>NC_088612.1:6050576-6352980 GCF_036013475.1 Columba livia | reverse complement strand
TGAAAAAAAACCAGTTCTATTACATGTATCTCCCCAGATAATCACTGGAAGGAAATATCCAGGTTCAAAGTGTGCTGAACCTTCAGAGCATCCAGGGGGGCACTATTTAAGGGTTGCTCCTTCTGACCTAGTAAAGGAAATCTCTTAATATTTCCTACCAAAGTAACTGTCACTGCTTTCCAGCGATGGCTCTTACAAAGTGCTGCCTGCATGGCTAATTTTACGTGGTGTGGGCATAAGAGGAGGTGGAAGGTAGGGGATATATTGAACCAAAAATCCCAAGAAATAAAAAATACAGTCCCTTCTTCTCTTCCCAGATTGAAACAGAAGATCAGCTACAGCTGGCAGGGGTTGTGTATGGTAAATAACAAAGTACACCGAAGATGTTGAACTTGTATCAAATTCCTGTGTTTTTTGATCTGTGTTGTTGCAGGTCATTGCAGTTTAACTCTTAAAGTGCTGCTGTTTCCCCAGTTACAAACATAGCTACTCTTGAAAAGCCTGCAAATTGGCCTGGGGCCTGTTATTGACTTTAATGAGCTGCTCAGGAAGACAACAGGGATTTGTGCAAGAGGTGGGTGTGGTGGCATCCTGAACGCATCTGTTAAACAACAACAACATGAAAGACAAAATTGATTTTCTCCAGAGTATGAAAGAGCTGTGGAGCAAAGCAAGGTGGTGTTTCTTAATTCCAAAGCACTTTCAGAGTGCTACTAGAAAAGCAAGATCCTGTCCCAGCAAGCTGTGTGTGTGAATCCAGCCTATTTTCTGCAAACCGGTCAGGAGGATTCCTGGCAGCTGCTGGTCATAGGGACCTACAAAGCTCAGAAGAGCTCTCTGCAAAGCTCTATCTGAAAAGATGCTTCTAAGACGCAACGCCCAATGCTGATGTCCCACCCACCAGCTTTCTGGCTATGTGACTCTCTCACTCTTTCCTCCATCTCTGGCAAAGCTGAACAGAGGCAGTCCCAGCAAACACTGCAGGAAAAATCCCGTGCTCTGGTAGTGCACACATCTGGTGTTAAGATGCTCAAGGAGATGGGATTAGGATAATAGCTTTTGTTCCCAGGGAGCAGCAGAAGGCCAGATATGGCAGTGATGGGCACAACAGACACACAGATTGGCAGCTGACTCCACACTGTGAAGCAAAAGCTGAGCCAGACATCTGAGGAGACATGGGGAGCACAATGGGAACGCTCAATAGCAAAGGGAAAAACCTGGCAGACGTTTTAAAATGTTTTTAAACCTCTTGTTAAAGAGGATTTAAGAACTAGGCGTGTGGAGGAAAAGAAGCTTAATTTATGATGAATGCTAATACAAGCTCCTTACATATGATACTGGCCTCAAGCATCCCTGAGGGTATTTGAGGGACTAGTGCTGTGGTTATGATTTCAGTGTATGGGGGAAATTCTCTTGCATTATTAAACAAATCATGCCCTGCAGTGGCCTTTGGTTTGATGTACGTAATGCACAGCCAATGTTAGCCAGCTTATGGACAGGATTCTGCAACTTGTTTGCCTTTCGAAAATAAGTTGGAAAACCGTTGACTGAGATCCCCCACTTCATCATGACCCATCCAAGTGAATAGGGGTTAAATATTTTAAATTTTTAAAACACTGCAAAGTTTTAAATAAATAGCATTTACCCTTTGGTCATATTTGTTTAGCATAACATTAATTATGGATGGAACATTTATACATTTGCAAAGTTAAGCATTTGATTTGACTTGTTATAGAAATCAGCCCTAATTGCCTGGTTCTCATTAAATCCTCACTTTCTCAAGAGTGGAGAGTCAACAGATTTACCCTACATTTACTAGCTGTTTTTATCCATGTATATCATAGATCTAGCTCCTGAGGTAGTTGACTAAGTAGGTGGTGTTCATGGAAGTAGCAGGAAGGATAAAATCTGGCCAAAAAAAACATGTTGGCTGCTTTGCATCTTTTTCTATTTTTCTCTGAGCATTCCCATCCTACAAACCCCAATAGTTTAAGGGGTTAAATAATGAAATGTAGTGGTTTCCCCTTTAGGTCACTGGTCACAGTCCACCACAGGTCATGCCACAACCAGCTAATGACCGATAAGTGGTCTGTGTGAAACTAGTTGAGTGGGTCTCAAGCCAGATGCTAGTTAACAGATGCCCAAAACTCAGGGCTCTGACCGCCTTGTTTGCCATCACAGCAGGTTGGTCAAGGCCACGCAAATTCAGCAGTTCCCTGAGGCTAGGACCATAAACAAGGTTGCTTGTGAATAGTTTCTCCTGTTGTGAATGCCAAAAGTCTCCAGAGAAGGTCACAGCACAATGCTAGCAGTGCCCATGTCTGCGGACTGTGCTATCACCCCTAATTTGGCTCTCCAAGGAAGTGGTGGCAGAAAATGTAGGAACAGACTCCCAGCAGAGGCAGCCCTGAGGTCAAGGAGAGGATGCAAGGTGGCAATGGGAGTCTTGGTCAAAGTTTTCTCTCTTTGGCTTGTCCCGCAGAGCTGCCAGTCAGACTGAACCAACTAAGCATTCCCTGCAGTAACAATAAAAATCCAATCTCCCTCCCTCTTGGCCTTTTCCTCCAGATGCCAAATTTAAACAACCTTACTTTTTTTGGCAGCAGGAAACTTCACGATTAAATATAGAAGCAGAGCAGACTTTCAGATGGAAATTACAGCAAGGGAACAACAGATGGCATTGTTTGCTGGGCTGGAAAAGCTGCATCTGCTCCTAGAAGAAATGCTAATCACAGCTTAATTAGGCATTCAGAGGGAATTGTGCCCCATCCCCAGGACAACGGCCATGTGTACATGATCCTGAAAAACACAAGGAAATAGATACAGAGTCATCAAAAATCCTCACTGGACCAAGTCCAAATTAAGCGCATAAGGTGATAGGGTAACCCAGAGACTTTCCTCATGCAGAAATCCATCCGAACCACTCAAAATAAAAATGTAACTGGCAAAGACGTATTTTATTTCATTTGCAAGAGGTCAGTGATTTCATTTTCAGTTTCAAAGCAAATAATTCTAGCATAACACTGGAATCAGATCCCACTCTGACTGTCCTCTCTCTCTCTGAGGTGTGGCAAGATTAAAGGGAAGCCGAGATCTTTATAGCAAGTACCGCAAATGGGAAAAACAGAGGCGGAAAGATCAGTAACACACACCTTGCCCAGGATAACTGATCCCTTCAGAGAAACACAAAGAAAGAGAAGAAGAGGTTGGTGGAAAGTGTTCCCTGGTTCACACGTACTAAGTGTTCAGACACGAAATGAGCTCCATGGCAGGCAGTGCCTGCAAATGGACAATGATGTATTTCACCAAGAGGCCCCAGCTGCCAAATTTGCCGGCACTGCATGGACCCCCATTGTGCTGAGGCTTTGCATGCAAGACCCCATCTTGATTTAATACTCCTTCTCCCCTAGCTGAGGTGATCGGTGCCAGCCCCTGCATGGTGCTTGGGGCTACTCTGTCTACCTGAGCTCACCATGCCATAGTTGGTAAAATTACCATAGGGTGGTAAAATACTGGCACAGGTTGCCCAGAGAGGCGATGGATGCCCCATCCCTGGAAATATTCCAGGCCAGGCCGGACGGGGCTCTCAGCAACCTGATCTGGGTGAAGATGTCCCTGCTCATTGCAGGGGGCTGGACTACATGACCTTTGAAGGTGCCTTCCAACCCAAACTAAGCTATACTCTGATGCTATGCTAGGCCACTTCAGAAGGCTGGGACAACATGCACCTCTTGGGAACCTCCCTTTGACTGGCTGCACACCCTATTTTCACTAGCCTGGAGACAAGCCTGAGCACAGCCACGCAGGTAAATCAACACCCAGGCCATTTACACCGACAAGATGTTAATAAACAGGCATCCGTACCGATTTCAAACAATACCCTCCAAACGTTGCCAGAAAATCACCAGAGATCAAAGACATTTTGGAACAAGTGGCTTAGAATAAAGGAGAGTTTTCTTGGCACTGAGGCAACTTTCATCAACTCCTAAGAGTGGTGAAGAAAAATGCAACAGGATCCTAAAACATTTTGCCTTCAGAGCCATTCTGCTTCAGAGGGATGTCAAATCCTGGTCTGGCACAAACCTCAGAACAACTGGATGAAAAAGTGGTCCTCCTGATAAAGGACTTTTCCACAGATGCTGAAGATGTTGACACTGATTACACTTATTCCAGGGACTGCTGTGCCCCATCACCACCACAATTTTGAGCCTCTGACTTGGCTCTGAATAGCCTGCCATGGGCAGTGTGCTCTGTGTCCCATTAAACATCATGACCCCCACAATGTCTCTTTGAGAGGAACCTTGGAGATTTGCTGACTCTGTAGCTCACCGACAGCAGATTTATCACAGCTTTAATTTAGAAGAGACTTCTCCAACTATGAAAGTGGTGGCTGTACCCTTGTGCATGTTGACCTGGAGCTGGCCTTCTCCCAAGCACTGTGTCTCCATGCTGTGTGGTTGCGGGGGAAGGCACTGGGAGCACTTTTTGTAGAACAACACCTGTTGCAGACATCCACAGTCACAGATATCATAGAATGCCATGTCTGGAGGTGCCACTGTCCTCTGGAGATGGCATGAACCAACCTGTTTTAGCAGAGCAGCAGTGGGCTGCATGAGTCAGGTCTTCCTATGCAATGCAGATGGATGGATGAGTTGTCCCGTTTTCTTCAGCTGTTGGCCAAGCAACTGTTCTCGATCATTACCTTCATCTGGTAAAGACTGAAACATCCACAGTGCCAGAGCTGCCATCCTCCTGCTGTTAATTGCCCATGGACTGGTAGGATTGGAAGACCTAGCAGCCCAGTTGAAGGAAGAGATGTCCTCACACCATGATATTGTGCTAAATGAGGCCAGACTGCCACAAGCCTTGGACTCAGCTGACTCATGAGTGTTGAAGCTCAAGGGCACAGCAAATGGCAAACATCACAAGGTCTCATCTTTCCAAAGACAGCTGGGGAGCTGGTCCCAGCTCATCCACATGTATCAGCACACGGGGCTCAAAACAGAGCTGCTGCTGACCCAGTCTGAAGCTTTCCAGTGCTCACGGTCTGAGAGCAGACACAGGCTTTGGCTGGCTGCCTGGAGTTTAAATGTCTGTGTTTTAGACCCAGACTTCCTTCTGAGTGGTTCCGGGCGGGGTGGGGGGGGGGGGTGGGGGGGGAGGGGGTGGTGGTGGAGTTGGAAAGCATTCCCAAGAACCTAATTTATGCATCAATGGCCAGTTTTCTGCCATCCCTTGAATCTGAGAAAGGCAGCGAGGAAGTGTGACCTTGGCCTCTTGGCTGCCCTCTTTGGCTGGGGGGGCACCAAAGGGAGCCAAGGGGCTCCAGAAGCAGCAGCGAGCAGCTCCAGCTGGGCAATGGACAAACTGCCTTGCTGTGGAGCAGCCCCAGTCAGTGCTTCCTATTCCTTCCTAGGATTTGAAGGCTATGTCCCGGGTCTGTCCTGCATCAGCCCAAACCCCCTCTTTTTGGAAGGGGCAAGAACAACAAACAAAAAGGTGACCCCAGGAGGTCCTCAGCACCCTCCTTTCCAGCGTCATAGCATGTTAGTTGTCTTGAAAATTAGGTCATTTATTCTCTATGTTAAACAGGGCAAGCTCAATGACTCCAGTCTGGCCTTGACTAAGAACTGGCTTAAAAAGTTGGCCTGTAAAGACAGATTTCCAACAGTGCCAAGGCTCAGCACCTGGGGCTTCTGGAGCAGCCTTTCTTGCTCTCTGAGAAAGGATTATGAGAGGGCGCATATATTAAAAAAAAAGGGGGGGGAGAAGAGGGGAAGAAACAATTAACTGTTGCTGTAGAGTCCTCTAGTGGTGAATGTTTCACAAGCCACCAAGCGTCATCCCAATGAACTCACCCCTTCATTTCTAGTTTTGATTTACATAAAAATGCATGTACAAAAATGTCGAAGTCCAAACTCCATGCAACTATGTTAAGCATTTATGAATGGTGTCAAAGGTCCAAAATCAAACAAGCCAGTCTTCCTTTCCACTATCCCTCAGTTCCTCCCTTCTGGATAGCATCTCCCATCAAATATCGGGTGGTGGTGCAGCATTATTGTACTGAATAGCCTAAGCCAGCTCAGTCTCCAGCAGCCATAGCGGTGGGTTTAGATGAGCAGCTGAGTTTAGATGAGATTTCAAACCAAATAATTCACAGTATTCTTCACTATCCCCCTTTCTGTCTCCTTCCTCCTGTGTTGCCCCCAAGCCTACTTCATTTCTGTTCCTGTGCTCTATCAGTCCAAGGACATAGTCTTATGAAAAATCCATATCCAGCTCTGAGCAAACTGGTGTTTTCAGCAATTTGAATATGTGACAGAAGAAAAAAAAAAAAGCTATTGAGCTGTTGCCTGCTGTGAACTCCCTCTGCTAAAGAGAAAAGCGCTATTCTTGACAGGATATTTCCCTTCCTAATGAGACCATCATGTCTGTACCCTGCTCTCTTCCTTTAGGTCTGGTTCTCTTCAAATCTGGTTCAGTTTCTGCTTCAGAACCAAGGAAGAAATCTTAAAAAGGTTTAAGACTTCATAACAAAATATACTCTCACATGCTGCAACTGAATATTTGACACTGTTCCTTTCCTAAGTGCCTTTTTCCCCCTTCCCTCTGAATAATTACTGGTGAATGCTGCCCTTTGAATTCCAGCTTCTGCATAGGAATAGCTGTATTAGCACTTGCAGAAGACAACCTGCTAGTCTTTGGTGGGCTGGGGATCAGAAAATTGTTAGCAGACTGGAGGATGCTGCCTCTTAAAATGCTACTACACCCATGTTAACAAGCAATTGCATTAAAAAAAATATTTATCTGCTTCAATATTTGCCCTATATTTGAACAAACACATTAAAATAATATACAATCCTCGAGTCACGTAATAATTGAGTCTGGAACAGACCACAGGCAGTCAGCTGGCCCAACATGCTGCTTAACGCAAGCCCAGCTAGACCATGTTGCTGAGGGACTTGTCCAGCTGAGCTCTGAATGTCTCCCAGGCTGCAGTGCCCTCCAACTTTCTGGCCATTGTATGTAATACAGTACCATATATTCAAATAATTCATGTAATGTTTCATCTTTCTGTATAGTCAGACTCTGTGCTCTCGTTGCTAAGCTTTTCCAGTTGAAAGCTGCAGTATTTGGTATGTGTTTGAATTTACAGGTCCGTTCCCACTGATTTACTTTAATTATTTTTCTTCAGGCCTGATGTCCCACCAGTAGGCACAGACACCTCCCTGAATACTTCTGCTGAGAAATAAGGCTTTAAGCTTATCTCTGCCAAATCCTCCACAGGGTCCAGATGCTCACTGGTGTCATTGTTAATTAGACTGATTTCAGAAATGCTTACTCTAAACTTAAACTGAACTGCCAGCCACGTATCAGTCCTGCCTGCCTGTATTATACACCCCCTTATGTCCAAATCAATAATATTATGTACTAGTAAATAATAATGGTTTCATAAAGCTGAAGTAATAGAGACTTAGAGTGTTGTTTCAGCTAAAGAAATGAGTCCCTGTGGTCTGTTGTTTGGCTGTTGAATTTGCTCCGTCCCATAGGAGGATTTCAAAGCATTTTCAAAGTGGCTTTTCACAAGGGGATTAACAAACAGACCATTGCTGGGGTGCTGGGAGAGCAGATATTGCTGCATCCAAGTGAGAAAGATCAATTTTTTCTCCTTCCCCTGTCTTCAGGCCAGTGAAAATAATGAAGAAAATAAAGGACCATACTAATGAAACCTTTCTTTTACTTATGCTGAATTTGAATGACAACCAGAAAGTTCATTTTCAGCTACTGACTCCAAATACTGTCATTTTTTTTCCCCTGTAGTTTAAATTTCTGCAATTTTTTTAAAGGAAGTTTTCTATCCAAAAATTGTTCACTGTAAAATTCTAACTGGATTATTTTCTTCCTTTTTATAGATATGAGGATTAAGTTTTGGGAAAATAAACTACTCAGATACCACGTAACCAACATGCCAGAACAACTAGACTAAATGAGATGCTCTAGGATAATAAAATTTTTCAGATAAACAAGGTTTTCATTTTAAAGCCCAAGATAAAATCCAACTACTGACACCCAGAGCAAATCCCTTCCACACCCCAGGGAAACAGCAACTGAAACCTCTTTCCCTACCTGCTGGATTTGAGATGCACAATAGTGGGCATGTCCTGGAGCTTCTGGCTTTATCTTCCCAGAAGACACCAGAAAACGCAAGGGATGTGGATGAAAGTCCAGGTTCACACATGAAGGGGACACAGATGTTCTCTGTCATTTGCAATGAGTTTTCAGAGGCATCAACTGAGGTAGCTGGGAAACGCCTCTAGAGCGGGGTCAAAGCATCACCTTCTTTCAGAGGTATCTGGTTGAGTATCTGCCTGCTCCTTCTTCCTTCTAGGAATGACAGTCTGTCGTTTCATTTTGGGTTCTTCTGGTTCCCCCTCTACCCCTTTCTCTCCTTACTCTAGTTTCCTTAAGTGAAAATAAAAGGGGAAAAGAATTATGGTAGAATTGTTCCTCCTCCCTCTCCCCCATTACTCCAGTCTCTTTCCTCAGTCTCCTGCTGTGATCTTTCTCCAAATCTGAGAGGAACATCTCAAAGTCCTACAGGTTCTGTATGTCCTTGGGAAAGGAAATGTCCCTCATTTTGGGATGGGACTCTCATCTCCAAGTTCTAAAGCATTCAGCTGTGAACTGCCTTGAGGAGACTCCCATGGGAAAGAGGAAAAGGGATATACTCATAAGGTCATAGGAATATTGTTTGGAACAGACATCTGAAGGTCATACAACTTCCCACCTGAAGCACACTATTGCCAACACTAGTCCTTGCCCCCTGTAATTTTTACTGTGTCTTACTCAAACCATCAAATTAAAGACCTTTGCAAGTTCAAGGAATCCTGCTGCCACCTACAAAAGTTTTACTTGATCAAAAAAGCAAGGGTTAGATCATTAAAATGGAGGAGAGGAAACCTTGTGGACTGTTGTCTACCTAGACGGTGTCTTGTGATCAGAATGGTTTACCCCAAAAAACTCTGTGATCCCTGAGGCTATGCAAGATGATAAACTGACAGCCCTCTCTCAGAGGGCTCCTATTCCAAATTACTTCTTAGATACTTTCATATTGAATTAGACAATGAAACCAAAGAAATCAGAAGAGGGGTTCAGTGGCTCAGAGGGAACTTCTTCCCCTGTGTCTACATATCTTCTCACCTGTTCTTCACTCTGGAAGCACTATGCTGTGAAGGTTCTCTGCCAGAATAAGCAAAACTACAGAGGCTTTGTTATCTTTAGAAACCACATCATCACATGCCTGATCCATTTACAGCTCAGAATTTATCAGCGGAGAAGTCTCCACACATCTGCAATTCATATAAATGATAAGAGCCGTTTGTTTCTAATGCCTCACTGTAATTGCAGCCTGCATGCTTCCCATCAGGAGAAGCTAAAATGGGTCCTGAAGGAGAGGAGAGAGGATGTGTGGGGTGTTCGTCAGAAACATCCAGGTCCTGACCTCCCAAACACTATGGACAGAAGGGAATAGCTGTAGTGGAAGGTGGAGAAGGAGCCCTAGTCCTTGTCCCCAAATCACTGTGTCAGGGGGCACACAGGGAGCTGTTGAGATGTTCAAAGGATGCTGCATTGTGCACAGGGCTGCCACATCCCCCACACATGATCCAAGGTGCAGGCACTGCTGCTCAGAGGGTGGAAAGCTCAGGCATCTCCAGAATTTGCTCGATATTAATTACCTGCTATGTACATCTCATGTAATTAAAAGCCAGAGCATCTCTTCCCCTCTCCAGTGCACAGGCACCACTCTGCTGTTGTAAACCCACTTGAGATTGAAGCAAACTCCTTGCTTTTATTTCATGTTAAACAGTAGTTGCAGATACTACCTGTGCTGTGAGGGAGGCAGGGGGTCTGTGTTAATTAACTGTTGCTGTGGAAACAGCACATCAAACATAGGATGGTGTTTCTAGGGGAGGGGGGAAGAAGCCGCTCATAACAAAAAGGTCCGTGACTGATTCGAAGGGACAAGGGTTTGCAGGATCATGTTTTTGTAAAGTTACTAGAGCCTAGAAGGGTCTCCTGGGTCCATGTGTTCTTTTCCTTCCCGTGGCTGATAATTCCTGACTGCATCAACCGTCTCCTTTGAGTCCTGTGAGAAACCCCAGTTCTCTGATAGTTCAAATAATCTCCTCTTCCCCTTGAAATATTCCCTACTCAAAATCTAAATAACAGAGAACCAGTATTGAATACGTAAAAATCATAGTATTACGGTCAGATGCGTAGGAAATCAGAAACTGGAGCTCTGCACCTAGTGAAAAATGGGAGATTTGACACTTCACAAGAGAGCATAGTCAGACTAATCTGTATAGATATCCCTGAAGTCCTGTTCTGGTTGTGGAAAAAGCTGATTTATTCAATTTTTTAGATGTGCTTCTTCTCCTTCCTCTCTGAATGCAGGAATAACACAAAACACTTGGCTTTGTTGGCATTGGAATAAAAATAATAGCAATACATTTTATGTAACTGAAGAATCACTTTTCTGGGCCAATTTTGCAGTAATATATGGGTTTTGATGGCTTATTTGGGACACGCTGCAGAACCAACTCGTGGTTTATCAAATTGAAGCTATGAAACACAGTCAAGCAGTCATCCAAAGTACACATGGATGAAACCTGCCTATGGTTGTCTTCCATATATTTAAGCTGAGATGTTTCAGGGTCATCAGATGTTTAGATTATTTCCAGATCCACATTTCTATCTTCTTTGAGATTTTAATGGTGGAAGGGAAGGATCTGCATAGCCACTTTGAACCTGTACTGTGTCTTTGCATGCATAAGCCTGCTCTGTCTTTGCAGCCCAACTAGGTATTTTTGAATATGCGTAATACCTCAAGTGACATCAAGGCATCAAGGAGCATTGCATTCTATGAAAGCCATATTATCTAAAGAGACCAAAAAAATAACAAACCAAAAGAAGAGAGAGAGAGAAAAGTATTATGGTAGTATTTTCTCCATTTCACAGATGGAACTGTTGAGGAAATGATTTAGTTGAGTTCTGTAAGGTTTTGCAGGACTGGGTTCTGTGTAACAGCTCTGAGACAGCATCTCAGGTCAGGAATGTAAATCCTCCAGCCAGCTTTGATTTCTGTTATTTTGTCAGGCTGCAGCCAAATTCTTCCCCAAATAGTCCCCCAAACCTGTACCCTTCATTTTCATCTAGGTCCAATAGAGATCCATCTTTCAAATGATCCCCGACTTGAGTAACTGCTGCTGAGAGAGGTAGTAGCTAATAAGTGTTCATCATTAAGAGATAAACACGTCTCATAATCATATCATCCAGCCATCCATGCGTCCATTCCCTTTGATCCCTCCTCGCAGAATCTGGATGCAGATCAGCCACGCCACTTGCTTATCAATTAAGGAAGAACAGATTCACGGTCTGATAAATTTAGTGAGTGCCTTGTAAGCTGTAATAGGTGGACATGATCCACTCGCCTTGCATTAATAACTCCAAAAGGTTCTGCTGATCTTATCACATCGAGTGTTTTAATCAGCCCCACCCTCATTGCATTGAAATGTTGCCCTCTGTCAAGCCCAGCATTGAAGCAAGCACATCACCACTTTCATTGACACTGAAAAATGCCTGTCTTGTTAATAGTATAAACAGACCAGGAGCTTTGCCTTCCAACTTAATTCAAGAGTGCCATCGGCATGAGTGGGTTGTAAAAGCCCTTTTTCGAGATAAAAGACCGTTCCCTACCAGAAAAAAAACAAACCTCAAACATCTTTATGACATCCCAGTGCAAAAAAAATAAAAAGGATTGTCATAAAAGGAAGTGTGTCAGTTGTGAACTTTACTGAATTGAACCTAATGCAAAATTCATGCGGAGGTGTCACAAGCGAAAAGCAGTTTATTAATCCAACTTATGTGGAGCTGGTAGGCAGCAGTCATGGTACATTAAGATCGTATGAATATTCCCCAGGCTTATTCAGGTTTCTATTCAGGACCCCTTTTGTGAATATGGCAGAGGCCAGAAAGGTCTTTTGGACCAGAAGCAGCCTTCTCATTCTCTCCCTTCCACATATCTTTTCGCACTTATCACACAGCAGGCACATTGAAGCATGATGTCTTTGCCATCTGACTGATCAAAATGCAACGCCAAGTGAACTGTGTCATGCTTCTTTATTCCAGTCATGCATTAGAGAGCATTTTATTTCTCCTTTACACTTTGTATGTTCCCAGGCTAACTTTCCCTACTGGGAAGAAGCTGCAGGGATGATGGAGTTCTAAGGCTCCTTTTTCACATGCTTTCACTATTTTGCAATGTCTTATTTTTCCCACACAGAATGGCAAACTGTCTTATAGCTGGTGTGTACACAAGAATCACTCCAATGAACCTCTGTCTGCTGAGAAAGCATCAATGCACCTAACAAAAGATCATAGTGGGCTTGTCAGCACAACAGCATTTTGGAGAAAACAACACACACTCTGAAAAAGTAGTGGCACAGGGCCAATGCCTTCCAAAAGGATGAGGGGAAGGAGAAATTAAAATGCTTTTAATTAAAAGGGGATCAGGTTTGTAAACTGTTTCCTTTGTCTCCTGGTGCTGTTGGGTAGCACTCAAGGTAGATCGTGATGAGATTGACAGGTCTAGCGAGGAAAATGGACCTCCCAGTGCTGGCAAATGTCATCAAACCCCTTAAAACAGGGATGAAGTCCCCCTCCTTGGAGGTTTAAGCTAATTTTGCAGTTGACTTCAGCAGGGTGTGGATTTCCCCACAACCATATGGGAAGAAGGAAGGCTCTAGGTGTGGCTGGCTGAGGGATGTAAGGCCAAATTTAGTCCTACCAGAAGCCAGATCAATGTTTCTTATTTCCAGCTGGGCTGAAGCAACTGACTACTGAGCTCCAGCTGGCCATGAGTGACTGCAAGTAGGAGAAGAGATAAAGGCTGTGCAATTTCAGGGAGGTCAAGGTTGCTTAGAGTGGGTGTGTGTTGGGGAGCTGGATTACAGCAGGAGAGCTACATTACAGCAGGAGAGCTACAGCAAAGACATGGCTTACTGAACGCTTGAAGAAAGTTTTACAAAGGTAAGAGTGTCTCAGCTTTTTGGAATCTATGTGAGGAAGAGCCTCAAAGAAAGAAGAAGTTCTCTGGAGTACACTGGTGTGAATCTTGCTGGAAGAAGACTTGGGTGCATGTATTAAAAATATGTTAAAGCTGATCCATTTCTGTCATGTTTATGGATGTTTCTCAGAGTGGCTTTTATCAGGCGTGCATTTCGCTCAGCACTGAAGGATAATTGCAGCTAAATAGTCTATAAAAAGAGATCTCCAAAGCTATAGAATGCGAGCTGACCAAATTCTGTCTCTATGTGCATCCATGCAACCTCATTGGTTTAAAAGAGGTTGCTCTGATATCCCCAATGGCAGAATTTGTTTGGGATGTTATGGTGAGTAGGTGGGAATGCATCCCATGATTATGACAGTGGGCTTCTTTGTGTCAGTTTGTTCTAATGGCTCATTTCATGTCTTTGGGGAAGCCACTTAACTCTTCTATCCTGTGATTTACTCAGCTGTGCTTATTCATGTTAACCTGTCTTACATGAGGAAATGACTGTAGAATTCTTTGGATGCTGTAGATGGAGGGTGCTGCAAACCGCAGTGCATAGGCAATACCAGTTGGGAACAAAAAGGAGCAAAATGTACTCTGAAATGTGTTGCTAAATTATTTATCTCACCTTTACTCAGTAAAGCCACTGAAATGTGACAACCCATAGAAATGAAAAATAATAACAGGTTAGACTTCCTCGGGCCCAATCTTGTGGAGATCTTACTTCTCTATTTAATTGTATACAAAATATAAAATACAAGTACTTTTTTGCTGGGTGGAGATTTTGCAATGCAGATTAAGGACTGTCTTGAAATGTGCAGGCACCTGGCACAGCGAGACCCTGATACTGGCTGAATTTTGGAGAACAGCAATTATGTGGATTTGTTAGCAGCTGTGAAGGGTCCACACTGGTTTTGGGACATAGAGGTACCTTTAAAAGACACCCAGCACCTTCACCTGCCTAAACTCAAATTGGACTGTTATTTCTCTGCTCTAACCGCTGCATCTGGCTAGCTAATGAAGTAGAAGAAAGACACACTGAGTCAAAATCTAAAGATGGGAAATTCGGCAATTAGCGCTATTTCGGCTGGATTGCAGCAGCGATATCTTACTGATTTATCGACGCTGCTGAATTATCTTCCTCGCCCTGCGATGTTGCTCCTTCTGAGGCTGTTGGCGGTGGATGCTCAGGCTTTCTGGTGGGGATGCCCACCAGATGGCAGTCGCCGCCAGCACATCCCTCATGTCCCTGCCAGGCAGCTGGACTGACAGCTGCGGGCAGCGGGTTGGCCAAGCGCTGCTCCTGGGCTGACCAGGAGCCGGGAGGATGGAAAAGCAACACCTGTTTGCCATAGAGAGCCTCCCTATGGACTGAGACCTCCTGCCCTCAGCCCTCATGGTTTCACTGTAGACATGCCTTCAACAGCTATTATATGATATGTATATAATAGTATTTAATATATAATAGCTATTGTGTATTTTGCCCTCAAGCATCAGAGATGACACCAGAGCCCCTCTGTGTAGAACAGGATTTCTCTCCCTTTCTTACTGCGCATTTTTTTTGGTTCTGGGGATGATTGTCCCAAACAAAGCACCTCAAGTAGAAATTGAAGAAGGTATCTCTGCTTACACCAACCATCAGCTTGGCTGCTCCTAACAAGGGTGCCATGGGACCAGTGAAGTGACCTGAAGCTGCAGCACTCATTGAGACTTCAGGAACCTCTAGTTGGGTTGAAATGCATTAAAGGGTTTCTGAGACCAAGGATTTCAGAGCTCATATTGTTGAAGCTGTGATTTCAGTATTTCTCTGCAGACTGTGAATTGAGAACCACTTTCTAGTGGAGGAACTGGCTGCATAAATAAGAAAAACACATTATAATTTAGGTGGCAACCTTAATTACATGATTATTTCCACTCTTGTAAATATGTATAACCTACAGTGCAATATTCAATAAAATTGTAGCTTGAGCACTGAAGAGATTTCCCTGTCACTAACAATATGTGCTAAATGTTCTGCAGGAAAGCTTTAGCAAATTGCTGCTAAAGCACAGGAAATTGGCTTAGCTCCTTTTGTCTAATATTTGTCTTGAAAAGCATGTTACAGGCAACAGGGCTGAGAAAAGTCACTAAGGTCTGAAATACATGGACTTTTGTAGCAACAATATTACCAGCTCCTCTAAGAGAACCTGTGGGGCTTAATTTTGCTACAGATTCTCTGAAGGACAGTCAAGAAGTTGCTTTATGAGTTGAAATACCTATGCTATTACACTCATAATTTGATACTGCAACAATGGGTTGCAGTTACTTGTATTTCTTTAAATCAGTCTCTATTTTCTGTCTGTAATATATCTCTACTGTCAGCAATAAAATACTTTAAAGAAGAGAGAGAGTCCAGGATAAATTTTGCTAGTGGTACAACGTAGCGGGATGAGATGGTTCAGGACAACAGTTACAGAATATAAATAGCAGAAGGACATTACAAACTTCATTTTCCTCTCATGCTAATTGTGACTTTACAGAAATCTCTGCAGTTGAATTATTTCATTTCAAATACATATATTTTAATATATATTTTCATCCATAGACATTTACTTCATCAATTATCTAAATCAGCCGAAATCACTTCTTAGTCCTTTAGCTAATGGACTTTGTGCCATGATACCTTTAGTCAGGGTGGAGGGTAAAAGTGCCATGAAGAAAACATGTGCTTTTACCACAAATACGTGGGATAAGCAGAATTCATGCATCCTTATTTTCCTCCAGCAGCTTCCAGCACTGGCTGTACTCCCACAAACCACTTGCAAAATCAGACTCCTTGTAGAAGAGCATCTGACTATGGGTTCGCATATCCCTCCCAGTTTAAGTCTAAGTAATAACTACACTGTATTGTCTTTCCTTTTCCTTTGAGTCACGGAAAAGATGAAGTAGTGCCTGAATGTTTCCTTCAGGAGATACTTAAAGAGTCAGAGAACTTTTCTCTTTGTACTTTTCCTCTGCTACCTTAATCTAACATAAAACTCTAGTTAATGTGCAGTTTCCAAGGCTAACTCAGTTTTGATCGAGTTGTGTTAACTTTGAAAAGCTGACTGACTCCAGCTTAAAATGGATGCACTTAGAGGAGGATGAAAGCCCTTTTTTATCAGTGTTGAAGGAAGCAGTTCAAAAGCAGAGATGGTTTCTTTCTGAAGACAAAGAAGCTCTTTCTCACCCTCCTCCCACCATGAAAGGGATCCGTTGCAACTAACTGCCCATCAGAGAAGAATTCAATGAACTGGAGATGAAGTGGCAGTATATTGGGAATTTCATTACTATAGCTGGAATAAACAAAATTTAATGCCCCCTCATGCCCCCAAAATGTCCTCTTACTTCAATCCTTTTTTGATTTGTCTTCTTGTTCTGCTCCTTGGAAGCCAATCAGTGGTTTTCCTCTATGTCTGGACAGAGAGTAGTACTGGTGTTCTCCTTATCATCTCATACCACAAATAACGCTAGACAGCGATGGGGAGGGAGAGAGAAATACCGAAACATAAATCCTACTAGCTGTTCAGGCAACCAGGATTAGAACCTTAATTTGGAGACAAACATTTTGCAAGGGTGAGACAATCATTGGTGGAATAGGGCTTTCAGAAGGGCTGAATCCCCTTCATTCTATCAGTTCCTAAAGGGATTTTTAATTGTCACCTGTTAAGATGCTCATTGTGAAGTAGATAATACCACTGTTGCTGGGTTTGCCAGCTGGTGAAACTGGTGACAGGTTAGATTATAGCAATGGACCGTGACTACGCTAGGGTGGCCAGGTAGACTATAAAAATTGATCAGAACAGCAGTTTGGGCTTTGCTGACATCAACAAGACACAGACACTTAAACCAATGGGACCAAAAGAGACTGACTTAAATTTCTGATCATCCTGTGTGGGAAAAGATACTCTGAAAATTTACTAGTTTTTTCAACATGAGCGTCTAAAACAATCACATTCCTGAGGTCCCTCTCTGGGCTAGATTTCTCTTTCTACATTAGACTTAGTGGTAGTCAATGGTGCGGAGTCTAGTTGGAGGCCAGTGTCTAGTGGAGTGCCTCAGGGGTCAGTACTGGGGCCAATATTATTCAATATATTCATTAACGATTTAGATGAGGGAATAGAGTGTACTATCAGCAAGTTTGCTGATGACACCAAGCTGGGAGGAGTGGCTGACATGCCAGAAGGCTGTGCTACCATCCAGTGGGATCTGGACAGGCTGGAGAGTTGGGCGGGGAATTACCTGATGAAGTTTAACAAGGGAAAGTGTAGAGTGCTGCATCTGGGCAGGAACAACCCCAGGTTCCAGTATAGGCTGGGGAATGACCTATTAGAGAGCAGTGTAGGGGAAAGGGACCTGGGGGTCTTGGTGGACAACAGGATGACCATGAGCCAGCACTGTGCCCTTGTGGCCAGGAAGGCCAATGGCATCCTGGGGTGTATTACAAGGTGGGTGGTTAGTAGGTTGGGAGAGGTTCTCCTTCCCCTCTGCCCTGGTGAGGCCCCATCTGGAGTACTGTGGCCAGTTCTGGGCCCCTCAGTTCCAGAAGGACAGGGAACTGCTGGAGAGAGTCCAGCATAGGGCAACAAAGATGATTAAGGGAGTGGAGCATCTCACTTATGAAGAAAGGCTGAGGGAGCTGGGAGAAGAGGAGGATAAGGGGGGACCTTATTAATGTCTATAAATATATAAAAGGTGAGTGCCATGAGGATGGAGCCAGGCTCTTCTTGGTGGCAAACAATGATAGGACAAGGGGTAATAGGACCAAGCTGGAACACAAGAGGTTCCACTTAAATTTGAGAAGAAACAACTTCTCAGTGAGGGTGACAGACACTGGAACAGGCTGCCCAGGGAGGTTGTGGAGTCTCCTTCCCTGGAGACATTCCAACCCGCCTGGACATGTTCCTGTGTGACCTCACCTAGGCGTTCCTGCTCCAGCAGCGGGATTGGACTAGATGATCTTCTGAGGTCCCTTCCAGTCCCAAACATACTGTGGTACTGTGAAGATCTCTTCAGTTCTCATATATGGACAGTTTAGCCAGACACAAATTCTTGTACTCCACAGAAATACCAGGGTTGAATTAGATGGTCTATAATCTGCAGGAGCTTAGAGAGTTAGAGCTAATGATGCTTTTTGTTTTCAGTTAAGGCTCTAGGGATCTTCCTCTTTCCTAGTTTGGTATCTGACATATATCAAATGGCACTGAGAAGCCTATTTAAAAAGAACACACATGACCTTGAATGACAAGGATCAGGGGTTACTGGGATCAGAGCAAAGAGCAAATTCCTCTCTTATTTTAGGTGCCAATCTAGGTCTGGAAGGCAGCAGGACTTGAGATACAGCTAACAAAGCCCAGTAGCAAAGGCAGGAAGGAATAGGTGCAGCCTCCTTCCACTGCTGTTTTTAGCTAGAAGCACTGTAAGCAAAACAATCTCCTGCTACTTGATCTGAATTTCCATGATATCATATTGTATCCATTTACCAGCTTGATATACTTCATCCTTCAAATAGATTTATTTAATGTATTTAATTTCTCTTGATGCATGAACAGTGAAAAAACATCCTGATATGAGTTCTGAGTGCTCTGTCGGTTATTTAAAATTACACCCAGACTGCACTGTAATCAGCTTATCCCACCTTTCCAGCAACAGCTTGTTATTAGAGATAACCATCCCTTTGCTTCTCTTCAGACCCCCTTGCTGGTATTCAAAGACCAAAGGAAACCCAGGTGCTGAGTATAGTGCCCAAGGTGTTAGTACCCCATGCAATTTTTCATCAAAGCCATGAGGGTTTTAAGGTGTTCAGGGTTTCCATAAAGAAGGAGCTCAAATACCCCCTCTCATCAAGGGATGACAAGCACCTGTGTCACAGCCAACTCCAGCTAAAACAATTTACCATGTGAAGGAAAGTGGTATTCCAGAGGATGTGAAGATCAGAAACCTAATCTTTGCCTCTTGTAAATACTATTCTTCACCTTGGAAAGGCCTGACTCCACATATAGCAGGTGAGGAACTAGTTCAGAGGATGGAAAGCAACCACCATGGTGAGGATGCTTCTTCCCTCAGTTCCTTTCAATGTTCTAGCTGTGCTCTGCAGCCTTTGAGAGCCTTCCAGTGGCTTCTTTGTTCTCATGAATCAGCCAGCTGAGGCATATTACTGTCCCCTTCAAATCCTGTCCATGCCACCCCTCCTACGTGTGCCCTTTTGATTCCAGATGCAGATGGGAACAAGAGAAGAAAAGGGCAAAATCATGGGAGTGAGGAGGTGGAGATCGGAGACACAGATGAAATGAAAGGTCTAATTAAGTGTGCCCTCTCATCTGGAGCTCCAGCCTGGGTTTTGTTGTGCACATGGCTGTGTGCTGCTTCCCAAGTTTGTAAAAGGAGAATATGCTTTCACAGCCAGTGCTGGGGAAGAACTCTTGCCATTCCCTAACCCGATTAGATACTTAATGGCAGCGTCTGCTACATTCAGATACATCTACTTATTAATTAAAAATACATAGGCTTCAATTTGAAGTTAAAGTGACACATTTAATAGTATCTTACAAAGCTTGTTAATGCTCAATGAGAACTTGATAGTCACAGTAAGTTTGCATAATAAAAATTTTGGTCCTGATGTTAAAGTACTACACGTTATGCAACATGCATACAGATGAAGGAAAGAGGAAACCTCTGAATAATATGTTCCTCTGTCTTACAAGCTGTAGCAGCAGAGGCATTAGGTGCACTTCATTTCCAATTTGTGCAAAGGCAGGAGCAACGTTTATTTCTGCCACCCGATTATGTGTATCCAATAACCTGCGTAACTTGATGGGAGAGGGCAGAAGTGTACTAAGGAAGATGAGAGCCTGAGTGTTCATCTGCGCCTCTGGATGTGCTTTCCCATACAACTCCAGCAAATCTTACGTTATATGCAAAAGTAAAAGGAGGCTTCTGAGGACCAGATCTTAAAAGTGGGCTCCCAGGGTTTGTGTGAACATGGAAGTTAATTCTGATTTAAGTAGGTTAGGAATTGCAATGAATTTTCAATGGGCTAAACCTAACAATAATAAAGGTCTCTTATCATCCCAAAGTTATAACATTTTTACATATGTACTATTCATAGTGACTCCGTATTGAATACTTCAATGGGTAGACAAAAACATGTAGCTTAAATGTAGCTTAAAGAAATTGTTATTGTCAATGTTAAGGGAACTAACATATTTTTAAACGATTATTTGTCTTCCCCCCCCGCCCCCTTTCTGCATTTGTGCCCTTGTGGGAGCTCAAGCACTTGAGAAACAAACCCTGCTTCAGTTTCTGTTTGATGCCAGTTTTGGTGGCTGCTCTTCCTTGTTTTCAGCAATTGGTTCTCCAAGCTAAATCTGAATCTTTTTTTGTCAGTATTGTGTTTATGTGATTCCTTTCATTAAAAGTTCCTACAGAATTTGTAAAACAGGAGGCTTGCTATATTTTATAACATTTCACTAGCTATTAAACTTCCAGAAAACCTAGGGAGTTTTCATGCCTTTGGTGGGTAATGATGTGTTCTAAAACAGTTAGTGAGTGTTCTCCTTTGAAAAAGAGTAAATAATATTTTGTATTAATGGAAAATCCTCCAAAGGTTTTGTCTTTCCTATATGTTTAGCAAATCGCAAACAAAATATGAGCCCTGTAGTGTGTTTTATGGCTTATTTTAACACCAAGTACCACTTTATTTTAACTAAATGCTTTTGTGGCATTGCATATTAATAAAAATAGAGTCATAAAAAGCAACTGTGCTACATAGTACAGGCTCCTTTATTCCCAGTGCTGTGAGATCTGATGTCTGCAGTGGATATGAATTCACCATGCTTACGAAAAAAAAAAAAAAAAAAGAAATATTCTCACTTTAGGAGAAAAGATGCATTTTGAAAAGACTCAGGTTGACCTCTGCTCCAAGGAGCAAGGCAGCTTTCCATCTATTCTCCAGTCTGAGGCCAAATTTCTCCTCTCTGATTGTGGATGTGTTGCAGAGCTCTATTTCAAGTAGCAGTTTCTTTCCCTGTGCAGCATCCCAAGGGAGATCTGTGTGACACCCACACAGACACAACATGGGAAAGGTGTGCTGGTCCCCCACCGGTTGCTAGACTACGTCAAGTGTGGCAGCATCCTCATACTGATGGAGCTTCTCTCTCCCGTAATGTGATGGGAGCCTTTTGTGAATATCATCCCCAATCTGAGCTGTGCTCAGTGCACATACAAGGAAGATCCAACACAAAGGAGTATTTTTCTGTGGTGTATCTGAGCTGCACAATTTCCACTGAGGAAGGTTGAAGCATTCATTTATTACCGGGCTTGTTTTTCAGTGACATACAGACAGAGCCAAATCCTAGCTGGGACATACTCAGACAGGTATTTTTATAGTATCCTTGTGCTTATACGAAGGCTCATGTTCAGGAAGCCTGGCCTGTTTCTCAAGATGAGTTTTCAAGCAATGAACAGAGGCAGCTCTGCTCTGCTCTTAGCAAGCTGATGCCTTGGAGAAGTGTACTGCAGGGACATGGGCGAGCTGACAATGCTTCACTGTCATCCAGGCTATTGCTGGCAAACCAGATTTATCCTCTGGAGTTTGCTTGATGGAAAAGACATGTCAGAGCATCCAGAGCAATGGCCTGTGGTGCAGTGCTGGACTGCACAGGGTCAGACACAGGCCTGCCCTGTGACGGTTAATAACATTTGGAATTGTACTAGGGTGGTGAGCCTGGATCAGTTACCTGATTTACCACCAGCCCTGGACTTCTAATTGTCTCATGCACTAGGATTTTTTCACAAGACACTTGTGTGTTGTTGAAGGTTTTGCGATTCTGAGTGAATGGGGATGACAGGATAAGCTTGGCATCAAGAGGCCTAATCCCAGGCTATCAGAAGTTACAGAAAGGGAGGTCTGAGGTAGCTCCGTGGAGGACAGAGGTTTGCCTGAATGGCTGTGTGGGCATTTGTAGTGTATTTTGTGAATGCCAAGTAAAAGCGATGAGTTTTGCATTTAGTCCTAAGTGACATAAGGCTAGGCAGCATCTTTATTTTTTATAGACAGGCAATTCATATAAATGAAGGAATGAGGTCTTCACCAGTAAAGGATCCACACCATGACCTCCCCACTCCTCCACCAGTAAATCACCCTATTTCACAGCCTCCAAGGGTGCTTTCTTTGAGTGGGAGCAGCAGGAGGGTTCCTCTGAGAAAGAAAAAAATAATATTACTTTTTAATTACAGATAGACAGGTTCTGAGCTGCAAAAATTGTAACTTAATTCAGATTACTGGAGACACAGTGATACCTGGTCCAACAACATGGGAATGTGTCAGGAAAACGTGGTCCATGAGGGAAATGTCCACCTTTGATCAACATAAAACAAACACAGAAGGACACATCTGGAAGGAGGAATTACAAGCAAATAAGGATTGGGTGGATGGACGCGGTGACAGAAAATCTGTCTGCTGAAGAGATAGGAAATATTTAATTGATGGAGCCACTGAGGTGAGGGAAGAGGGGAGAGGAAGCCAGTGCTTGGATTTCTTCATTCTAGGTCAATAATCTGAGACTAAATAACCCCTTGCACCTGTGCACCAAGAGCTCTTCAGCATGTCAAAATGGGAATTTAAGGATATTAAACTCAGCTCTTAGTGCAATTACTATGCAGATGGTGGAAAATGAGTTTTGGCAGATTTAGTGTGGGTGCTTGGTGAAGCTTGTATCTATTGAAGAGGCAATGGGCAAACGCTAAAGAGGAAATTTCAATTTCTTCACAGCTCTGGAAGACCTGATATAATAAAAATATTCATAAGGGCTGTTTAGACTCTTAGAGAGAAAACTGTGAGCTGTTAGTCCCTGTTTTGCTGTCATGTATAGGTTAAATGCAAAGGGCAGGTCATAGTCTGGGGGGGGTTACTTGCTGATTCACTGAGTGTGATGTGGCAATTCCTCCCTGCCCTCTCCTGCCCTGGAGGTTCTGTCAGTCCTGGGACAGCCCAGCACCTGGCTCTGAAGCCCCATCTGCTGCTGATGCCACTCCAGGCACCTGATGTGGTGGGTGCCTCATGTCCTTTGGTGACAGTCCTGAGTCTCAGCCTCCTCTTGACCAGCTCTGTTGTCCTCCCATGCCAAAATTATTAACAATGGTCAGCCTGAGCTGAACTTGTTGTGGATCCGTCATTAGGCAAAAAAACCCCAAACCTCAAACTGGTTTGAGTCAACATATCCAGGATATTATACAAATTCCTGCCTTTCTCCCATTATTGTGTCACTGTCTCACCTGAGTTTTGCCATGGGATTTTGTTGATTTTGTTGTTTTGTTTTCCATTTCTCTGGAGAAAATGTTGCACAGCTCTGTCTTAGATGGAGATTCACCAAGGACTGTTTTTCTCTTTTCTATTTACTTCTAGTCCAAAGCAAGCACTCTTGGTAGGCAGCCTGACAGCATGAGCTAGTCCCTGCTTGAGCCCTGTAACAAATGAATAAATATCCTGTCCAAGATATAGCATTTTCCAGTGCTGATTAACCTGAGCTGAAAAGATGGATACTGGCTCCCACAAACTGTGCTGTCAGGGAGAGCAAGGCTAGATGAGTTTTGTGACGTGGTTTAGAACCAGACCTTGGTAGCTAAGTGGGTAACAGCACCATCTACCACTTAAGCACTTTATATCCCTGTGCAGCAAAGTCACTCCAGAAGCACACAGGAGGTGTTCAATGGCCATGCTGTGCGGAAAATCCATTAAAGCCCAATCAAGCTCAAGTTTGAAATCCACTAGGCTTGGTGGCAGCACAAAAAACAACAACGACAAAAAAACAGCTTGAAGGGGAGAAGTAAATCTTTGCTTAATCTCTTAGAGAAAACCACAGTGGTGATTTGATGCAGACATGATATAATACAGCAGTGGCTTCCTCCATCTGACAGCGTAGAGAGAGAAGAGTTTCAGAGCTCTGCATAAGTGACCCACTTCCAGGCTATTTAAAATGCGCTGGGGTGCTGTGTACAACATGTGCAGGCAATGCTGCAGACTGAAGGGACACTGAGAGGGAGATGAGCCCTGAGAAAAGGACTCTGGTTTCATTGATCGTTCCTTGAAGGGTAGAACTGCTGAAAGGACCCCAGTTTGGTGGGACTCAAAATCCCAAAAGAGAAACTGGTGTCAATCCAGAGTGGAAGAGGGGGAATGAGTAAGCATTGCAAAGCCACAGCCAGTGGCTGTACTGTCCATAGGATGGGCAGGGGTAGGACAAGTTCACCCCCCAACGCATGTTGTTATATTACTAGTGTCTCAAGAAGGGACACCTTACGAGTGAGAAGAGGGTTGTGGCACCCACCCATCATTCAGTGATGACTCTATAGGCCAGTCCATGCACAAGCAGGGTATCTCTCAGACACAGAGTGGTTCCTCTTCTTCAACCTCTTTTTTTGCCTTGGAGACAATTTTCAGATTTTTATATTGCTGCACTGGAACTAATGAGGACAGTCTGATCAAGCCTGATTCAAGAATGAATCGGGGGAATAATGCTGCACCAGTATGCTAGGCCACAGTCTGTACTTTTCCCAAAACATTAAATTGGTTGAAATCCAATTTTGTTTCTCATTTTTACACTCGGTGGGGAATTTTCTGGCAGTGTTTCAGTCTGGAGATTTTTCTTTCTGTGTATCATACTTCTTCCAATCATAAAGCTGGAGGGAGGTCAAGCTGGGCAATATTCCTTTGGTGTGTGAACACATGTACAAACTTTCTCATTAGAGAAGAAACAGAGTTTGGAACCTTGGTTCTGAACATCTCAAGGTTTTGAAAATTAACCTTTCCATGGGTTTGTGATCCAAATCTATGCTGGATTAGCTCTGTCTTGCTCTGCTCTGGGAGCTTTGGAGAGAGAGAGGAATTCAGTGCTTAAGTTAGCTCTGATGCTGGAGATACATTGCTTTGCTCTGGATTCCCTGAACAGGCCACAGGTTGACCTCAAACTCACAGCATGAAGAGATAGCAGCACATTTTTTGCTTGAGTAGAAGGGAGTGAAAACGTGACTTGCTTTTGAATTGTTACAATCAAGTAGGGGGAAACAAACAAAAGTAGATACTAACTTTTCTTCAATGTTTATATACAAGGTAGCTGAGGAATGCACCATTTCAGCATGTGCGCTAACCACTAGGCGCCTTTTCAATTGATTTGATTTATCAAAACTATTAAAGTTCCATCCTGCTTACAAACATGCGAATGCTGTTCCCAGGCTGTATCCATTTTTGCTAGGATTGCCAATATTTCCAACAAATAAATAAAGCAGAATCAATAGGGGTCCTCCTTGCTGGCAATTTCTGATAAAAATAAAGGATATTCTGTAACTGCTTTGAAGGAATGTTTAAATTCTGTTAAGGAAAAAGGTTTGGAAGCTGAGTGAAGAAATCAGAGGATGATGATCTCCAAGGATTACAGATGATGGGTTTGACCTGAGTCTAGAAAAACATGTAATATTAACATTTAGTTGGATGTTGATCTTAAAAAAAAATCTTTTTACTTCTAACATTTGTCTTCTCTTTAAAGTTTTGAAATAACCCAAAGGAATGCAAGAATAAAGGCTTAAATATACCAAGTTAATAAGTAACTTTATCTTGCACGTGGACTCAGGCTTTTCTATTCAAAAGGCAAAGAGAGAAAGCGTAGGGTTAGCATTTTTTCTCCTGTGTCCAGTGCTGAAATGAAGTGTCTAAAGTTTGTTATCTGGGGCTGCCTCTCATGAATACTCTGTTATATGGTATAATGTTAGAGGTTTTTATGGCTTAAATCTGCGAGTCAAGAGATTTCCTTCAAAAGTGAACACAAAGGACTGGAGTCTTCTTGCCTAACTTTAACCAGCAGAGAACACCTGTGATGTCAGGTCCATCACTCTTTGATGGAGACAGACATTTTGTGCCCAGATGGGAATTGCCCCTATTTACCTTCATTATTTATCCTGGTATGCCAGGAATCCTTCTTTGTATTTCTCTTCCTTTGACTAGATGGGGAAAGCTGTAGGTGTAGATCTACCCCTAATATGTAGGTTATATCTGGACCAACAAGCAAATCAGTGTAGTAGCAGTGGAGGAGTGGACTGAAGCCGCTGGTGCTGAGGCTCTTCTGCTAAGCTACCTGAAACTGGGCAGTTTTATTTCTAGCTAGATCTAGTCTGCTCTGATGGACCAAATGTCCCCATCATACATGTGATTCAAAGCTGTCCAGAGGACCAGACATTAGCTTGGTCGTTATGTCTTATGTCTGCTTTAGGATTTGGAGCACATTTGCTGCACATTTGGAGTGGAGTTCTGATTTAATTTTCTCCAAAAGGAATCTAGTTCATGACCATCAAAATAGCTCTTGCAAACAGAGCCAATGCATGGTAAATTGATGACTGGGAGAATTACTTCAAAATCCCACTCCTGCTCTGAAGCAAAATGCTAATCTAGAGTCAGCTTTATGTGATGTGTGGAAACAATTAATTTGGTCCTCCCAAATGTAACTTGAATTTTTTTATGTGTCTGAAAATATTTCCCGTAGATGAGATTTCTGCCTCATGAAGAGCTCTGTCAACCCATGAGACTAAGAACAGGAATGGATGGAGACAGTTTTTTCAGCATCCCAAGCAGGAGAGAACAGTTGCAGTTGGGAAGCTCTAGTAGGGCTTTGTAATGAATGCATCGTCCTTCTCTGACACTGTTTGTCCTATGCCGTTGCATTAGTGGCCATTCCTTTGTCTTCTCCGCAGGCAAGATTGGCCGACAAGCTGGGTCTGAAGGAGGCAGCTTGATTTTCTCCCTGTCTCCCTTAGCTGGCTGTTGTGCTCTTGCCAGAGGTTGTGTGTCCTCCTGAAACTGAGTTTGAATCCTTACAAATTATTTGACTGGTTGACCTGCTGCAACAGCTAATTCCACAGGGTGCCTGCAGTGTGCTAAAAAATTAGCAGCTTTCTTCTCATCACTTCCAAATTATTTGCCTTTTAACTTCATTAAAATTTCTCCCCTCACTCTAGGAGAAGGGGAGTAGAGGAACATTAGGTCAGGATTCACCAGAGAGTTAATTTTCTTTCTTAACTACCAAGCCCCCCCTAATTTATCATCTGAGCCTGCTTTCTTTAAAATTAAAGACAGAACTCCTAGTGCCTGCAACGGGAGCAGATTCAGGCTTTTGCATTTCTCCTTTCTAGGTTAAAATCACTCTCAGCCTTTGTGACCTCTTCACAAATAGAAGCTTCTGCTCCCAAAGGAAGTGCCACAAAAATATAGCTGCAATCTGTTTGCATTCTGCTGAGTCTGTGTGTTTGGAGGTGCGCTCTCAGGGCACAGCACACAATACAGACAAAACACAGCTAAAAACAGAGTCCAAGTTGCCTGGAAGTTGGTCCCACTTTACCTTCTCTGTAGGGTTTTCTTTTGTTCCCCTAAGTAGACTGATGCCCTGTGATGAGGGTTGTATTTCTGAGGTGTGCAAGAAATGTGTCCATGCACAGAGACAGTTATGTATGTATGACCCGGGTTCCTTAGAAAAGAAACTCAGTGTCATCATTTGAGACAACAGGAAGAACATTCCTACTCAATGTTCTGCCCATCCTACTGCTTATGGGACAATACTGAGCTGGGATCTGAATTATTAGGTTGGGGTTATTTGCTCTTTTTTTTTTTTTTTCTAATCTGATGAAAAGCATTTTCAGAGCTCAAAGGCCAATGAAAATGAAAACTAAAAAAAAACCAACAAAAAAAGACTTAATTGCTGCATCCGTTGTCAGTGCTACTGCCTGCGCTTCAGCCAGTGTAGCTGGGACTGAACTGGAGCACTTGTATCTCCTTTTTGGGTGGAAAGTAGATGGGAGCAGGAGACATAAATGAAGAGGGAGAAAACTGAGTGGTGTAAACTACCAGTACTGATACCTGTTCATCTCAGGGTTGTCAGCTCAAAACCCAAGTCATCTGTTAGCTACAGTTATCTCTGTCTGGCACCTGTATGAAATGAGTTACGGTTTAACGAATATCCACATGGTGTAAAGGTTCTCAGTGCCGTGTGCCCCCTCCCTGGCAGCAACCGCAGCAAAGGAAGGCTGAACCTCGGGAGGTCATCCCGGTCTGCCCCTTTGTGCTCAACCCCCAAGCATTTGCATTTTATGACTGAAAAGAAAGCAGCTTCAACCTGAAGAATATAGTATACCATTGAAAATGTTCAGGATATTTTGCAAATCTTCTCACCTGGTAGGGACGTGGGCAGATGGTAGGACCTCCTGCTGCTGCATTTATGGAACATTTATGTATTTTTGCCAGCAGCTATATAGGAAACAGTTCCTGGGAATGCCTTACCAAAGGTCTGTTGAAAAGTCTGGATCCAGGTCTTGTACCTGCATTTCAGGGGTGGCCTGAGGTTGCCACATGCATTTACACAGAAGGAAAATGCCCAGCCTTAAGGAAGCAAGGTGGAAATTTGCTGTTATTAAACCACAAAGTCCCTGTCATTCAATATTTCGTTGTCTGTGCAAGGTTTGCCACGAAGTTTTCATGAGCTGAGAGAATTAGGACCAGTTCAACCAGGTCATTTCTTCACACAAGAGAGATCGTGTCATTATTAATCCAAGCACCACATAACTCTCTTGGACACCCGCATAACATGAAATAAATCTTTCCCTTTAAATAACCTTTCTTATTTTTATAAGCTTGTCTGTCAGCTCAAAAATCCTGGGTATAAACTGTAGTTGTTTGAGGTCCCTGTGACACTCTAGATTTCAGTGGAGCTGGTTTGGTTAACAGATGTGGCCACATCTGCAGTTGGCATAGGACAGCACAGTTCCCTTGAAGCCAGGGGAAGGCGGTGTAACTAGAAGAATGCAATTCATTTGGTTCATGTGGGCTTGCTTGTTTTCTAAACATTTTTTCTGCTTTTCTTATACTCATCTATTAATTTTTTTTATACTCCAAAGAATTTGACAAATATGTAAATTATATTTTGATAACCTGTTTTCTATTAAGAAAGTAATAACAAATATACATTCTTGTAAAAGCTGGGCTTTTTTGAAAATGTTTTTAATAATTATACAAAACCTTAAAGTGTCTCTTTAAATGTGTTTTCAACTGTGATAAACATCAAAGAATTGGAAAATGGATAGCTCAAAATTCGGTCACTTAAAAGCATTACTTGTAGTTAAAATAATAGACTACTATTGTGCATGGAGTCAAAGACATTTTGGAATAAAGACTTCATATATGGTGAAAGAAAAACAGCTTTTAAATGCTTTTACTCTGCAATACTGGTTATCTGTATTTTGGTCACTTTAAGTTTATTCTTCATGTGGTCTTCAAGCTCCTCAGAAAATTAAAAGATTACTCGTTAAGCAAGAAGTTCAGAAATTATACACAGTAACTAATGTATGACAGACTTCTTTAATCAGAGTTTCTGAAGTGGTGTAGATGTTCAGAGCATTCTCTCCCTCTCCATCCCTTTGTGGAGCCAGTCTGGTGTTCATCTCACTTTCAGTCATGGAGAACTTGCCAGAAATGTGTCTGTATGGCATAACCCGACATTGCATGTGCCTTCTGTTACTGCTAAAACTTCTTTGGGGTCTGTGCACCAGTGTCTCAACAGTGCATTGCACCAGGATGATGTCCTGCTCTTTCAAGCTGAAAACTGGAATGTAATGACCTCTCCTGTTTAGCAGCTGGATAATGTAATTGTCCTGTCTGCCCTAAAAATTGATCAGGTGATGGGATGCACATTTTAGCATGTAGGCTGCTTGTAAATGGTTGGCCATCAACAGTGTTTGGTGTACTTAATATTTATAATTTATTAGTTTGGTTCTTTGGGGTAGACGTTGAGATTATGTGACACATACTGGTTCCTACAGTGGATGGATCCAATTCCTGAAGTCAGGTTTCTGGACTGAATAATGGCAAATGATGACATGATAACTAGTTTAATAGTCTCCTTGAGGGGAATATTCGATAATATTAGTCTCTACTACATTCCTGTTATAATTGCTTGCTGGATTATTTATGCAGAAGTGGCACTGCTGCAGTCAAAACAAATCCATTTTCAGGGTCTGACCTGATATTTATAGATTATTTTTCTTCTGTTTCTGTCTGAACAAGCATGAGGTGACACAGTAATTCTGATATATATATATGCTATAGTACATAATCTGATAATCAACACATGTTTCATGTGGTATGATAAACACGAGAACTCAATTTAGGTTGATGAATGGATAACCCAGAATCTGAGGAATTTTTAAAGGCTCACCCTAGGCTGGAGAGATGTGTTGTACAACATCTGGAAATATTTGACCCTCCTGGTGCTTTGTGTTTCTGCATGCCATTTTCATGCGAGGAGGAATCTCTGGAATGAAGGTGATAATGGAGAGATGGCAATCACAACACTTGGAGGTTATAACTCTGGGCACAGGCCAGCTGGACATAGGTCAGCAAATCCAGGCCTTATCTATACTTGAAACATGGACTGGATTTAAATGTCCTTCGGTTAACTTTAACTCTTTAGCTTGACAGGCACCAAAACAGCAAGGGCTGATAGACCCACCAAGCTGAACTATCTGGTGGTGGCAAAGATCTGTTACCTTTGTACTGAATTGAGGCAAATTCAAAGACATTGAAGATGGCAGAAAATATTCTGTTAACTTGAAGAGATAGTGAATCAAGCTTTCAAGGGAGGACTCGGTGATGATTTTACTCTTTTTTGCCAGTCCTGATAGGGGAAATTTTCCACATTTAAGACTGAAGCCTTGAGGTAAGGTTATGGTACATGTGGGAGGAAGATCAGCCTTCCTCTACCATTATCATGCATTGTCTGTGGAGAAGAGCTGGATCGGCAGGTGTGCCCAGCTCACATTTATGGCTCCTTCACTGACTGAAAGCTGTAAAGCAACACTGAACATTTTCAGAGAGAAAATGTTATCTTTCCATTTTTTTCTGCTGCACCTCAAATTTGTGAAGTATTCAAGCACCATGGGCATAAAGAGGTACCTGCTTCTGCATGAGACAGCAGGGATCTTCTTTAGGAGCGCTAATCCTTCAGAGTCATGGACAATGGAGCAATCTCATCTGTAGCATAGTAACTATTGTGCAGTACTTGACTCCAAGTAGCTGTCGATATTCCTCCTTTCCGCATAGTTGAGAAGATGTAAGTGGTGGAAGAAAAGGAGGGTTTAAATTATATATATATATATATATATATATATATATATATATATATATATACACACTTATATACGGAGTGAAAGAGAGGGAAGGAGGGGGAAAGAACAAAGGAAGAAATGTATATCCAAAGCACTTCAGGATGAAAGGTGCTATAGAAATATATTATCACTATCACTTTTATCAATAGTACAATATTGCAAGCTCACTTCATTATAGTCCCATTGCAACACTGATGTTGTTACCTGGCCGATTTCAAAACAGATTGGAGTTTAGTTTTATCTTTTGCTAGGTAAGAAACCACTCTGAGAACTCTGGCTAATATGCTTCAGAGTGACAGAGCAAATATGTTTTATGAAGCCAAATAAAAGTTCGCTTCATCAACCACTGCAGGGTATAAACAACTGTCAGCCATCTTGGGGAGTAGACATCCTTTTATTTAATTGCAAATTAAAAAACATAAACCACCTTAAACACAGAGCTACTGTCACATCAAATCAATACAATAATTGTGCTCAAGCAGTTGGAAGGCTCCCGATGCTCAACCTCTTGCATACTGAAAATAAATCAGTCACCAGAGCAATAAGCAAGTTTTATAATATATGAGTACATTATGGTATATTAGCACATTTTGCATTGTATGACTGCTTTTTCCCATTTGCTGAGATACATTGAATACAAAAGGGGGAACTTTTTGATCAGAAAGTTGTTAGCAATTCCTTTTGTTCTGGTGAGTTCCTGTTAATAAGAAAATCCCTGGAATAAGTCAAGAGACTCTTGGGTCATACACAAACCCCAGAGCCAGGCTTTGCTGCCTGAGTGTCAACTGTTCTTTATTGTTTTTACGCTGCTGGATGTGAGGATTTTAAATACTTTTTATTAAATGTAGTAATGGAGAAAGGTCTTAGAGACTGAAATCTTTGATCTGCATCAATGTTTTTCTGCTGGCCTACAGAAAAATAAAAAAAAAGGTCTTAACAGATCTGCAGACTTTTGCACTGACTCCATCAGTTAACCAAGGTTTGGACTTGTTTTCATTTGACCACTGCATGTCTCGTGTGCTTGGAGGGAGAGATGCTATCCCAGACAGGAGGGGTAACTCCATGGATCACGTTGCAGAAGTGCTGAGGGAAGCCCTGACAGGGGTACAGGATGACCAGAGAAGCAAAACTGCCAGATGCCCCAGGGTTTACAGTCCACCAGTGCTTCTTAAAAAAGGGGAAAATTTCTGCTTTCTCTTGTTTCCTCCTTCCCTATCCAGACATTTCTTAGCTCAGCCTCCTATGAAACTGTAAATAAAAACCTCACTAGCAAGGCCAGGGAAAGGCTGAAAGATTCCTCCTGATGCTGGCGGGCAGCAGCTTTCACAGCACTTCTGTTCTTATTGCTGCTCCAAAGACTGATTTCAATCCACCGCTTTTTTCATGCAGCTTGGAAACAAAGCCTTTCAAGTGCTTAGCATTTCCAGGTTTTGGTTCCTGCCTTTATTTTACCCTCTGTTCTTGCTGGACCTGACAGTGTCCCTCTTCAGCTCTGGAGTAGCTCCAACAAGTGGATTTGAGTAACTCCAAGCTTACTGGTGCATGTTGGTGCTACAAGGAGGGACAGAGAGGTTGGAGACCAGGGGACAGACTTGCTCCTTGCCCACATTTCTCACCACAGCTTTCGCTCTGAACTCCAGTTTATGGTCGCCAGGTTGGAGAAAGCCAAGAGAGCTGTCTCAGGAGAGCAGCTCCACCTCACTCCCTGCCAGCTGCTGCAGCCAGGGAATTTGAAACTCATATAAAGGGTAATAAAAGGGAGATTATTGAGGTAGAGCTGGAGAAAAGCCCAAAGGAAGTTATTGTACCATATGGAAGTTAATTCTTTCCTAGTGTTAACTGTTGCTGCCTTTCTCTTTGCATCAGCACTTTATCGTCCTGATCTGAGAAAGACAACGTATCGCACCCTGATACTTGGAAGCCATTGCTGCTGTGTATTTCTCGTCCACAAAGCTTTCAAGTATCTTATAAAGATGGCTGCAAGCAGCTCCTGAGAAACTGAGGCATAAAAAGCTTAAATGTTCCCCTGAATGCCAAAGGCAATACCAGGCAAAATCTCAGGTGTTCAGAGGCTTCTGTCCTTGTTGCTGCCTGCACCATATCACCTTGCCCCTTGTGAGAGCCTTTCGCTTTCTATTTGGAGGTTGCCCAGGGGTTCCACCTTGGGCAGCTGCCATGGTACTGCTCTAAAAAAAGCAAGAAATACCAGCCCTATGCAGACAGAGATTTATGGGGAGGGGATAAAAGTATTAGTGAAGAACCAAGATGCCCACAGAACAAGCCTGTGAAGCATTTGGCAGCCAGCCCTGAGTTCTCATCTTCAGCCTGTTACCCTACTCACGTTTCTGGGGCTGTAGAGCGATAGAGGCAGTTTATCCAGATGATACCGGAGAGGTGACAAAAAGGAGTCAGCAATTAGCTCCAGCTACAAGCGCTATGCAATCGGAAGCATACAGCCCTGCAGGGAGCTATTTGCCTGAGAAAATATAGGGAGAGGTCAAAAGCTGGAACTTCTGCCAGGCTCAGGCAATGACTCTGTCAGCCCTCTCTCTCCAAGGCACTAAGAGTCACATTGAAGTGTCATCTACCTTGTCAGCTCCTGAAGATGGCCTGGGAGAATGTGTCCTCACAGTGGTGGCCCATGTCCTGTTCGGAAAGGACCAAGATCCTCTTTCCACTGGGGCTGAATGGCAGGTGGCAGCGCCTGGGCTGGAACCTGAGCTGGGTTCTCCCTAGTTTGTAAAATTAGGCCACTCTTTGCTCCAGGCTGGGAAGAGTGCCCAGGGGAGGGAGAAGGTGACACAGGACACACTTTGATCCAGGAGGGTTGGGCAGAACCCAGCTATGTGTGCTGGGTGATTCAAGCTGCTTTCAGGTCAACAGATTAATCTCCTACGAGTTAGAAAGCCAGGAAACAGCAAGAGGGGCAAATTTCAGCTGGGCTGGCTTCAATTTGCATCTTCTTTATAAGTTGTGCTTGATGGCAGATGCCATGCATTAGTGTTATTTAGACATTGAGACCTATAATTGGAGACTAGCAAGTGCCCTCATCACAGTTCACCTTATTTATGGAGGAGCTGACATCTGAATGTCAAATTTGCATCTGTGACTTTTCTTCTCCCCCCAATAACCACTCTAATATGTAAATACTGAGTTGCAAAAGAACGAAAACAAATAAAACAGCTATTTTGGTTATATCTGGGAAGATTTGTGTCTGCTGCAACTTTGGAGGCTGTGCTGAGATTAGACTCTGTCACTTAATCAGGAAGAAAGTGAGAAAGAAAGACATTTCAAATGCAGGAATATGTGGATTGAGAATTGTAAATAGCTTGTAGTGCAATCTAAGAGAAAAAGCAGGTATAAAGCACATTACAGGGCCATTTGCAGTTCTCTGTTCAGGTATAACTGACGCTTACAGTCATTCCATTAAATATTCTGTTTATGTGCTTTTCCTTCTTGAATAAGGAGTTATCCCAGTCCCTGGATTGAAGAAGATTCACAAAATACCTGCATTCATGTGCTCAAAGCAAGGCATTAATGGAGCTATGTAAGTAAAGGACATGAGGCATCAGCAGGAGAGGATCAGGGGAACAAACTGTTCCCTATTGCAATGCTGATTCTGCCAGGAGACTATACAAAAAGAAGACAGAAAAAAGCCTTTGGGGCTTGACGTGTCCCGGGTAGGAGACTTGGAGGGAAAGGCTGCTGGTTGGGAGTTTGCTGGCTGAATAATTTCACATGGGAAAGGTCAGTTCATGGTAAGTAAAAGACTTATATCGTACATCTCAGACAGCTTTGAGAGTGTCCTGCTATGGCAAACTTTGTTTGCAAAGACTCCTTTGCCATCACAAAAATGGGGCCCATGGTCCAGTTGCTTTCCCGTGGCTTCAGCCTGTTCTTTCCCACAGCTCTACCCGCTGATCCCAAAGGATCCGAGAGATTCACTCCACACAGTTCTGATTGCCCCAGGCTCCCTGTAAAACCAGTGGTGACAGATAAGCACTTCTGGAGGGTAATTTGTATCCTAGGCAAGCTGAAGTGCCCTTTCTCTTCTCCATGATTATCTGGACAGGTGATAAGACTCCTAATTTGGTGCCTGAGGTAGCTGCCTAACTTTGGTGGTATGAATCGCTCCCTTGGGGTTTGCAGTTACATCTCCAGGGACACATGATAATAAAACAAAACAAACAGTCCAGGATTTTCCAGACCTTCTCAGCACAGTAACTCTTTATGAGGAGAATACAAACCAATCTATCCCAGAAGGATGAAACCTCCCTGTATCTGCTGGCTCTGTTTTCCTTGCTACTTTGTCAGAGCCCTTCTGAGTCCTGGGAGTCTGCTTTACAGATGTGGTTTCTTGAAATCACCAACATTTTTCCCTCCTACATCGTCTTACAACCAGCTTTGTTTTATTCCGACTGGTTTCACAGCTGGGAGCCATCCCCATTGCTATGAAAACACAAACCCATTGCTCATCTCCGTTGCTCAGTGAGTCCTTCAAGTATAGAAGACCCCACTTTTAACAGCTTCTGACTTTATTCTCCTTCAGGGGAAATCCCAGTTAACCCCAGCTTTGCAGGGAAAGTGGAGAACAAAACTAATTCTACTGCTTTTGAGGGCTAAATGTGTCTACCCACTGCTGAATCTTAATGTCAGTCCTCTGGTGATGGACTAGCAGGCACTGGCCTCCTTTGCTGAGAACAACATGCATTTTCCAGGCAGTGGGTTAGCTCTGCAGCACACAACAATGGGCATTTGATACAGCCAATTGCTATTCAAAATTTATACATAAAGAGATGACACAAATTATTGTGTTACAAATCTCCAAGCTTGTATTTTGAATATTAGCGTTAAAATGGTTGCAACTTTCTTTTTCCTAACATATTCTGAGAATTTATTTTTTAATTCAGGACAATATTTTTTTCAAAGCCATAATAAATTTGAATTAAGAAGGTTAACTGCATGAAATGCCAGGACACAAAATATCTCAACATTGTTACATTTCGTGGCTTGCTGATCGGAGTTTAACTCTTTCCCTCCATAATGATGTTTTTGTAAAATTGTCAGAAGTGTGACTTAAGAGGAAAAAAAAAATCTTTGGCACCTTTAATTGTGTGGGAAGTAGGAAAATACATTGGCTAGTGGTCTGCAGGTCCAGATTTATGTATGTGATAGAGTGCCAGGCACAGATTTGTAACTGTTGCTATAAGAGAAAAATCAGGCGCTGTCTAACACAGGGGTATAATTCTCCCCCATCAAGTTATGTCAATGAGAAAAGCATCTACTTTGTGATAAGAAAGAGTAGGGTGCTCATATGGACTGAGTATATCCTAAGAGGGAAGAGTGTAAAATGAGCTGGTCTATACAATGAAGAAAACTACTGGTTTAACCATGTTATTCACAGGAGAACCTATCTGCTCGGTTCACAGATGGCCAAGTGGAGATGCTTTCAAGGCCTTGCTGGCAGACTCATCCATGGAACTGAAACCTGTCAGCAGGTGATAATTTGTGTTATTCTATATTTAGAGGAGCAAGTCACAGTCGCAGTTGTTCGTGTCTGGTCTTTAAACTGTCAAGGAGAAAGCAAGGCTTCCTTAGATGGGCCTGAAAGTCCTCAAACAATCTCTGCAGAACAGATTTCACTGCTTCATTTCACCTTGCTCAATACCAAAGTTTATTCTGATGGTCAAACACAGGGTGAGGTAAGGGTCTGCTGTAATTAACATCCTCAGCTCACGGGTCCTGATCCCTTCCTGACACATCAATACATCAATACAGAATTGCAGTTCCTCAGCTCGAATGGATGTCTTGGCTGTCCATAGGCTGCTTTACTGGGAGCAACCCTCCTCATGGGCATCCCTCTGGAACCATCAAAACCTAAACTGCAGTGATGATCTGCATTGCTTCTAATTGCACTTTTTGGTCTGATTTTGCCAGCAGACTAAGATGGGACTGAAAAGACTTGAAGTACTGTATCAAATGAACCCACTCCACATCCCACATTCCCATTGATCTTGGGTCAAAGTGCAACATTTCAACAAGATTGAAACATTTAGTTCAGATGTCAGATCTTTAAAACAATATATTTTGAACAAAAGAAGCATCCGTTTTCTTTACAAAAGTGTGTTTTGAGCAATAACGTGACAGCTTGCAATGCTGAGACTGTTACAAGTGGGACATGCTGATATTATCTGTTTCATTTTTTGTAGAATGAAATCTGATGACAATCAGGAAACTGTCACCATGAAAACAACTTTTTGCAAACCTCTCCCTGTCCCCTAGCAATCTGGCAAATAAATTATCCCCCTTGCACCCCTCCCAACTGTGTTCTTTGCTTTTTTTCTTATTTTCTTTTTTTTTTTTTTTTGCCTGTCAGTCAAAGCGAGTTTAAGCTTGGCAGCCTGGCTAATCCTTGGCTTCTATGCTTGGATCAGCTGTGTTGCAAACCTCTGCGCTATGTATACCTGCCCTCCAAATAGACACCTGAGACAACCAAGGTATTTTCCATGAGTCATGGAGCAGCCAGCAGATAGCAGTGCTATTCCATTAGTGCGGACTGGGGCTGCGCCTTGACCCAGCCTCAGCTGGCACTTCTGTCCCATTCTCAGGGCTAATCCATCCATTTCTTCCGCTTCTGAAATCTTTTCAAATAGCAGAAACACATGAAAGCAGGAAGAAAATGGAAATTCTACCTCTATTACTTCTGCCATAAAATGTGAATTTAAAACTATTCGCAGAAAATATAATCGTGACAGGATTTGATGACAGCTGAGAATGTTGAGTCACAACAAGGGATCCTAATTTGTCTGTTTTCTGTTTGTTTCAGTGTCAGGTGAAGGAGGGTTCATTTAATTATTTTTTAAAGTGAGCAAGGCAAACCTTGATTTAGCAGTTTAGTCATCAAAGTAATTCCACTTAGAGAGCTACAGGGCTCCAGAGAAACATGTTCATGATCTGGAATTAACATCCTTCATGCAACAATAGAAGAGCTTTGCAGATTTTCTCAATAACATACAACAAAAAGTTATTTTGTAAGAAGGCTTCTATAGAAATTGGATTGCAAAATATTTTTTTTTTAGTATGCAATGAGGCAAAGCAGTGAACAGAAAAAATACAGAAGAGTAGTCATAAACACATTGTCTGGTGAATAAATTTCATAATTTATAAGATCAGTAGCAGAATATGAGCCGAATTAAGAGGTAGATGCGAGGAGAGCAGGAGAAATTAATTTTAAAATGAATGTTGAAAAGAAATGGAGAGCTGATGAGGTAGGGAGAGATGAGCCTGATCCTTCCAGGAGGCAGAAACTTCCCCGAGATACATCACAGCTCTGGCAGGGTGCAAGGAGAAGAAACCACCTCTGACAAAGTTGGCATAACAAGATCCTGCACACTGAAAGATCATATTTTTATGCAAAGCACAGCGAAGTGCATTTTGTGCTGGCTCACAGAGTCCCTAGAAATGCTTCTCACCCCAGTGAATCCTGTAACAGCTTTGCAGTAATGGAGTGGAAGAGAATGTGCTGTGAGAAGCCAAGGGCCAATTTCCAAAGTTGCTGGTACCTAATTTATGAGTGTGGAGTGTGCTTACCCAGGATCTCACGGATCCGTTGGCTACCAGAGCTAACTACCCCATGGGCATAAAAGGCATGATTTCTACAGGTGCAATAGGCATCGAAAGGCAGAAGTATGTGAGCACAGCTATGCCTGTCCGTTTCCCATTTAGAGATGATATACAGGGTAAAACGTACATCCAAGAGAGCAGGTGTCAGGGAGGGCAGCAAGCCGTAGAACATTTCTGCTGTTCATCGCATCATGTCTGGTTCTTTTGCTCTGCTCTCCACCCTTGTCTGGAGAGCTGGGAAGACCATTGTAGTGAAAAAGGGGAAAATTGACTTGACTGAAAATTAAATTAAATTGACTGGGGATCCATTTGGAAGAGATTTAGCCTAAATATTTGCAAAGCAGCTTTTGAGAAGAGTGAGATGACAAATGTCTGATCTGGCTGGTTGATGAGCCCAAGGGCTGCGTGTGCTCAGATGGGCTGAGTGTGGAGGAGAGATGCCCAACCACGTCCTGTCCTTTTGCAACCCTCACCCCCAGAAAATGGAGCTCAGAGACTTTTAAGGTCACAAAAGCTCAAACCCTCTTTGCGGATCACAGAATCACGGAGCTGGAAATAGCTGAGAGGTTCTTCAGCCCGTGGTAACACTGAGCTCTGCAAGGTAATGCTGCACAGATAGGTTTCAGGCAGGTATTTTACAACATTTGACAAAACTAATATTAGGGAGACAAGCTCTGCAGGTTTAACTGTCTCCAGAGACTTTTTACAGCTCTGCAAGTTTCCAATATGTTTGAAGTGAAGGCAAAGGTATGAGACAGTTATCAGAGTCCATATAAATAACAATCAATAGGTAGTCACTTATGAGAGAACTAGTGGATTTTTTTATTGACAGTATCTGCTGAACTTGACTACATTTTCTTTCTTCTATGTGTGAATATCTGGGTTAAATAAGTCTTTTAAAATGTATTGTTTGTTCCCATTTTAAGCCTTCTTTTCTGTGCTAAACAGAGAAAGAAATGAGGGAAAATAGAGTAAAAAACCTAAGGAAAAAAGGGAAAGTGAAGAATGCTGAAACAGTGGTTCACATAGTTATTTATTTTATAATATCAAATAAATAAAACTGTGTTCTGAAGAATAAAAATATGTTTTGCAAACAATTCTTCTGAATAAGAGCAACATTAATTGATGTGTTAGTTTGATTTTTGCATTTTTCTACCATCTCCTGTTTAGCAACATATGAACTTTGTAATAAAAATGGCCTGACAAGTAAGGAATTCAGAAAGATGACCACAGTGTTTCATTCCTTTTCTTACATCATTGACCCTGGCACAGTGATAAACCGTATATTGCACATTAAGATACAAGCCAGAGAGCTGTTGGAGTTATATTCATAAGGGAAATAGTTGCCACAGCACTGCTTTTCATCCTCCCTCTCACAAAACACCCTCTGAAGTTGAGAGCAAGATCCACTGTTCATATTTGCTTCTTACAACTTGGAGATTAAATATCACATCCTAGATACAGCAACCGCTATTCTGACTACCCCTCATTTCAGTCATGCTCTTCCACAGTTTAAAGTTAATCCTTGTTCAGAAGCTGTAAAACTTGCGATATGCTCTTTTTCATTTGAAAGTCCAATACTTATTGTGGTACTTAAATAAACAAAAGAAAAGCTCTTTTGCTAATTTGTGGCTTGAGTGGAGAAGGAAGTTCCTAGTACTTATTTTTTTTTTTTTTAATCAGTTAAAATAATTACAATAATGACATGATAAAAAACTGCTTAGAAATAAGATAGATTAGCTCAATAGCTGCTGTACTGCATTTGTAGTTGATGAGGCTTATTGTATTAATCAATTGCCTGTAACTCAGAAAAATGGCAGAAGTGGGATGGGAAGTAAATGTATCTAAATTTCAGCATTTGAAAGAGTCTGGGTAGATGTGCATTGCTGCTGAGCCCTGTCTGGGGGTAGGAGACAGGGGAAAGTACAAGCTATCATTTATACTATAAAAAAGTCGAAACAAATAAAACCTGCTACACAGTCTGATCTTAGTAGCTCGTGAAATGTCAAAGTGCAGGTACACATAAATAAATGGAATATTTCTTTTTAAATCCTGCATGCAATTTTAAATACTTGCAGAAGTCAAATGTAAGACCTGCAAGCTGAAGAGGTCTTGAAGATCTGTCAGCATCTGGAAGCAGAACACTACTGTAAAATTCACCCCTGAAACCTGTGCTAATCTAGCCAGTCTTTGCAGTAGTGATGTATTGAACAGGTTGGCTAATTCAAAGAGGTTCATGAATTTTCACTGAAACCCACTAAAAATCTTTCTGGGTGTTGTAGTATACTCAGAAAAGTAAAATTCACTTTCAGTGTCCAGAAGAACTGGACTCACAAATGCTGAGATGCTGTACTAGTTTACTCTCGCTGCATTTTTTAGCATGTATTTGAATATGCCTTGTGAATATCACTAGAAATTCTGCTTTTAGACAAACAGCAGCTCATTATAAACAAACTGAATAGTCCGTGTTGGCTACTAATAAAATGCATAATTAGTTGGTATGTATTTGGAACAATCTTGAATGGAAACCTTCTCCCACAACTTCTCTGGACCCATCAGCTACTCTGTGCTCTGGAGCAGGAATAGGAATAGGTCAGAAGTTTTTCAGAGAGTCTCTCTCTTTGACATAAACAGCCAGAGCTTTATGGAGCAATAAAGAATATTATTTTCATTGCTTAGTTGCTGAGGTCCTATTGTCTTGACTCATTGCTTTGTCTTCCAGGGTATTTATTTATTAGAACATGGATGTTGCTACATATCACCTGCTTCTTTCTGCTTCTGTGTTAAATACCCACGCACCTTCATAGGAGAAAAGGCTGTGACTGAGCACAGTTTTGGGAACAGCCTCATTCACAACACATTGTAATTGGCCTTCAGCAGGAGAATTACATATGTCCAAATTGGTCTGTCTGTGTATACTCCCCTGAGAAGATAAACGGCTATTGACTTAAATAGGATTCTAGATGTCCTCCAGAGTTAAAAACAATGTGTATATTTAATGGGGCAAGGTCTTTATCTTCTTATGTTTGTAGAACATTGAAAGCATTTGTCAGTATTTGATCAATAATAAATAATGTTGATAATAAGTGCCAGGATGCAATGAAACCTATTCTGCATTTTCAATGCCAATTAGGAAGGCAGAAGTATTTATTTTGTGCAAGTGTGGTAGGCTGGGACAGTAACTCATCTGATGATAAATGCATGCTCCATATACTGTAAGGAATGATGTGCATCTATTATTTGTGACTATTATGGTGGGAAGGATCAGATGGGTCAACATTTCCTCCCCTGTTAATTTAAAAATATTTTATGATAGTTTTATGACACTTAATTCTTGTGTTAAATATGTTCTTAAACCTCAGGATGGGGCAGGAATGTGTACCCCAAAGGTGCAGGGGTGACAGTTTCTAACTGCAACTTCTCATATGACTCTGGGAAACAGCTGTGCTGCAGCTATGCAAGTCCCCAGTGCTGAACTAGTGAGCATCTGACTTTCATTATCTGCAATAAAAGTGCATGAATTGAAACCAGGAAGCACCTATTTGTCAAAAACACTCAGAGCTGTTAAATCACTGAACCATGCAACAGCACACTTGTTCCTATTATGCCTTGAAATGCGAGACCCGTGTGCGAAGCCACCACACAGGACACCCCACATTCACCCAATGGTCCCAGGGGCTTGGCTGCAAAGCCGCAGATGGAGCAGATGATGCAACTGCAACACACCCGCCTGACATGGGAGAGTCCTGCCTGGCTCGGGGAGAGGAAACATGGATTCAGAAAACCTTGGAAACAGGTGTGTTAATCTAGGCGATTTTTCCTTCCTGTCACCATGGAGCTGCAGAGAATTGCTGCTACATTCTACAGATGAGCCTGAAACACATGGCAGACGGGATGAGAAAACCTATAAAGTTCAAAGTGTCTCCCTAAGATGCTTCATGCTGTCATCAGCTACCCAAGCCCGATGTGAGCCTGGGATTCAACGTGGGTGCTGGTACAAGGGTGCTCCTGTAAAGACTATAGAACAGAAGTGACTGCCTGGAGTTTCAGGGCATTTTAGGGTCCTATTGCTGCCCTGAGGAAGAGGAAAGGTGTTGTTCCCCACAGCAGGGTACAGCTGGCCTGGGGTGGGGAGCAGCGCAGTTTTCTGTATCTCCTCAGTTGCAGATGTGGTACAGTGGGGTTGGCTGAAGCTCCTGCTGTGCTCCCAGGTGAACTTGCCTCAGATTCACAACACAGTGCAAAGACAAGAGCATCTTCTCTGTTTATTCACCTGAAATCACTCTCTCAGAAGCCCAGTTGCTTTTCCATCAATCTACATCTTGGGTAGTTAATAGAAGTAACGAGGTATAGAAGTAATGCTGTTCTGAACCAAAATCTGTATGTTTCTGCTATGGAAAGGCATAAATCATGAGTTGACAGGTGGCGTGGGATATGGCAGAAGAGTTTGGTCTGGAAGTTGTTAAGATCAGAGCAGTCAAAAAGAGAAAAAAGCTGATGCTGGAACAATTAGATCACTACAAATTGAGGTGAATTCAGCCTCCGGTCTAGCTGTAGTAGAGTTGTATGTAGTTCAGTACAGGCCACTTCAGTAGCTCTCTCCAAAGTGAGACTTTCATGTCTGTATCAGTGCCCCAGTTTCGCACAAGTCAGCAGTATTGCCGAGACACTGAATGTCAGAGGTGGAGGGACTGGTGGAGCTGGGATTGCTGCCAAACCAGCTAAAAAGCACTCAGCCAGCAAGTCCTGATTCCATCTGTACTAAGGTAATGATGGAAATCTAACTGGTCCAACCAGTATGTTCTGGGAAAGCGGTGGTGCAGGGATGCAAAATAGCCTCCTGGCTCCAGTGACTGAGGAAGGATTCAGACCGGGGCATCTTTGTGTACCTTTGTGTATCTTTGTGTTACACTACGTGGTTGGCTGCTCCTGGTATGCAGAGATGCTGCCAGTGGATTATTTCCAGTAATCTCCTTCTAATGACAAGACAAATCAAAAGAGAAAATGGGGAGGGTCCAGGCACTCCAGCAGCTTGGAAAAGCTCTCTTTGGAGGGGGCAAATACTGTATCTCTACCTGACAGGTTCCTAACACCATCCTGCCCTGGCATGGACTCAGAAGCTCTGAAAGCAAAAAGGGCATCTGGATCACACATGCTGTTGCCGACCCAGTGTTCTTATTATTTTTATTTTGTAATTACACGGTGCCGGTGTTCAGTGGCTGCAATCCAGCTCAAGGAAGGCACACACAAACAATGCCCCTAACAATGCACATTTTTGCTTTACAATGCTACTACTTTAAGCTGCTGTCATGGATGATGCTATAGACTAGCAAATAGACAGACAGATGGACTTTTTTTACCGCCAGGTTCAGCTGAAGTCCTTCCTCCTTTTGAAAAACCATTTATCTTCTTTTGAGGTAGTTCTACTATTTTTTTTTTTTTTTAATTGATCAACTGTCTTTTGAAAATTTGGGTCTGCTTTTCCTGCTTTATTGTGGAAGCAAATAAGACAGATTTATGGCTCTGTGTAAAACTTCAGCCTTGTTTATAAATTGCTTGTGATTGATTAAGTAATAAAAATGCTTTTAAGACAGGGAGGTAAATCTCCCAGCTAATTGCTCAGTGCTTTACATTATAACCTTGTTACAGTGACTGGGCCGGACAGCTCTGCTATTTCTATCTCACTAGAGTCACTCTGGAACAATCATCCCCAGGATGCTGCTCTGCCCTGACCATTGGAAGACACAGGCCAATAATGAATGAGTCAATAAACAAACAAACAAAGAAGAAATTTTTCCTATTCAAAGGTGATTTCCTAGGTGGAGATGATTTCTTAGGCAGGAACACTGTTAATTTCCAGCCATGGCTTGGATGAAATACAACAGAAAGATAGTTCCCTGCCTCTTGGCTACTTCCTACCTGCCTTCATCATGGAGACCTGGGCAAAGAAATTGCCAGCAGTGAGCTGAGCGTGCTGAAAGTGGGGGAAATGAAGACTAAGTTGGAGAAGATAGTGTGATTCATACGTAAAATGCCTGTAAGACTGTTTTCTCTTTTTGATACAAAGCAGGGATGCAGTGCACACCTTGGACTGTGAAAATACATACGATAAATATTTAACAGGAGCTCAGCAATCCTAGATTTATTTTTACCTTGTCAAACTTAAACTGCTAGCAAGAAAGGAAGGGTTGTTTACTAACTGGATGTTTGGAATGGTTCCTCTAACAAATGTTGGATTGAGACATAGTTCTGCTAGTAATTTTGATATAGTTCAGCAACCCGTGCACCAGTGCCCCCTTGTTTCAGGCTCATGCAGAGTTAGATCAGACCAGTTTCGTGGGTGACATGAGCCATCACACTTCTACAGTCCTTGTTCTCAACAAAAACAAACCAGCTGGCAAATTCAGACTAGCTTTGAACACCTCAGCAAGGTACCAGCCTCCTTCCTTGGACCACAAATGCACTTCCACCTTCTCTCCTTTTGTCAGTTTTTAACAAAGTGGTCAATTAGTCTCTTGACTCTGTGGCACCTTCTCCATGTTCATCAGTCTCAGAGGCAGGAGGCTGATTGCTAGGGCTGATTGCAGTGTCAATGCAGCTGATTAGAGGGCCTTAATTGTGATGACTAGAAAAAGCCTAAAAAGCCATTGTGCTTTAAAACCCTTGGGGAAGGATGGGTTCTGCTTCTGTGGAGTATTTAACAGCATCTAGCCCAGCACCTCTCTGTCCCTGATGGATGCTCCCTGAGTGTTGGGATGTGTTTGGGTGAAGGTAAGCTCAGAAAGGTGCCACTTTTTTGAGGGTTTTTTTCTGGGAGGGTAATGGAGGTGCTTTTCTCATAGATCTGATGTTCCCAGCTGGGTCCACACAAGCAGAGCCATCCTATTAGTGCCAGCACCTTCAGCAGACACCCTCATAGTGAGGTGATGCTAAAGGAGGTGGTTGTGACCACAAATGGTTGGATGTGGCTGGGCCAGGTGGCCTCCCTGTGCAGACTCACCTGTCTGAACAGGTATCTGAGATTAGCACTTGAGTTTTTGCACACCTGCATGGTAAAAGATGAACTAGAGGTAAATGAGCTCACTTTATCATTGCAATCAAAGTAATGTTCTGACACATAAAATCTGCCAGCAGGCAGTTCTTCCTTTCATGTGCTTGCAAACTTTGTGGGGTGGCATGACAAGATGATCCCCCAGTGTTGGAGCCAGTATCTTGGGGAAAAGAACTTTGGAGACCTCTAGCCTTAAAAACTGTGTTGTTTTATACACCACTGATCTACTTTATGTATTCATTTCCTTAATTGCGTACATTATCATGTTCAGTTGCTAGAGCATTTACTTGTTTATATTTGCACTGTGCTTGCATTAACCCCACTGTCATGGCTTCATTATTATTATAGCCAGTGCTTACAGGTGTCTTATCAAAATGCCCAGAACCCAGACCATCTGGGATCTAGTTTACCTGCGTTCCAGTCTACAGGCAATCATATCCTTACAGTCTGTTGCTCAGTTAATGCAAGGTCAGATTCAAGCTGTCAGTTAACACAAAGCTACATTATCTGATCTACCTGAAAATCGAACAAAAATCATTGTACTCTTCAAGGTAGCAAAACTCCTAATGAATGAGGCCTTTTAGGGGTCTAGGATTGCTTCAGAATGCGTTGCTATACTGCTGGAAAACCTACATAAGAGCCCATACAGCTTGACCTAATAAAGCACCTGGAGACTGAGTGCAAAATACCCTATTATCTTCCTGTGCCTGGCCCTACCCACATCTCTTAGCTGCTTGCATAGACCTCAAAAAGCTTTCCTTGTCCTTACTGCGTATTTCATGCCTCTCCTCTGAATCTTAATTATCTAATAACAGAGCTAGTCAGTCCCAGATGTAATAAGTCACAAGGGAGTGTTTTGCTTCCTCAGCCCTCACCTTACACACGCTGGCTTATGCAATTAAGCAGCCCTTTTGCGTCCCAGTGAAATGAATACATGAGGATGTCTCAAAGAGCTCAGGCATTGATGCTGCCTTGGACTGAGTGAGTTGGTTTCTTACTTTTTGTTCACTTAGAGGAGAATAATGAGAATTCATACTGAGAAGGGAAAAAACATAATATTTTACTTTGCTGGCAGCTAGCATATACAATAAAAGTATCTTTTTTTAATAAAAATCAATGATGACTTAAAATACACCATAAATGTTGCAACATTAATAAAAGATGCTACACATAAAATTAGACTGAAATGTGCAGTTTGCCCAGCTATTTACAACCCACATGTCAGACCTTATCATGCCTCCAGCAGAGTGAAATGGTCTAAAGCAGCTGTCAGATGAAATAAAACAAATATGGTGTCAGTGCAAATAAAACAAACAGCATCCTGAAAATTCCTGACTGAGCTCCTATGGCACTTTCCTATGAAGTGAGGAGAGGGCAGCATGTAGGTCTCAAGCACAGATGAAGGTTACTACCAAGCAGAGTTACAAAACTGATGATGACAAGCACTAGTAGCATAAGCAGCATGGAAGGGGATGGGTGTCTGAACACAGGACGCTGAAGGAACTGCACAGCCCATCTGCGTGTTTTGAGGCAGGACTGACTGTACTATATAGTGCTCCACAGGTGTTTGCGTTGCCAGCTCTTGAATGCTGGCCAAGCTAGATGCTGTTGTCTTGTCACACCATTTATTTTAGTGCTTCGCTGGCCTTCTCATCACTTGTTTAACCCTAGTCTATGATCCTGGTGCAATTTAATTTGTTACTTCTTGTCCATTCTGCTCTGGACTCAGAGACTACTCCTTTCTCTGCTGCAGCCCTTATGCATGACAGTAGGTTTGTCTTTCTCTTCCTCTGCTCCTCCTTCCCATCCTCTGCAAGCCAAACAGACCCGCTGTCTTCACTGCTTTCTTGCAATTAATGTTCTCCAAGCCTCTGATGCTGTTTCACTGCTCTCCTCCAGCATCTCTCTGCCTGATCCACTCCCCAGCTGCCATGCGGTGCCTGTAATGGGCTGCAATTCCCCTGCTGAGCCCACACCAGTGCAAAGTCAACAAAAACTGACTTTATGCATCTCCCAGGCCTTACTGATGTTTATGTCTCCCAGCATGGTTTGCCTCTTTCTCAGCAGCATGGCATTTTTGACCCTTGTTCAGCTGAATGGTGACTCTAGGTGCTCTTTTATACATTAATTTAACCAGTTTATCTCTACCCTGTGTTTATTTGTTGACTGTCTCTGCTTATCTCTCGTGTGCTGAATTTTAAAACTATCCTCCAGTGTGATTTTAGTTGCTCTGAGTGTACTATTGTGGCAAAATTTCAATTTTATCATTTCGGTTATTAATTAAAATATTGAGCAACACCAGAACTAAGAGGTGCCACGTAAACTTGGCATAAGACATACCCTGCTAGTCTAACAGTGAATCATTTATTACGCTGATATGGCTTTTCAAACAGCTCTTCATGGAAAATGTGTTTTCTTAGTTTATCATGAGCAGCCACACTTAAAACCTTAGAATGCCAAAATACAGCATAGCTACTGGGGTTTTTTGGGCATATATTTTTTTGTGCTGGAAAGATGGTAGAATACCTTACTGTGAATTGTCTGGTAATACACTATCAGTGAAAGAAAACTGCAGAATGGCTCTTGATGCAAGAGGGAAGGCAATGGCCTTGCACAGGGATGTGCAGATGAGCTCCAGAGAGAGGGGCTGGCTAAGAGACGGGGAGAAATGAGTGGAGAAAGGACAAGAAAATCTCTCTCTCTGAGTCAGATCTAGAGCTCATAGTAGTATTATTTGTGCTGATACCATGGTAACTCTAAGGACTTAAACAGAAAAGAGTTGCAACAAATACAGTATTTATTCTGTTCAGTGATACGTACCTGTCATGCCCAATGAAGCAGATGCAGCATGGAAACACTGTGTCACGCACTGAGTCGGACTAAACAACCATAATGATCCCTCCTGGCCATAACTGCAGCTGGAGTGAGCTCCTGCTTTGGGATGAAGACACCAGCACCTGGCTCCTTCCAGATATTGTCAGTTTTGCAGGGCAGACAGGCTGCTGAGGGAAAAAGAGGGATTCCCAGCCTGGTGTCCTGGATTACATGTGCCTGTGAAGAACACCCTGAAGAGGTAATTGTAAATTATCCCTGACACCTTCTTGCAGTGGGTACCGCCGTGCTGGAGGGAAATTTCCAGTGACTGCAGTAGGCTTTAGTTCAAGCTCTAGTTAAACTGAGTTCTGTTCTAGGGAGAGACAAGGTGATATCCCCACTTTGCTTCTCATTCTTTCCACACTTAATGCCACTGCTTCTAGTAGCACACTCTGGTAGTTGCCCTTTGTGCACCCTAAATAATTTAATTCCATCCTTGATTATTTATACCCTTAGATGTACAGTGACTTTTATCATAGATCCTGCTAGTCATTAGTTACCCACGTGGGCTATTTTTAGCAATGTTAATCTTTCCTCAAAAGTCACTGCCTTGAGTTCCCTCATCATTCCAGTTGCTCTTTGCTGAGCTCCCTCCAAGCTGTTGGCGGGACATAGGGCACAGCCTTTTATTTTTTTGAAGATCCCTTTTGTGTTTTAATTCCAACTGGCATGAGATAGCACAGAGATGCTGAGCAGTGTGTGTCACGGAAAATGCAGAATTAGGGCCATTGGATGCATTCCAGCTTTGAGAAACCTGGGGAGATGGAGGGTATAGGAGGATTGCAGATGCTGAGCGGGCAGAGAGTTGTGATTTTTCAAGCATCTACAATAATACCTCAAGTTATGATAACTCACCTATTTCAGGGCACTGTTCAGAACTGAAAACTGAGAGCTGTGGATCTTTTTTAATGAAAGAGGTCACTGAGTTCTTGGGATTTTACCATCACCTTTTGTTTGTGAGATCCAATGTGCGATTCCTGGCTGCATGTGGCTGGGTAAGGTCTGCACAGGGACCACTGAGTCCATCTGCAGCCAAATGTAGATTCACACTCAAGCTTGACAGCTTAGTGGCCTGCACTGTAAATTCAAATACCAGGTTAAACCTCAGAGGAACTGAATAATTTTTGTCTCAATATTTTTCAGGTTGATACTCAGACTGAGAATACCTTTCGTATCTTGCATATGCTGGGCAAAAGTAACGCCTGTTCCCCCCCCTGCCCTCACTTTATCAGATTAGGATCCATTTAACACAGAAAATCTATCACATATTTTCATGTTCCTTTTCTTCCAGAAGCAACCAGAGGCTGGAAAACTGTCTTTCTTGTATTGTTACCATGGAGAGAAAAAAGCCCATGAACATTGCTATTTAGTTTTTTTCATGTTATCTGTCAGTCAGAAGCATGGAACAAGCTATATGAACCTCCATAACCCGAAACACAGAGCAGACACACAGTACAGGTTATTCATCACCCTGTGCTAGTGCTCAGAGGCAGCTCACTCACTAAAGAATAACACTGTTTGCAAAATCTAAATGCTTCTGCTTGAATCAAGTTGGAAAGAAGAACCTGAATCTAAACAATGAGTCATTTTGGAGGAAATTTGGTCCAGAAATGGGTCAAAATGCTGCAATTTGGCTTATCTGTCAAAAGCATGAAGACAGAGAGAAGCCAGTTCTCTGTTTTCCCTTCTTTAGCTTCTTACTCTCCTGTTCTTTTATATCCCAAGACAATTCCACTTTGAACTAGAAATAAAGACTGATGTCATTGGTGCGCTGTATCTCAAAAATTGACACTGCCAGGAGTTAATCTCCACTTGCATAATTTCACTGATTCCAGCAGGATTTACAGCACCCAGAACCTGTGCTGAGAAGAAGAAAGTCAGTGCAGTCTGGCTCTTCTTTATTATCCCTCTTAAAGTTTATGTCTTCAAATATGGTCTGGTTATGAGTTAACAATACTGAAAAGATCAATACCAGAGTCTGACTAGGGAAGCTCAAAACATGTTCATAAAAGTTAAATTAGAATCATAAAATGATTATGGGCTCCAGGGTTTTTTCTTTTTTTCCTTGCCTGTGTTGCCTGGTTTGGGTGGCAGTTTTCTGGCCGGGAGGGAGGCGATTCAGATCTGTCCTCCCCTCCTCTGCCCCCACTGTACCTTCATTCAAGACACAAAGGATTGAAGCAAGGTTGCATGGAGACACTTCCGGAGCATTTCAGTGGGCTTCAAGTCACGTTTAAATACTGCTTGTTTATAATTATTTTTCTGAAGCAGGACTTCACCAGGTGCCTTGCAGAAGATTCTCCAAAAATCCCAGGAAAGAGTAAGAAACACAAAACATGCTCTTCATCTTTATTGCAAGAATGTTGAAGGTGGTGCCTGTAACACCTTTAAAGTCTTTGCTGGATATTCCAGGCCAGGACGTTTTTATCTTTTTTCCTACCCGTGCAACACTTGTCCCAAAAGAGAAATTATTTTGATATATCCTTTTGTTGGTTTGTTCCCTTCCCCTCTTCCCTTGAACCATTTCAGCTTCATTAGGAGTAGAGTACAAAACCAAGGTTAAATACACCAGGTACCCTTTTTGTAAGCCTACAGTGATGTTTCTGTGAATAACCATCTTATAAGACATGCAGATAAATCTGGTCTGAGCTTATTGCTAGTCACATTATGGTATTATGTCCTGTATCTGTCTTGCCTGCTTCTGTGCTTCTTGTTACTTACTGTATTTTTAAGGTACTCATCCTTGCCAAGTCCAGTGAGTAGAGACTGGACATTATCCCAGTTTATCAGATGGCACAAAGAGGCACAGGGCAAAAAATGACACTGTGGAGACCAGGTGGGAGCTCTGGGTGCAGCACAGAATGGAGGTTCTTCTTAACACCACAGAACCTTTCCCCGTGACGTGATGGATTTATAATGGTTTCAGTAACAGCCGTGCTCTGCTGCGGTGTGTGAATACATGTGAGCTTCTACACGTGGGCACATCATATCGTGTGAAATGTCAAAATTCTCTTGAGAACTACCTGAAGTAACCTTGCTCTCACTTCTAACAAAAAACACCGCTGAGTGATTTACATTCCTTTGTAATATGATGCACTGATTAGAAAAAATCTCTTTATTGTAGTTTTTCCCTTTAACATAGCAACCAATGACCCCCGTGTTGGATTTGAGAGGGAGATGTCAGCTCTTCATGTGGAAATGAGTCAGCCGATCACAGGTAAACATCAGGGGGAGCATGAGCGTGACAGAGACCTGAGAGAGGGGAACATTAAATGGGCTTTAATCTGATCATAAATCTCACTTCTAGGGAGGAGAGCTGTGGGCTGCCAGGTGCCCTAGATGGTAGAGACAAGTCCCCAATTATGGATGTGCAGACTCAGGAGGATTAAAGGAAGGAACTGGCAGGTGATGATATTGTGCTATTTTACTGTTGCTTTATCACCGAAGCCATCCTTGGCACCCTCTGTTAGCCCTGTTTCTCATTGCTGCCTTTGCTTCACCTCTTCTTCTCCCAGATACTGGTGCATGGAGAGGGGCACAGACAATCTGCCCTCATTTTTTTCTGCAGTTCCCTGTAATGTGCTAGGGCCAGCAGGAGACAACCTTTGGTTAGCTCATCCCAAGCAACCTTTCTATGGAGACTCGGAAAGGATGTACTGATTCCTCTTCACCTGAGTGCAGATTTGCTCATCCTGGAGCAACCTTGAAGCTGCGGCAGAGCTGGTGGGGCAGATCCTGACTCCTGCTCTGCACCCCTCGATCTGAGCCCAGGTACAATCCCCCTGCAGCCCATGGAGCAGGGAGGTGGCATGGAACAGACTGGGGAGATCAGGTGGCAGAAACACGCTGCGCTGCAGAAATCCCATTTTCAAAGTGCCCAGCTACCGGGAGACAGTATCACTTCTAGGCAGCTGTAATACCTTCAAGAACAAAGCTGGTGAGAGAGAAAGAAGGAGTAAGCTAGGAAAGGAAGGGAATAGCATGGGTGGTCCCAGGTTACCTCTGGGACAGAAGGACACAGTCACTCATACCTGGTGGGCAGTTTGGGATGCATGGTAACAGGGAGTCAAATGACTATACTCCTGGGTCCCTCAGTGGTGGAGCAGTGAATCTGCCATGCAGGAAGTAGGGGAAAGGAGAATTCCAGGTTGTTTGGATGGACAGGAGGGCTACAGCCACTCACATTCAAGAGAACACATTGGGAGCTGTCTGAGAAAGAAAAATGTACAGGTTTCTCTTAAGAGAGGAGCATAGTTCTGCCTTTTGGGAGAGAAGCACATTCAGGGGATGAAGCATGCAAGAGACTGCATTCAGGTACTAAGGAGCAAAGTTTTAAGCTACTGTATGTTCAATAGTGTGTCCCCTGGGCAGGTTCCATCTGGGCTATTGCTCTCTGTAATACCTGTTGTTCAGTAACTTCTGTTCCCAGATAAAATGAAATGAGGCAGCTCCTAGTTCAAAGGCTCAGTTTGGAGCAAAAACTGTTAGGAGACATCCACAGAGCTCACCCTGCTGCTGCCACACACAGGGACATGGGGAAGCTCGTGCTCGCTTTGAAAAGTGCCTGTGCATCCCTGGCACAGTACCACACCGCAGTGGGTGGTTACCTGCAATCTGGCAGTCCAAGTAGACTAACGATGATTAGTCTTGCAACCAGACTGCTGCTGCAAGCATCTTTGATCTTGGGTCGTCTCCTCAGGTGTTGTTCTAGCAGTGGGGAAGGGAGAGACAAAGAAGCTTTACAAAGCCACATTTTCCTGGGCTGAGCTCTGTGCAGCAGCTCTCCAGCCTCGCTCTCTCAGGGCCTGATGGGGAAAATTGCATTTGTCTGCTCCTACCTTTGAATCAGACTTTTTTCTCCACACTGAGTTTATTGCAGATCAATGATTTTTAAGTGCTGACATAAACACAAATATTACTGCTAGACAGTTGGTAATAGAGACTGTTTATTACAGCAACATTCCTCAATAATATACAATTATGTTTACACTTATATGGTGTCTTTCAGCTGAGGAGCTAAAGTTGCAAAGCCTCACAGGCCCTTGCGATGTGAGTCTAATGTTATTGATGAAGACAAGAGACACTAAAGAGACTGAACATAACAGCATTAGAACACCTCTTGTGGCTCTACTGGCTCAGACTGGAAGTCCGTCTAGCCCAGCATTATTTCTTCTGTAATAAGAAACCCTATCTGATACTCTAAGTACTAATTTCTTCTAACCTATGGCTAATCTATGGCTCTAAGTTTTCCTAAACTGTAGCTGTTTTTTATGATGTTGATAGGTCTGAATAGGACATATGGAACTATTATGGATCCATTAAGATCCAATAGGATCCATGGAGGCAAGTAGCATCTTAGTATCAACAACAAGAAGTTAATCAAGTGTTGATCAGTCAAGCCATGAGGAGAATTAAAAAAGGCAGAAGTCCTTCCAGTACACCATCATACAATACTCTTACCTTTAGGAGAAAGACCCAAGGCTACCAGCATTGCTACCTGATTTTCTCAGCCACTTCCAGACTCCCCAGGAACTCAGTGGTAATGTTGAAAATTAGACCTCTACCCGCACATCGATCTATACTTTTTGTTATGAAACACAAACCACAACCTCCAGGCATATATAGGAAGATATTTAAAATGAAAAATGATGAGAGTAGATTTTCAGCAAGTACAAAAGAGATGTAAAAGTCTTTTGAAACAGCACGCTCTGTTCCCAGTCCTGCACTTTACTTGCATTCTCAGCTAGTGTTGCTGGAGAGGGCTGGGTAAATGAAGGTCATTGCAGGTACTTGCAAAAGTGTCTGGAGGGTTGCTTCTAAATGAAAGGCTACTTCTCTCATTTCTTTCTGGACTATGGCCAAAGAGATCTGAAGATTGCAAAATCCTAGGAAGGCAGCCCAGCATAGCCTAGAAGCATGAGCTGAAAATATTTGAAAGGTTCAATATTCCCCTTTTTATTGTGATTATTTTGTAATCAGCATTTACAAAGAGCTACACAGCTCTTTGAAACTCATTTCACTGGTATAAAGAGAAGAGTGATTAAAAAAAAACCAAAGACCAGATGGTTTGGGGATTTAAGAGTCTAAAGATTGGCATCTCTATCGTGAGTTCAAATCCACTTTTACTACTAAAAAAATCATTAGCAACTAATGGAGTTGGTTCTCAGGGAAACCATGACTGCACTAGGATGCCTCATGCTCGTCCTTACGTGGTGCTGCCTCTACCACTGGAAATACATCCACCCACTGCAGGCTGTTACTGTCCTTTCCCCACCTTTCCCATGGGACAGCTAGAGACCTCCTCATGTGGTAGCCCAAGCCAAGTTTTTGTGTTTTGTCTGCTTTGTGCTCATTTTCCACTTTGTACAGGCTTTTGTTCCTGGATAAGGGGAGAGGGATGCTGGAGAAACCACTGAGAGAAGAGACAAGCACCACTGTATTTTTATCTTTTAAAAAAATAAGAAGGGTCTTGCCTATATGTCTTGTTGGGACCAAAAGTTGCATTAAACTGGTCCACCCCTCCAGTTGTCAGTTTTAGTGGAGGAATTAGGGTCTGTGTATGCTCTGAGGTTGTCTCCTGTGTCACAGCAGAGGTTTCACCAGTATAGGAGAACCTTGCCTTGTTCATACTTTCTGTGGTAGTAACAGAGCAATTGTCAGTCACACCAGGCTTGTCAGTCTGGCCCGTTTCACCAAGACCAAGTTTGTTTGCAATGTGAATAAATTAAGACAGAACTGAAAAAAAAGCCTGGATAAGGATTAATTAATCATTTGGAGAGTCCCACCAGCTCTCAGGGCTCTACCATGGGGCTCCTCGAGCATCATCAGTATGTTCTGAAAGGCAGCCAATAAGCAGGATCTGATTCACTGCCCAAATTAATCTATATGAATGGCTGTGGGATCCATTTGAAAGCAGTATTGAGAATTTGTCTATAAAAAGGCAGCCCAATTTTTTGCAGAAGTTACTTTGGGAAATGAATGAGGACTTTATAATCTCCTTCAGCTGCTAAAAAACATACACATCTCACACTGCTACTTGCTTATTTTAATTAAACCAATAATTAAACTTCAATGAAATGAAGGTTTTCCTGAAAAAGTGTCAGTGGTGACTGAAGAGTTTTCAGCTGGAGGAGGGAGGTGAAGTGGATATAACAGGCCACCTGACTCCCCTCCTCTGACAAATGTTGGAGAAGCGGGTTCATGTAATGAGCTGAACAAGAAACATTTATGATCATGAAGTTGAGATGCAGTTTATTTCACAAGGTTCTGCCTGGCTGGGTATTTGTTTCTCTGCTTTCCCCAGGATGACTGTCCATTTACAAGGTCTACTTGGAAGTCCAAGTCCTTATAGATGCCAGGAGTCTCAGGGATGGATCCTGGAATAATCAACACTTGGCTCCACATTGCAGTAAGAAAGTTGGAGATATGAACCTCTGTGGCCACTCTTAATTGAAGCTGAACTCTGAGGTAAGTTTTCATTAGAAATTAGTCAAAAACCTCATGATTTCACTGTGCCTGTCTCCAGAACAAGGCAGTTTCACTTACAAGCTTGTTGGCACAAAACAAAGGCTAGCCAAATGCTACCCAAAGGACAAAAGAGTGCAGATGGTCAGGTGAACACTCAGGCATCAGTAATAAGGGCTACCCAGACACAGTCTCTTTGACTGTAAGGAGAAAAATTCATCAGCTGAAAAGATGACAAGTTTTTTTTTCTTTATCACCACTTGGAGTTTTCCCATGGTGGCACTGGGGGCAGTGTGACCTGTGTTATATTCCTCTGCCTCCATAACTGATGCTGTGCTTGTCCTTGAGAGACTCCTCCTTGGCTTTGCAAAGTGTAAGCTGGAAAAAACGATTGCCCAACTCCTGGAGGGGGAGTTGTGAGACTTGATGGATTAATATTTACTGCATTTTGCACATGTCAAGAGCTATTGATAGGCACACCAGGGAATGTACCAGGCATATCCAGGGCTAAAAGGATGAGCTGCCATAGCTTGAACAAGAGGACTGGTCTGGGGATTGTTAGCAATTATGTCATGCTCATAGCAACCACCACAGGTCTATGCAGGAGACATCTGTAACACGCCTGCATTGGCAGGTCCCAGTAAGCATTATTGATTTATTCAGAGACTATGTGAAAATGGCATTGAATGATTATTATTCTAATACCTCTTATTTAGTTTAGTTTCCTTTGGAAATATGGTTGATACAATTGTGCCCTTTCTGGCTTTGTTCCCCCCGCCCTAAAAACTTATGAAATCACTGGCTTATTTCCAAATGAGTTTAACAGAGAAGTAGAAATCCCAGACATAATGTAGTCTGCAGGTTTTTAGTAAAAATAGGTGGCTGGATACAAATGAGACACCCACTATGTGCCACTGATGAGGAAAAGGCTTTTCTAGTAGACTCTGGAGGCTCCGTGGGCCAGAAAAGTGTGAAAAAGATTGCCCCAACTTCTTCAGTTGGAGAGCTTGTACTTTCAGACACAGCTGGTCAACTGTGAAACTGCTTTCAATAGGAAGTCAAGCTTCAGTAACTTTATTGCTTCCAGAAATAGCTTTTGCCCAGGAAGATTTCCACAGGGTTTGCACTTTGACAAAAAGGCTTTTCTGAGATTGTATCAAGCCATTTTCTTTAGCAGGTCTGCAGGGGTCCCCTCCAGGGAGACAGAAGAGATCAGAGTAAGAAAAAAGCCCCTATGATGGGGAGAGGATGCAGAGCCTGGAATAGCAGATAGGATCTGTGGGCATAATACAGCCTGCCAGTAGTGTTTCCATCTGCTTCATGGATGTGGGAAACTGGTCCAGTTCCTTTGAACTATGTCCTTCCCAGAGTGTTTGCAAGAAGTCACTTTTCTGCACAACCAAAAGGCTGAGAGGTGGCATGTATTTCTGAGGACTATGGAGTGGAAGGCAGTCAGAAGAACCTATCCTAAGAGATCCTCTTACATTGCTTCCAGAGCCAAGTCTCCAGGAACCTTGCCTCCTCTCAATCAGTCAAAGCAAAATGTAGATAAATGCTGTCCCTCAGTATTACAGCTTCTGTGTCTCTGAGATGATTTCCTTCCCTGCAGTGCAAATTTCCCTTGCATTTCAAATGTTGTTGTGTTCCTGTTTGCAGGAGAACCGTTCATCATTCAGGATGGGGAGGATGTAAATGATGCAGGGTTGTAAATAACGAGCCATCCCCAGTTCCAGCTGTGTTTCTCATGCAGCCCTCAGCGATGACAGCCTGCTTTCCAAGGCCTCTGTAGCACTGCTAAATTTATTAGGTCACAAACTATTATTCAGATTCAGCCTCAGCCAAATCTCAGTGTATGTACTGGGGCTCCTCCAGACTTGAAGAACTGAGCTTTAGAGAAAGCCAGGTCTGATTGGGCCCAGAGGAAACAGGACAGGAGTTCTTTCACTGTGGCAGTTGCAGACACCCTCATGGCAGGGAGCAGGAGGAGTGGGACCCCCGATCAATAGACAGGGTCCTCAGCCAACGAGGTGCCCAGACCCAGAGAAGTTTCTGGTCCACAGTTGTGATGGTCACAGCCAGATCTGAGTGGGCTGTGAAATCTGCTCGGAGCAGCAGGTCTGTAAACGTGTAGATCATGGATGTGTCTAAGGACACTTCCCGGGATGAAGAGCCCTCACCTGCTCCTTGGTGAGTGATTATTTTATTTTCTTATGTATTTATCCTCGAGTGAGTCTTTGTTCTCTCCAGACAAGTGATTTTTCTTCTGGGTGCCCTGGATGAGTGAGGCCTCTTGTTGTGAGTGAGGGACCATCACTGCTGGGGCTGAATGGGAATAACATTCCCAACCAGGACAGCAAACCTGCAGTTTGTTAAATGTTTTCAGAGTGCTGCCTGATTTGGATTAACCCCCCACTTATATTGTTTTCTGTTGTTTTGTTTCAGTTCTGAATTGAAGTTGGTTTAAGCTTGGACTCGTTTTGGGGTGCCTCTGCAACAGACACCATCGTGGGTTTTTTTTGGTCATTGCTGCCTCGTGACACAGGGATAAAGGAGGAATTTTCTTAGGAATGTTTGTACAAGTGTTACATGAGATTTTGAGAGCCGTCGCTGGTGGCTTGTGATGAGCCGGGGTGGGTGGATAGAAAGAATCATTCAGTATTGATCATCAAATGCAGTTAATAAAGGTCAGTAGCCTGCTGTTACTAGAAACATTGATTGCATGGGACAAAGTGCTGCAAACTTATAAGGGGTCACAATGTTTGTTGCTACTGTGAAGGTCAAGTTCAGAGGTCTAGTGGTCTAAAATGCTTTTTGACTTCCTTAGATGTTTCTCTGAAAATCCCTTGAAGATGCCCTTCATGCATTGCCTTAGCCTGGCTAGTTTGCAGAGCACTAAAAATGAGCAAACAGGATGACATTATCAGTCTTCAGTCTTCAATGGGGGTGCCATGTATTATTATATTAGATTAGACACTTTATGCAGATGAAATTGATGATGAAATTGACAAAAAAAAAAGAAAAGGAGAACCAGACTGTCAGGGTAAGAAAAATAAGAGTTTCCTTTTATAAATAATCAAAAAGCTTGATATAGTTTTGTGTGTGGGAAATGGGGAGGATATTTTGTCCAGCAGAAATGTTCACTGAGCTGCAAGCGTCAGAACAAGGGGCCTTTGCCTTGTACTGCTGCCTTGGGACCTGACAAAGAGGATTAAGGCATCAGCGCTGTTAATTTAACTGTCTTCCTACTATTTCATCTTCCTCCCCTGCTCTTTCGGTACATCCCTACTGTTGTCCTTCAACAGAGGAATGGAATTATGGGCTGTTTGGCCCGAGGTGGGATTGTCAGCCCCACACTGCGTGTGCTCTATCAACAGCCAGAAGACGCGGCAGCCCAGCAAGGGACTTTACCTGCCCATATCTCGCAGATTCACTGGCATAGCAGGTGTCTTCTCTCTCGGCGGACCGGGAGCAGTCAGTAACGCAGGAGGTAAATCTGACTTAGACATACTTGCAGCATTTGGTTGGAGAGCAAGTATTATCTACCTGCTGTATCTGAAGCATTGAACAACACAGCAAGGGGCTCTGTAGGGACTAAGTGGGAATATCGGGCAGCAGTCAAGTGGTTAAATACATTTTTCTCAGGATGTGGTACATGTGTGTGTTTGATATGTGATTTGCTTTTCATAAACTATATTTAAGTAAGAGCCCAACAAAGTATATTTCAGAATATTTGATAATGTGTCAGGTTGTAAGAAACATACATTCTACTTGACAAGTGAAAATTTTTATTCCTAAATGAAATAAAAAAGCACAGCACTGAGCCAACACACTTCCATTCCTGGTTTATGAAACAGTTCATAGCTGAGTTGATCAACAGTTCAAAGTTTGGTTTGCCAAAATGTTGTCCATTGTTATTCCAAAAGAGAAGTGTGTGGATATCACACGAATGCTGTTTGAGCCTAGGCTGCAAATGCAGGGGGTGCTTTCAAGCCTGGGTTAACATGTTATTGCAGCAGATCTCTTTATTTAATTCTAATAATGTGCTTTTGAAGGGTGTAGGTTTTAGGAACCAGGAGACAAAGAAGTGGGAGAACCTATGGGAGAATGACACTCAGCACTAGTTAGGAAGCAGAGTGATGTAAGAAAATATCCTGTGCTATATACTGACGCAGCATAGCATGTATCTGCAGTAGCCTCTGAAACACCAGCCCTATGGTCTTATATGTCCTATATGCTTGGTCGTCATGCTACTGTAAAATGAGCTGTAGTTTGTCCCCCTGTCGATGCTCCCCAGGCCATGCTGTTGTACAGCAACAAAATGAAAGGTAGGATGGGTAGGGATGTCTCCAGAGAAATAAAGCTCTGATTCAACCTGTTCCCCTCTCTGCCCCAGGCCCTCTGTTCAGTACCAGCCTCATATTAAACCAGCGAAACACCAGCAGTTCCACTGGTCTGTTTCTGACCCAGAAGATATGAACTTCCCAGGACCTGCAGGTCACTCTCAGCAACATCTGAAAATCAATTTCAGTGTTATGACTTGTGGTGTTACTTCCATTTTAACCACTTCACTACTGTAGAAGGGTAAATTATTTCTGGGGGAATGATGTTATTCAGAGAGGTAAACCTCTGCATAGGTATTCACACATGGAAGATCATTTCTTCTGCACATTTATTTATATTAATTTTGTTTTGGTGAACACTTATGATAAGCACTGTGCATGAATGAAAGACAATGAAAATTTAAGGTTTTTTAGAGAAAAGGGCTTTGAAATAGAAAAAGCAATATTCACATATTAAAATATATACATTTTTTGACTACATGCAGTTTTGACAGGGGAACTAATTTCTCTAAATGAAACATGGGCTGTTAACTGGGTATTTTACACAGTGATATTTCAATTTCATTTCATAAGACTCAGGCTGGCTTGGAATAAATAATTTATCCAATTAGACTTCCTCCCTCCCCCCATTTTTAATGGAACCTGGCTGTCCTCTTATCAATCTCAGTGGTTTAAAAGTGGAAACAATCCTATTAGAAACCACGTGTGCAATGTGAGTGCAAAACTCCTCTGAGTTTTTCAAGAATTAGAAGAAAAATATCCTCAGGTTAATCACAGGTTTCCAAGATGTTTTTTGTTATTTGGACTGCATTTCATGCTAATGTCCAAAAATTGCATAAGTTTTTGCAGTTTGCTGGTAGAGACGCTGGACAGGTAATGTGAAGCTTGGCTATGGCTGGTCACTTTATTCTTGTGATATTGATTCTGGTGTTACATTTGCTGTCTTTAAGTCTTCTTTGGGGTAATTTTTCTTTAGCCTGTATATTACTTTCAAATATGATCAGTGGGAGTTCAGATGAGTAAGAGCAGACTGAATTCTGTTTTTGTGGTGACAGAATCAGTGAAAATGTGAAAATAACACAGGAAAATTTGATTTAAATATGTTAAATTCTTGTATGGGCTTCCCACTTTCAATTTACAAATCAATAATAAGATGGTTGCTAAGTACCTGGCAGAGGACTTCTGTCTTCATCTAATCACTTTGTTCACAAGGAAAATTTCCAGATTGTCTCATCCAGGGAGATTTTTAACTTTATATCATTCAATAATTGAATAACCTTATATAATCCAATGCTATAGCTGAAAATACCTTTTTTTTTCTGTGTAATGCTTCTGGATGAAGGCTTGCAATTTTATAGCTGTATAGCATCTTCACAAGAAAAACTTCAAAATTTCACAGGTAGGGAAAACACAGGTTTAGATACAGGAATGAGTTTCTGTGGTTAAAATATTACTTAGTGTCAGCTGATCCATGGTAATGGTTTCTGCGTGTGCTCATAAAATGTGAAATAATTGGACTGAGTGCTCTTTTAATGCAGGTAAAATGATCCTGAATTATCTTCCCATTGCTATGGGCTAAAAGTATGTAAACATATTTACTGGAGATCAGGTGACATCTCTAACTTGTTTGTTTGTCTGAGCCCTGGAGCACAAGAAAAGAAAATGACTGGTCTGAGGTTGTGCAACACCTGCAGAGAGCCCAGAGGTCCTGCTTTTGTGCTTCTAATCCCCTCTGTCCTCCCCACAAGAACAGTAACTCTGGCACTAGTAGGAAGCTGCAGTCCTGAGTTTAATTTTCATTTTGTTTAAGGATCACATAAAACTAAGGGCACAGGGGAAACAACAGTGACATCAATATAAACTCTAACAAGCTAATCTTCAAACTGGGTCAGCAGTGTAATATGAATAGAGAGGGAGAATCTGCATGCTTTACTCCTGGCATTTATCTCTGCGTATGTTTCCTAATTTCTTCAGCCTCTGTGTGTTGAGATGGGGAACCTCCTCCTCTTAGAAACCAGCAGCGAAATTGGAAATTCAACAAAATGTGGAAGTAATGGCCATAGAATGTGAATAATTAGAGGCCTCTGAGGTTTATAGCTGAGAATTTGATTTCAAAGGGGTTTTGCTGTACATCTTACATAGATGTAAACATGACTGTCACTTTTGGGGTCTTTCATTAGCATTTCCCTTTGTTAATCACTTGCCGTGTCTTGTTTTCAAACCAAATGCAAGTTCCAGAGATTTCTATTACGTGGTGCTTTATCATAGTCTTTGGGAACAACCAAGCTAACTACCCCAAAATTTTAAAGAACATAAGACATTTTTCCCCCTCAAGCTTTCCCCTCGGTGTTCTTTTCCTCCTGGGTTGACATATTTGCAGTGGCATTTTTGCAGTTGTTTCTAAATCTACTTCATACAGAGAGGAAGAGCCAGATCACTGGGGGCTGGAAAGGGCTTTTGGAAGCTGCAATCCTACTACAGGGGCCCATGTTGTTTTCTAGGTACAGTGGAAAGCTGAATACTCACCTAGCATTTTACGATGTAACAAGGAGACGGGATCACCATGTAAATATTAGTGAAACTGTCCTAGTACAAGAGGGCTCAGGGTTCTGTTTGTGTGATGTGGTAGGGGAGAGGATCCAGGGCATCCAGGATGCCTGGAGCTGATGCCGATGGAGCCTGCTGCCTTCTTAAGATCCATGCAGTGGGGAATTAATAGTTCCACGCAGCTCTAGTGACAGGTACAATTGTCACAAGAAAGAGAACGAAGCAACAAATGTGGAAGAGCTCCTTTAAACAGCTTCTAATTAGCTCTGAAGTAATTTTCTGTCAGTGTACTAATTTGCAATAGACACACTGTACTGGGACTGCTCATAAAACCTGTTACCTACCTCCCTCCTTCCCAGCCTATTTTACAGTCATATAATGTCCTAAATTGGAAGAGACCTATAGGGATTATTGAGTCCAACTCCTGTCCCTGCATAGGATAACCTCCAAATTCACACCAGGTGTGAGGACACACCATTCCTACCATGGAAACTGTGCCTGCATTTCCTTGGTTTCCCCCCAACTGTATGTTGGGGTCTGTAATTAGATTTTTATTGAGTCCTGCTGATGTGAAAGAAGCCCCACAGCCTTTACTCATAGTCACTCATCAAGTGTGTTAACTCTTGGAGAATTTCAGGCTGGTGTTGGATGTTTCCATTGCTTTCAGAATGAATCTTTTTTTAAGGGAGACATGGAGAAATTCGTCTGTGTACTTCCTGAACAGTCAGTTTTTTAATACCCACAGAGCTTACTCAAAATGGCCAAAAATTCAGTGCTTAAAGGGCAGAACACCAGCTCTATCTAAAATATGGTATTTTATGGAGTGTGACAGGAAATCAAACAGTTTTTAAAGAAACTAAAATCTCTGAACCTGAAATTCCATTGGAAAGTAGTCCATACACCTTCTTATTCTGCCTAGTCATCTGTAGAGCACCTTGTCCATCAGTCAGTGGTCCTCATGGCATTCTCTCTGAGTGGACTACTGTGTCTCCATAATTATGACAAAAGTATTTTAGTCTAGTTCACTTTATAACTTGGTATTGACATCCTGGGGCCCTGGCACACACAGAAAGTGAGGAATGTCATGCTTGTGCCACTTGTTCACACATTGCTGGGCTGGGCTGAGCTGGGGGGGGGGTTTCTTGCCTAAAGCACTTGGTCAGTGAGCGTTCTGCAGGGTGTGATGATCATCAGGTGAAAATATTCCTTGGCCAAGAGTGGAGTTTTTTATTCTTCCTTTTATTCTTAATTTAACTCAGAAGATTAGGGTTTTATATGCAGTCTTGTGATTGCTTCATTGGTATCAGCAAAGAGAAACGTGCACACACTGGCTGTCTAGCATGTCTTGACGTGGTACTGAGTTCTGTAAGCCTCCGCTTTGTGCACAGAAACCAAGGTTCATGTTATTTCTTCAAAAATCCTTGGTTATTCATTTAAAGTGGAAAAGCTCCTACTGGAGGGACAAAAGAGTTCCATGCCAGAAGGAAGTACTTATTTAAGAGGTAAAAGACTGAAATTAGTGTCCCCAAATTGGAAAGACAAGATCTAACTCTCATCTTCTGCGTATCAAGTAATTGTCTCTGCTGTCAGTCTTCAAACCACTCTGGAGTGGTGTTTCTCTGGGCCCAAAATGCCATTCTGGTGTTAAGAAGGTTGAAATGAAATTGCTGCATCCCTGAAAAAATGTTTGCATTGGACTAATTGACATTTTCACATCGAAAACATTTTGCTTGAAAGGGCTCATCTGAACTCCTACTCAGCTTCTTTACCTGCTACTTCTTGTTTACCGAGTCCTTTGATATCATTCAGCTGAAGCTAAAAGCGGACTCCGTGCCCTCCTAGGAATTCAAGCTACAACTACAACTGTACTACAGCGTGGCTTGTGCTCTGGGGAGTGAACTACTCTCAGAGTTACTATCCTTGTATAAAGAGATGGGTATGTGTGAATCATTGTAGTGGCCCTTGGAGCAAACTGCCTCCCAAAACTGCACCTTGCAGAGGCAATTCTCCTCTCTGGCCTTTGCTGTGCAGCCACGAGATGCTTCTCTGTGGTCACTCATTGGGGTGCAACTGATGGCTGTAGTGGCTGTGACTGGGGAGAACCGCTGGGATTTGAAAGCTGAAAACCCTGCACAAGCCTCAGTGAACCCGCTCCACCTGTCCTTCATGCCGGGTGTATCTTCCGTTCGTTGTCACCACTCGTTAAGACCGAGGGCATCTCTCCTGCTAGCTCTGCCTTCTCCTTGTATCCTGTTTCATTGGAACGGAGTCAAATGGAGACGAGTCCACGCAGGGTCTGGAACGGATCAGCAGGTCAGCTGGGAATGCCTGTCAGGCAGCCAGCATGCTCCCTCCCTTCTCCCTGGCTTTCTTTGAGGTTTGTAGCTCTTTGCTTTCTTGTTGCTATTGCCACCCTCCCCACACTCCCCCTGCCATACACCAAGCACCCAGACCTTTCCTGAACACTTTACTTAATCCCCAGGATTCTTTATATAGGAATTAATCTTCTCGTCACAGTGGGAGAGCTGGGAGGGAGGAGGGGGGTACATTTATCTCTCCTGCTGAGGTCTAGAGTTGCATTGCTGTGATTATTGGTGGTAGCAGTGTGCATGTGTCTGGGGATCTGTGTTTAGCTTCTTCATTTCTTAAACGGCACAGGGGCAGCAGCAAGACAAGTTGGCAGCTTTGCTTTCTAGCTGCATTGTGTCTGCTGCTAGAAACAGGGAGTGTGAGTGGGGAGCAGCATGGCAGAACAAGAAGCCAGTGGCTTGCAAGTCCTTCTCTCCACCCTCCAGGTAAGAACAGCTTGAACTAATGAGAGAGGCGCTTGGGCTTGTTTCCCTCTTTAATTCACCAGCAGCGACTTGTTGGGCTGAGGTTGTTTGTACGAGCTTCCTGCTGGCTTGTCTCGAAAAGCATCAGTGTGCAGGAGTCCTGACCTGCACCTGCCACCCTAAAAAGCCTTTATCAAAGGAAGGTTTGCTGTTTGGAGATGAACGCTGGCAATTACTGCTAGGCATCAATCACTGAGCCCCTCTGAGGGCAGAGCCTGTGCTCCTGAGATCTCACTGCGTTCGGCGCGGGAGCGAGGGAGGTGTGAGGAATCGGCTGCTTTGCGATGAATGGGACCTGACAGTGCTGTCAGTCTGTGAGCCGGCAACCCCGGCAGAGCACGCTGCGGCTCCCAGGGCTCAGGGGGGTGAGTAAACAGATCTGTCTGGAAGCAGCAAGTTCCTCCCTGTCAAATTGTCTTCACCAGGACCCTTAGGCACTAACGGGAATGTGACAGAAACTCTTGAGGCACTGGCATTGGGTGTGCTCAGTAAATGCTCCTGAGGAGCTGAGGAAAGGGGAATGTCCTGGTTCAGAATAATATTTGCTGGACAAGCTTGGCCACGGGATGCAGGAGATGTATCTCTTCCACTGCCTGTAGGTGACCCCCTTGGTTCTATTTTCCCACAGCACGGATGCACTTTTCCTGTTCTTGCAGGAGACCTCTGAGCTGAGGCATGAGCTACCCTATGAAATGGAGGATGTGTTTTGGGGAGGGAACCTGTGCTTTCATGAGCCATCATTTTGTCATGAGGGGTGGGCGGGAATTGCTTTGCTAAGACAACCTGCTTGCATAAAAAGCAGCCTTTAGAGACTTGTGGTGAAATGCCAATTGTCTGTGTTTCTCAGGTACCCTGAACCCCTATGTGCAGCTGGGCTGATGTGGGTCAGAGCCCCAGAGATAGGAATTTCACATCTGAGGCAGCAGCATCCTCTGACTGCTGCGTGTGTTGTCAAAACTTCACACATTGCAGAAGCAGAAAATGAGGGATGGGGTGTGTAAACCAGATTTACCCTCCTGAATCAGCTCAGGGATTCATGTCTCTCAGCTCTGCATCTTGGAAGGTTTCTATGACCAGCTGTAAGTGTGTAGAGAAGGTTATAATAACCTACAGTACACAATTGGCTTTAAAACTATAGTTGTGGGGGGCTGATTAGCTGACATTTTTATGCAAGCTCGTGTAACTGTCAACAACTTTTATTTCTTCTATCATTGTGAAACCCTGGTTTGCCCCCCCTGGCACCCTGTGGCACAGTGGGTTCTGTAGGTAGACTGGCAAACTATAGAAAATTGTCCTACTATACATTTTTTTTGAAAGTGTGACTTACCTGCCCTGTGTTCTTCTCTGTTTTGTACTAGGTCATGTTTTCACTGTATCCGAGTTATAGTCCTCTTCCTATTGCTTTGGATAATTGAGAGCTGAGCATACATCTGTTTTTTCTTATGCTCTCTAGCCATCCCAGTGCTCTCTGCATAATCTGGGAAAAGAGCTGGACAAAGCCCAGGTTTAAATTGGAAGCTGTGTCTTAAAATCAGGTATGTGGTTCATTGATAAAGCTAGGAAGGCTAGACAAGAAATAGTTTGGAACGCTGCAGGTGAAAAAGGTGGTGGTATTGGCAAAATTGCCAGGTAGCACAGCATTCATCCTCAATATTACAAAATCTAACGTTTTTTCCAAACATTCTGTATTCACTTAGAGAAGAGCAAAAGGCTTTCTTGTTTTATCTTCAGTTAGATAACAGAGGTTTGAGTGCTAAAGGACAGAAAGTTAGTGGTTGGTGACAATTACAATGCTGGTATGTTCTGATCCCTCTCCTTCCTCTACCTCCAGCCAAAACATCACCAGCATAACTCTCAATGCCATCACCTATCTCTGCTCCAAAAATCAGGTGGTGAAAAAGACCTTTACTTGACACAGTTGGAAAACATTGGCCTGGGAAATAATAACTTTTGTTGATGTTTGCATTTGCTGATAACATCACTCCATACTTTGTTATTTTCTGCAACAGCTGTCCAAAACACGGTTGCTTTGTTTTTGTGTCCTGCTGGATTGTCAGTGTTGGTTCATATTCTTTTATTGGGCATGAAGAACGTGTCTGCTGCATCCAACAGGCATTCAGGATATTACTGTATATTTTTGATTTCTGTTAGCACATAATATTGCTTTGTATGCAAAAAGCTTTCAGGTGAAGAATGGGGGAACATTCAGTCACCAAGCCAGTCTTGATATACCTCAGAAAAAAAACATCCTTTCTCCTTTCACTCCCTCACACACTACTAAATTTCTACCTTGCTTCCAAGCACAGGCTCAGGTTATTATTCTCAGTTGGAGCAATGTTCCCACCTGAGATGGGGTCTATCACCTTCAGCCAAAGGAATGATCTACCCCATCTCCTTCTGGCATAGACTCCCACTCTCACAGCCTGGCTTTGGATGGTTTCATGCAGAACAAAACCAGGACATTGTGCATTTAATAACTGAACTCCTGCTCTAGTCAAGAAACATATTTGGTTTCTGAGTTCTTCAAAACTGTTCCCAGTGTGACAAGGGAGCATGATCCTCCAAAGACAGCTCAAACCCCTGCAAACACCTTACAGGTGTTCTGAAAAGTGACAAGGTGAAAAGAAAGGACTGCTTTCAAAGTGCAGCTGCATTTTTGTCACCAAAACGTTACTGCAGGCAAAAAGTGACATTTCAGATGTCTAGGTAAAAAGTGTTTCATTGCTTACAAGGTGCAGTGTTAAAATGTGAATTTCAGCTTTAAGAAAAACCTCTCCCTGTCTCACTGTTTTAGTGTCAATATGACAGGGCTGAGCTCTTAGGAGTTCACTGGAATTTTTGCTTTTAACTCTGTTACCTTCTTTGCGTTCCTTGACCCTCCCTCCAATGTGCTCCTACAGTTATCAGTTCTCGTCCCTCTGATTTGGACAGTGTTGTCCCATTCTGTTCCTATCTCTTACTGCATGATACTGATCACCTCACATCCATCTCTGCTCTGTCTCACACACCGACAGTGTTGTAGTACCTGGACCAAGGCTGGGCTGGTTGCTGCTCCTCACCCTGCTCCCCAGCCACAGCGTGGCAGAACAACATCCTCCCCGTGGATGGTTTATCACCAGGGAAAAAAGTCTGACATGCCATTTTACAGGCAGCCTCCCTAATGCAAAATCCCAGAGGGACTTGGGATTAGATCTCTTGTTTATTTTAGTGCCAGGAGGAGGCATCTGGGTGTTAGTTAAAAACAGCTGTTAGTTGCTAAGTGGAACAATAGGAAATTTAAGCCAGCATTGTTCATTGTATCCCAGACTATTGATTCCCGTGGGACTGTAGAGCATCCTAGTTCCTATTGCTGGGTGTCCTGGCCCTCAGCTAAATAAGAAGCATTTTAATTCTTCGTCTTCTTTCTCCCTGCTCTCTCCTTGCTTGCCAGGCCCAGACATGAGCATGCTTTGGGTACCCCTGAGAACATCTCCTGATTCCGTGGCAGCATACATTGTGTTGCCTGAGGAGTCCCAGATTTCCTGTTGGCTCTCGGCACGGTTTTCACATGCTTCCCAAAGCCACAGTCCCCGTGCACATATTCTGCAAAGCTGACAACCGCTGGGGCTGTTGGCAGATCCTTGGCTCAAACTGTGTCCTACTGTACTGGACTGCGCAGGTTCCCAAATGCTATGGCTCAAAAGGAAAGAGGCAAAAATCTTATGTATTGATGGAGGATGTTATTTGTGTAAAGGGTTTCCCCTCTTGAATGGCTGTGGTGCCCGTCAGGGAACAGATACAGGATCCACTGTTTGCTAACTTGAACCTCTCTTCTCCTTCGTGCTGCCTCTTCTAAGCTGTTTTGCTGGCTGGTTGACAAGGCAGTTCTATTGTTATCCTAAAGACAAGTGGGAAGATATCTCTGCTGCTCCAGTGACAATGAATATAAACACATTTTGCAAAATGCTTTTGTCTCCTCTGCATCCTTGCACTTATTTTGTCAGTAGAGCTGCTGAGATTCCTGGCTTTGAGCAAAATATATACAAAAATCACAGAACTGCTCAGCAAGGGGAATGCCCACTGGTTTGGGCTGGGGATGGAGGAGCTCAAAGTTTGAATCTGTTTTTTGGGAGGCATCTTGGCAGGCAGGGCTTAGAGGGGAAAAAAATCAACTCAAAACCAGACAGTCATTTTTATGTGGTTCATTAACTGAATTTTACTGAGATTGTTGTACCTAAAGTGAACAGCAGTGGAGTTAGTGTCCTATTCCTTACAAAAAAATATTCTGGTTTTGGAATAGCAGAAGTAGTGCAGCTAGGTCAGTGAGAAACTTGGCTACAGGGTTCAAGGGAAAACCCTTCATGGAAACCCTGGGCACGTCAACAGCCCTTCCCTGTCTCTACAGCCAATGTCACTTAGGCTGCATGAACCTGTTTTCTGCTTTAAATGTGGAAGAAAAGGAATAATTATCTGCAAACAACCCTAGGTAGTGCAAGCCCAATCTTTCAGGGTCACTGCTTATTCTTCCCATCTCTACTTCCCATCTCCTCCCTGTCTAAGGAGAACCTAAAGGTAAGCCAGAGCTCTTCCCTACAATCCTTCGCTCGCCACCACGGGGTGCCACTAAGCAAAAGAGAAGGAAGGAGACTAATCCATGCATTAACCCCTAATTCCTGCCAGGCCATAGAAGAAATACCAAGGTTTAGCAGCCTTGTGAATCAGCGCAGAACACTTAAAGCCCTCAGAGGAAGCTGACACATGTTTTGGACTCTGCTGAAACTCTTACACCAGCCGAGCCTGGACCAGAACTTCACTATGTCCCCCGGCTGGCTGCAGCTGTTCGGCTGAGCACACTGCCAGCTCCTCTGAAATGCCTCCAGTTGGGCTATCCAGAATTTCCTGCATTAATGAGAATTTACAACCTCAGGGTGCAAAATTTACTTAGAGTGGCAGCAACTACAGCTGCGCTGAGCAAAAGTGTGTTGTACTCTAAGTCTAAGCAGAACTTTCCCTGTCAAGCAAGGAAAGCAGACTTCAGTCTGTCTTCTGCTGCCCTTCATCCTTGACTAGGATGGCTTGTGCTTTGAGGGCAAATGAGTTCATGTCATGAATGTCCCTAGGGACACCTTTCTCCCCTGCTGCAGAAATGCAAATGTGGCAGGATAACCTCCTTGCAAAATCAGTTGAACGTAGGTCTAGAGAAATGGATTATAACCTTCTGCATCTGAGTTAATCATGTGTAAAGTGGCTAATAAACCCACCGTGCCTCACATCGATGTTTGAGAAATCAGGCAATGAATACTGGAGAAAAACATATCTGAAGTTCTGGTGACAACACACTAAAAAAAATTAGGAGTAAATTAATAATTTGTTTTCAGTGCAGGACTTGGATTCTGCACAATAAATAATGCACAGAGTCACATGCTAAATAATGAGGACAAAAAGTTACATGGGGTGATTTTCCAGGCAGCAGGCATTGTTCATCCTGAAGCAGAGATTTTGTGAAACAAAACAAGTTGCCATGAAACAAAAAAAATCAGTTACTCCAGGGGGGGCAAATGAAACAAAATGAACACTTACAAATTGGTGCTTCTTAGCTGTTGAGGGCCTGACTCTGCCCTCATGGCCTCAGGTTTAACTTAAATTATTTGGATTTAATATAATGGTACATTATACAATGTCAGGCAGCTTTATATTGTGTACTTTTATATAACTGCTGTATTATAGACACAAGCACACATTAAATTACATTATGTAAGGAGGTATATGCATTTGCTTAAAATTACTTATCTTTCATGTACTGTATATATAAAAATATATTCAAATGCATCTGCTTATCTATTAGTAAGTCAAGAATAATTGTTAGTGGTTATTGAGCTTCCATAGGTGTTTCGTATGCCTACAAATATATTTATAAGTTACATCAATATTCTTCTGTCAATGGAAATTTCCACATTCTCCTTTTCTCAGACTTCAATAATTTCCCTCTGTGAAATATATGAAAAGGGATGTTTTCATACAGAGGGGTGTTTGCCTGAATAGATCGTGCTTGTTTCTTTGTATAGTATAATTTCATTTTCAGTGTATTATGCTGCATTTTTTGTGATGGCTCAGAGATCTTTTCAACTCATTTTTCTGTCCAATGTGTCGGTCCAGTCCTCTTGGCTTTCTCTGTAATGGGAAAAAATGCCTATGGTAGAAAATATGTTTACGGACATCTTTGAATTAAAGTTTATTACATTTAATAAAAAGTGCAAGAAAGTTAGTTGTAGGGAAAATGAGTTAACTTTAGCAGTGTCTACTGACACCAGTAGAGAGTTTACTGATGTGTGTTAACAGAAAGAAAAACATTTCATAAATGTACCAGGAGTTAAGAGATGGGGAGGGAATTTGTGTCACTTGGTCTGGGATAGCAGGGTTGAAAATTACTCCTGGAGTTGTTGCTGTCATGGGGATGCTGTTCTCTGTGCGATCATTCCTGTTTGTGACAGGACAGATAACACAAAATCTGCGGGGGATTTATGCATCTGGAAGTTCAGGTAAAAGCCTGTCCTTCTATAGGGCTTCAGGAAGATTTGGTGGGGAGTACAGAATTAGGGCAGTGTTTGCTGGTAGCTCCTTGTTGAATTAGATGTGGTCCTTGGGAGACGTGAGGCGCCCTTTTCTTTGTGTGTTAGTGTTGATGTATGGACACTTGAGAACTTCAGGCTTTCACATCTTTGAAAATCCTGAATCCATAGACATACAATGTGCCCACATAGATCATTGGCCTCTGCCAGACTCCACCCCCATGACTATATTCTTCTCACCAGACCAGGATATAAAATAATTCCCTCTTGCCTTTCTCTGTTCTTTTAATAAGCACTTAGCTCACAGTCTATTTGCACCTGTTTGCCTACAGGGCCCGATGGGCCATAGGGTAGATCTGATCCATAAGCTAAGGCCATTCTGAGCGCTGGGCTTGCTGCTGATTTCTGCAGGAAAGGATCATAGAATGTGGGGATGTTATCAATGCTTTTAAGCATCTTAAGTGTCAAGAGGATGGGACCAGGCTCTTTTCAGTGGTGCCCAATGATAAGATGAGGGGCACAGAGGTCCCTTCCAACTGCAACCATTCTGTGATTCTGTGATTCTTGCTGCTCATCTCTGCCGGAAAGGATCCTAGAATTGTTTTGGTTGGGAAAGACCTTTAGATCACTGAGTCCAACTGTTAATCTAACACTATCAAGTCCACTTCTAAACCATGTCCATATGATTTTTGGGTGAAACAGGCTGATTTTGGTCCCTAGGGGATTGTGGGGTCAGAATACACCTGGAAATTGGAGAGGCATGAAAGCAAGCTACAACCTTCTCCCCAGGGAGACGAGGAACAATACAAAGCAATCTCACCATACAGTCTCCTTTCTCCTCATTGACAAAACCAAGTTTGCTGCAGGAGGTGAGGAGTGAGTGTTAGGGGGAAGCCATACGGTGTGTTCTTGTACAACTAAATAGTCCAGCTCAGTTGACGCACTGGTGGGTCATCAGTGACTGCAATCCTGGAAGCTACATGAGCACCAGAAAGCACTACTGTGCTGCTGTTTCAGAAGAGACAGTTCAATTTCAGAAAATATAGTTTAATTAATAGTTTGAAGTGAGAACATGAGTCCAAACATGAGTCCTCAAATATTTGTAGGCATTTTCTGTTATAATTAAAAATAAAAAACAACTGCTTTTTTCTCACTGTTTCATCTTTGTGAGAAGTTGACCCAAATATAGTCTAGGCTCATTCTTCAGGTGAAGATTCAAATTTCCAAGAACTGGATAATATTTTGCATTTTCATACAGGGAAAACAGTTTATCTCAGTACAGTTTTGGGAAGGAAAGTCTAATGTAATGAAGAAATCACCTTAAAATAAGGTCATTCTCCTCCACAGGTCTGTGGAGGCATGTATTCATGACTTAGTACTTCCTTTTAATCTTTTATGCTGTCACAGCCTTTGTTTTGCTGAGTGGAGACTTACCATATGATAAAGAAATAAAGGTCTGGGAAGTCAACAATTTGTCATTGATTTTGTAAGATATCTTCTAGAGAGGACAAAGAAAACATGGTAGTGACCCTTCTGCCCACAGGCACTATTAAGCTACACAAAAGAGAACGTATGTTTCAGACCACCTATTGATTGATAGAATAGCGTCTCCTTGACAAGAAATTCCTTGGGCAAAGCTGAACCTCCTTTCCTTAGGGATTTTAGAGAGCAAGGTTGTTTTTTTTTCCTGGTCTGTTCTCCTGGAAGAACACAGCCTTATTTTCAAAAGGTGCTGTAGGTTGAGGTGGAATTAATGAGAACAGCAAAACTTTCATGATGATTCTGATTAGAAAATTGAGTAATTCTGACATGGAAGTGCCCTGCGGGAAAAATAACTACTCTACTGAAGAAGACTTGCCTCTTTTTTCCCCTCTTTCAACAAGGGATGCTTTGAAACTGAAACGCACATTTTTCTGACACTAGAGCCATGGAAGCACCACAGCATAGTGTTTTACTTCAATCAACTACTGTGAAACCTTTTATGCACATTAATTTTCAGTGTAATTTACAGGCAGAGGCTTCCCACTGGGACCAGTGAGAATTTGATCCCTGTAGTAAGCAGAGACAGACTTTTCTCCCCTGGGCCCATCTGCTCCACCACACGCTCTGTTACCTGTTCCCTTCCTTTCAAAAGAGCGAACGATGGTACATTGACAGCTAAAGCAGGAGTCCTGGGCTTTATTCTCAGGACTGTTACAAACTCCCATTATCAAACTAATTCACTGTCTGTGATTTCTCCATTTGGTCAGTAAATAGAGGTAAAACTCATGTCAAGTCAGGGCAAAGAGAGTTTTAGTTCACATTGCTTCTCAAATCCAAGAATGAGATAACTGACTCCATGAGCAGATGACATTCATGCAGCCTGGGTGAAATCAGTGCAATGCATGTCATTCTCTGCCATCCTTTTTTAGAAAATGGGATTTCTGCTGAAAGGGCAAAGCAGCAGATTTACAGTGAAGATAATGTTGCCTCTCCATTTGATTCAGGATTAACCTGGCAAGCAGGAGCATGGCAGGGAGAGAAAAAGATCCTTCCATGAGCAGCTTGCTTGGCATGGTGAATACCCACCTGTCTGCACTGCAAAGGAGGGGAGGAGGGAGAATGGCCCACCTGACCTTTCCCTATGATTAAAATACTGATCTGATGAAGTCAGAGGAACAAACTGAACTGCCTCTTTCAACCTTCCATATTTTCCAGGAATAAAGCAGCACCAGCCACATGGAGGCAGTTTCTGCAGAGGTTGGGGGAAAGCAGCACTATTGCCCAGATCTATCTGGTCTCCTCTTTGGAAAATAATCTCCTACACTTGAGCGGCCTCTTACACTATGCTAAAGTTCTGCAAGTGGAAAACAGAGCTGGAGATGACAAAAGAGAATGTGTGCCCGGTTCTGTATTTCTTTGACAATCTCTCTTCCAATAGGGCTTTGGTCATTTAATCTCTCTATAATGCACAGGGATTTCAAGGGGACAGCTCGAAGCAGAGATGCATTAAAATGACTTGTTTTCTGAGATGAAAACCATGCTTATTAGTGGTTTGTTTCAAAAGCTCCTGCAGCAGCGGCTGTATCTCCCTGACTGCAGACTCGAAGGGTTTTGTCTAAAAGGTGGTTGTCTGATCAAACAGATGGAAATCTTCTTAGCTGAATTCCCCTGCTATGTCTTAACAAAGCCTGTGGAGCACTGTTACATCAACAGGTTTCCTTGAGAATATGCTTAAATAAAATAGGACAGAACTACTACTTTTTGGTGGTCTCTCTATGCTGGTGATGAATGCAAGCATTGGAAATAGACTCTGTCACAGACCAAATCTCTGCTGGGTAAAGACATCAGATATCAGTCCACTGTGATATCACGTCTGCATTTGCTCAGAACTTGGTGAGATGTGTGGGTCTGTGGAAAGCTCAGATGTTCCTCCCCATTGGTCTGCCAGCAGCAGAGGAATATGCGGCTTGTGTCCAAGGTCCCCTCTTTTCACACAAATCACGTGCCACCGCATGTTCAGCCTGTTCCTGTGTGAGAGTGTCTCAGGAGCAACAGCCCACAGAGTCTGGTTCAGTGAAGTCCACCATGGATCTCAGCGGAATGAAGCTGAACAGTGTGTAGAGACTGGCACGTCAGGGGACATCATGCTCCTTGCCTCCTGTGTTAAGATGTCCTGGGTCAGTGCAGCCCTCAGACACCCATGGGCACAGCGAATGCCCAAGTTTGCTCTGTTGCAGTAGCACAATGGTCTTGCTGTACAGAAAGGCACCAGTAAGAGCTCTCTCATTCATATCTCACTTTGCAACGTTTCTGATCTAAATTTGCCTGGATCTCAGCTCAGGACTCTCGTATTTTTAAATTTAACTCCTGTCACGTTTTCCTGGAGCACAAACGCAGCAGTGAGCTCATTCACTGAGCTTATAAAATACCGTTTGGCTTGACTGACCAGTACTTAGTTTGCAAGTGTTTTGGAGCTACTGAACTGAAGTAACAAGGGCTGAATAAAGCCCCAGACATGTCTTATGTGAACATGGTGGCATTGGCTTGCTACTGCTGGGTGTCTTGCACAGGGTGTAGACTGAAAATAATAAAAAGCTTTATTACCTTCTGGATGGAAAATGACATACACCTGTCATACCTTTTAAAAACTTGGCAAGCTTTCCAGAGAACTGAGGGCTTTGCTTTTAAGAGATTGCTGTTTAAATCTAGACGGATGGGTCCCAGCAATGCAGTTAGACGGATGTTCTGCTTTACATTACTAGTAATAATGCTTTGAATCACTAGAATTTTGAAACAGAGTTTGCTATTCATTATAGATGCTGAGTTTTGTTTGTTGTTTGATTTTTCACTTAGACTGGATGGGGAAAATAGGTTCATCATTTCCACTTCCAGGTTCCATCTCTCAAGAAAATAAGCTGTGACTAACAACAGTTATTAGCGGTTTGTCTCCACTACCCATACCTCAATCATCGTTATTAAGTGTTGATTGATTAAAGGCATTTTCATTGCTGTTCCAGAAAGCACTTTTGAAAGCGGGGTAGATTGACATTTAAGGGCGCTTATCTCGGCAAGAGAAAGGACTGGTGTTTTTCTAAACCAGAATGTACCTTATAGTGGTCCTTTTCTTCAGCCTGTGCAAGTTGATGTCAGAATAACGTGTTGCAAGTGGGAGTGTTAGCACTGGAATATAGAGAGAAGCCCAGACTAACAGAGTCTCCTCTGAGGCCACTGCCAGGGCAGACTGAGAGTAGATGTGGGGACATTGTGGCTTTGTCCTGCTCAGCCCAAGCAGGAACAACACAGAGAAGGCGAGAACAGCAGCATCTTCTTTACAGCTATTTATTTCCACCTGCACATAATCACATTTGCTATGGTATCCAAAATCTGTAGTTTTACTAAAAAGCAAGTACATCTGAAAATTATCCAAGAATCTTCTGGACTCACTTGTACTTTGAGAAATGCCATTGCTTGAATAATTCCAAAATGCACTTCTTCTTTAAAAGAGACAGTATTCTCTGGACTGACACCCATAAAATCTTGCAAAGAAAGATAATAGCATGTTTCATGCTGCTCTTTTGTCGTTAGTAGTGGAAAAGAAAACTACAGCTGAATGGAAAAAACAGATCCTTCCCTATTAAGTTTGGGTGGCAGTTGTGTTAAGTAGCTGTAACAGTTTCTTGACAGAAACCTTAATATTTTAAAGTAGTTCAATAAGAGCTGAAGTAATATAAAATATAGGAATAAATCCAAGAAATAGCAATAAACAGTAGGTGCTAACATGCTTATAGAGATCATTGTGCAAGAATGGTTAATGCCTTCGAGAAACTTATTAAGAGAATGTAAAAGACATATGCTAGGATAATTTTGGCATTAAAATAAAAATAGATTAAAAAAGGAAAAAAGGATGTTATAACATAAAATCCAGTCAAAATCTTTAGGTGTCATAGGTAACTTATTGTGAAGTAAGAGATGAAACCTGAGAGAATTTATCTGCACTAGAAATTAGAGAAAAGATGTTAGAAATATTCAGAGGAAAGTCTAAAAGCCTTTTGCAGAATATCACGTGTTTTGATTTATCTCAAAGTTTCCTCGTTCTCTTAACACTACCAATTTGACAGAAGCATTTTAAGGTTATATAATAATGTGTTTTATCACCAGTTCTGCATAATAAAGTAATTGCTCTATTAGAGATGCATTAGTGAGAGGAGTAAGTGACACAAAGGAACTTTGTATCAGTAGGAACTGCACAAGGACAATCTACTCTTTGAGAACATAGAGAGAACTTTGGCATAAAAAAGAAAGAAAAAAGCAATTTACTTTGCCAACAGCATCCAACATATTGCGGTTTATCAGGACATAACTCCTGCAGGTATCTGAATGTGAATACATTGTATTAGTGTGACACACTAATGGTTCACTAACGGTGAACAACCATGCTTTGAAGACAGGTGAAACACCTTGGAGTCTTTGTGACATAGCAGGTAAAACATCCTTTGAAAAAGGGTCAGGTCATGGTCTATGGGCTTCTTAATTTCTGTATGGATGGATTAAACGCAAAATCATCCTCATCCTGGGGCAGAAGGATCATTTACTTCACAAAGAGGGCTGGGATCCACTGGTGGTGAGTAGCCCTTCTCCCAGTTTGGCAATAGGATTCCTTTCAGGGGATAGGTCTTTTCTGCTGGACTTTCCCCTGGTAACTTGAGATGAGAAGACTGATCTCAGGGAAGGAAATCTTTGAACCTCTCACAAATAAATTAAAGTAAGTGTAAGACTGAGAGCTATAATACTATGCAGACAATGTTTCTGCATCATTTTATTGGAATAGTTGTCTGGGCTCTGCCACCCATCCTCTTAGGTACTAAGTGAATTTCTCACCACAGGGTGATATTTCCCACCAGGAAAATAAGGGACAATGAATCTGATTTTCTTGATGAGGGATGCAGTGGGGCAGGTGTTAATTAATATTTATGGAGGAATCTGTCATCCTGTGATGAAAGGTGTTACGCAGTGCATTTTATTGCATTAAATATAGTAAGATTCCTTGGCACAGATGATTTCCACCATGTTATTCACCAAGTTATTTTGGCTAGAGATCAGCTCAGGCCAAGCTGTTACATCTCAACACCTTCAGTGTTTTGAAGACACTCCGATATACGCTAGGAATTTGCCTGTCTCTACCTTGAAGCAGTTCAGTCCCACAGAGTGGAGAGCATATCCTTGGAGAAGAAGCCCCAAAGCACCATGAATGGGAACAAAGCTCTTTACAATAGCACATATAGAAGTTGGCTTTGAGGCACGACTTCTGCCCAGTCACCTGGATGAACTGCCATCCATTGTGATGGGTGTGTAATCCTTAAACCCAGCAGTGTTATTGAAAAAAAATGTTGCAGGTTATCACACCCACGTGCAAACGAGAATGAGCAAAAACGTATCTTCAGGTCACTGCAGGCCATGAAAAAAGACACCCACCTGATTGCAGCAGGCCAGAGAGAGAGAGGGGGAATCTTTTAACGAGTATTTGCGTTATTCCCTGGTATAAAATCCGTAACTGATGCTTTGGGCTGATGCATAAAGCCTGACATGGTGTTGAGCATCAGCAGGAATGCAAATGGCTGGTGCTGGCCATACCCCACAGGGGTGCGCAGGAGCCAGCGAGAGGGACTTGGGAACAGGAGCGAGAACTTGTTGGACCACGTGTCTTGTTCTGGAAGGTCCCTTGGCCATGCCGTGTACAGTTTGAGGGCTACATGATCCCACACAGCTGCGAACGCCTTTCTTGAGGGATTAAAGAGGTCACCTAGGACACTGCCCGAGCAGCTGGGTCCTCCTCTCTGAGTCTTTAAATATCCCCTTTCCCTTCCATCTCTCTTTGAGTTTCCTGGCTTGCTCAGGTTTATCTGGCTCCCCAGGAGAGGTTATCCAGAGTCTGCTAAAGAAATGCACTTGCTGTTTACTGCAGAGGATGGTGACGGCTGTGGTGATGGCTGGGTGGGTGTTTTGGAAGCAGGGGCAAGAGGACCATAGCTTTTCAGCATCCTTCTAAAGCAGAATGATGGCAGTATTGTAACAAAGTGCTTCAGTAATAATGAAATTCAGGCTGTAATCACTTTAATTCGAGTACTCCCTTATTCTGAGGTTGTCTAGTGAAATTTCAGAGATCCCTGAACCCTTTTTTTGCCTCATAAATAATGATTTTATTTTTTTTTTTTTTTTTCCTAAGCCTTCATGTATCAAATGCTGCTGATAATAACCTTCCAACAAGAAGAAATCACGGCTAGCTGGCTGAATATTGAGGCTGAGGATGGGAGCACACAGACAAGAAATTCTCCAGAGTATTTCGCTCTCTTATTAAAGTGTGAATTTTTAGCTCTTCTTAAATTAGAAAAAGCAATTTACTCTGACAAAGCACAGAACACAAGGCACCGAACCTGGCTTCACAGTTGTTGTGAGACCACATATTCAGCTGTGGGAAGAAGATATCCAGCTGGCAATTCCACAATGCCAGTGGCGAGTGGCTGTGCCCAGCAGCTGGGTCTGGTACACACCTCTGCCTTGCTGGTGGCAGAATTTTGGGAGAAGAGGCTCTGATTTAAACATTAATACAGTTATTAGCAGCCCAATAGTTTCTAGAGGTCTCAGGAGAGAGTGAGAACTAATGCTGCTTGGCCCTGAGTCTAATCTTGATCTTAGCTGGTATTAATTTTGCACCAGGATTTCTCTTGAACAGGCTTTAAGTGCAGAGAGTGAGAAATCTTGCTTGCAGATGCAAGTCTCATTACACAGACGGTTAGGCTTCTGACTGCTGCTATTTGTGTGAGCAAATTTATTAAGGGTAAGAAAGAAGGATGTCAAGTCCTGCTGCCCTATTTAGAAACAGGCTATTTAAAAACAAACAAACAAGCAAAACCTCTGGAACTGGACATCCTATTCCTTGGTCTCTCTAAAAAAAACGTGTCTGGAAGTTTGTTAGCCCAGTGTAGCAATAGCTTTTCTTTTAAAGGAAGCTGTTTTGTTTTGTTTCCTAAGCAGTTACCCAGCTTTGTGAGACTATACTCAACATTTAATTTAATAGGAGTATTGATAGAAATCATGTTATGCATTGTCTTGCAGGAGCAGCTTCTTTAATTTTGCATTTATTATTTTTATGAGTGGAATAACTGCTTTGTATTTCTTTCCCCAAATAAAATATTTATTAGCAAATATCACACTGTGCAAATTAATTCTGTTTGATTTGTTTCTGGGCATCCTTCTTTTTTCACCGTTAGTGCTTAGACTCACAGCAAACACCGTCAGTAGTTTGCATGTCTCATTTGGAGAAATACTTGCCTTTGGGCAAAATATACGGAAGCTCAAGAGCTACACAAAATACTGAGTTTATGGGAAGTCTTTGTTTTAAGCCAGCACTAAAAACTGCTGTCCTTCAGGTGGGACAGGAAAAATCCCATCTCTGTTGGGTCTTCAAATCTTACAGAAAACATCCCAGGAGACTTCCCTGATGAAACAAGATTACCTATTATGGTGGCTTAGTTACAGTTTAATAATCTTGTCTTGAGTTAATAACAGCATGTCTTGGTGTGTTCCCAAGGAGCAGGACAAGGAGACAGGGATTCCTGCCCTGCTTCATCGCCTGTCAGCAAAACATCCCGAACTGCCACTCAGAAGGATCTTGGGATCAAGCTGTTGTCCTCCAAACCCAATGTCACCAACTAATCACTTGCTGCCTGTAATGTACCAATGACTATGCACTGGGGTGTTTTATTTACTCCTGGCTTTCTCCGTCCTCCTGCTGTTTATCTATGAGGAGCTTCTGCCAAGCTAACTGAAGCCCCAGTGTTTCAGGGATTAATTCCCAGAAAAAGCTCAGAGGGGAACTGTCAGCTGGGAACTGATTAAATGCACCTGAACTCATCCTTGTGATACTCTTGGTTGATATTTTAAGTGATGTTTTTTGCTACTTTAGTCTTTGTCCAGCTGCAAGCCAGGAAAGGCAGCTACAGGCTGGTGTTAACAGGTAACAATTTGGCTCTAACTCTAAGTCCTTTCAGTGACATCCTGCAGGAGGTCAGTGATTTTGTAATCTAACTTGAGCCTCTGGCAACTTTTCTCTGCTCTCATTCCACCTGTATACCATGAATGCATCTTCATTAGGCTGTATATGTATAGATGTTGTATCTAACATTCCTAAGTGCTGGCAGGAATGGAAAATACTTAGCAAGAGGAATTTTACATCTCTCTTTGCTTATGGTTTGTTTTTGAACCGTCAAACATATATTTCAATAAAAATAACTGATGTGTTTATTTTAACCAGAGCTGGGTAAGTAATTTGCATTAAAGATATTACTCTATTCATCTTTTTTAGATCAGGCACAAGTTGTGATTTTCTCATTTGTACTTACTGTTCAAAAAGATTTACTGAATATTTTTTTGTGAATGAATTTGTTACAACACATCCACAAACAGTCTGGTATTAGTATTAATTTAAGCAATTAATTCTAATGCATTTCAGTGTCCAAATTTCTTTGATTTTGAAAATATCAAGCTAATTAGTCAAAATCCGAGCTGTTTCTTTTCAACAGGCAAGTTGCCGTCTTGCAAGACAACAACTTTAGGGTTGTTTTTTCTGTGTTGTCTTGTCCTATAAATTGGAGCTGTGTTCTTCTGCAGTATACTGTATTATCCACTGGTGCCACTGAAGTTAGTGGGAAATACATTAGAATTTGTAATGGAACTAGGGTTTTATCCACCGTTTCAGGAAACACACAAATCACCCTGTTCCTTCACTAGTGCACAGGAGGAATAGGAACAATGAGGCACCAACACCGTCAGAATTTTGGTGTTAAAATATCAAGAGTAAATACTCAGGTAAAATATTTGGCATTATCACCCAGATCTAAATTTGCACATTTTAAAGGTTGATTTTTAATGTCCCCTCAAGTTCTTTGTTTGCCTGAGTCCCTGGATAAAGCACATGGAAAGGCAGAGGATATCTTATGTCATCACTATTTGTGTTAATGGCTTAGGAAACCCACAATCCAATCAGTTAAAATAAACAACCCAGTGTAATAGGAGCATAAATCAATGAAGACTTCATTACTGAAACCTTAATGTGTAATCCATCCACCTACAGAGGAAAGGGATACTGAGAGGCAGCAAGACAAAACCAGAGGACAGTCTGATTTAGGCAACCCTGATATTTAAAAAGGTGCTGAGAACAGTAACTCTGCCTGGAGTCAGTAAATTTGGAGGATACTCATCATACCTGACAGCCTGTCCTGACTATTAAATACCTATGATAAAAAAATGCCAGGAGACTTTTGGGAAGAAGCTCTGATTGCTCTTCCTTTGCTCTGAGAGACTTGAGACAGGTCAGGACTGTGGACTAATGAACAAAGACATGAGTTAGCAAGATTAAGATATGTCTAAAACCATCCGTGTTACCTAGAAGTAATGGTATTCAGAGCTGCAGACTTTCTGTGTGATCTCTCGAACCAGTAACACCAATTGTGACCCCTTCTCTGAGATAAGGGGGGTGATACTGGGTGAACTGAGAGTTACTGGATTTCATTAAAACCACATATTCTGTTTGTCTTGGCTCTGAAGAAAGCAGCAATACTATCATACCAAGCCTTTGGTTTCAACACAGTTCATAAAAGGGCTGAACTCTTATGTTCAGTGTAGAGATCTCTGCTTGTCGAGTTAATGTAGTAAAAAATAAAAACAGCAGGTTCTTGCTCCTGGCATGAGCCAGTTCAGAGATGGGGATGAGAAAAGCACTTTTCCTGTGGATTTTAACTAAAAACAAGAGTAAGGTGAGTCTTTAGAAGTGTCAGTGTTCACAGACCCTCCTCCTGAGTCCCCTGTTTCAGAAGTGATTCTCTGCATGTTTCCTCCAATTCCTCAACCTCGCCCAACTCCTCTTCCTTCCTCTTCCCCTCACCACATATTGTTCTTTTGTGTCACTCCCCTGCTGATAATCCCATCCCTGTTGCTCACTTGTGCCAGCATGAAGTGTGTATTGAGCATTTAAAATATGGTAGCTGAAACCAGTATGATGGGAATTCTGGTTTTCAGAGATTTGGAGCTTGTTTTTGTCAATAATTATGATAAGAAAAGAAATCTAAGGATACATGATGTTAAGGATACAGAAGTTTGGGAATATCAGCACTAATGTAGATACTGCATACAGAAGATGGCACGTATAATTTGCCAATACAGAAGAAGGTTTGGTAGAAAGGACCTGCCAAACATCCTAAGGGAGTTCTGTGACAGGTGGGAAGCCAGTTGTCCAGGCTGACAGTCACCTGCTTCGACTGTCAACAGTGACTGTTTTCCTGCTTCATTCCCATGTCTCACTCAATGCATACCCTCCTCAGCTATAACAAGGGAGAAGGGGGTAAAATATGCAGCTCACTAATCACCTACACAATCCTCAGCATCATGTCAGCTTGTGTTGTGACTTTAGCAGAGACCCACGGGTAAAAAATATAGTCCATTTTCATTAATAGTCCTTGTTACAGATCTGAAATAGATTTTTCTAACATTCTTTCTAGAGTTTCTTTTTGCTAGGTGTTACTTCTCAACTCCTTGTCTCAAATAATCTATTGCATAATGTTAAATACATCAAAGAATGTTTGAATTCCTTTTGGCTGGTAAAATATATTTGGTTTGGTATGATAGTATTGCCACTTCTTTCAGAGCCAGAATACATACTAGTACTTCAAGTTTCTGAAGCAATTCAATGTTCAGAAATATAGGAGCCCTATATTTGTAAGGTATTATCCTATTGTAATAATAGGAGATAAAGTGATACCATTAGAGTTTATGTGGAATACCTGAGGTTCTTCAGGATCAAGACAATGAAAATGCAAGTTTTCTATTATATTGGAAATTTGTTTTGTGTTTTGTTGTATTGTATCTGGTCAGAAATGAAGAGATCTAGAACTTAACCCAAATCCTTCATACAGCAATCCAGTCTGGTGATTAATTCTTCAGTCTCAGCAGTGAAATCTGGTTGGAAGAGAATTAGAGAAGGGCTCCAGTGTATCACACAGGTGGATGGTAGACGTCATCCATTTCCTTCTCTTCAAGTACAGTATATCTTATTTCCTCTAGTGCAAAATTTAAAGTGGATCTAAAGCATAATGTCAAGGTGCAATGCTTACTTGGTCTTGATTAAAAATAAACTTAGGACATCTTTTTGCTTCCTAAATTCCAGGCTTCCATGTGGTTATAGCTGCAAAGATGGAAATTTTCTTGTAAATGAGATTAATATAATTTAAATATATGCTTCTTCAACTGCCAGAAATAAGGGATGTTGTCAAGGCAAACCACCCCACATCTAACATTTCTTTGTGATATAGAATTTCCTTAGCTTTGAGGTAGCCAGAACAAAGCAAAAATGCGAGATATAATTTAGAACTTAAACACAAATTCTGCAAAAATGCTACTGTGTATTAAATATTGTGTGGTATGATCAGCATGTCAGTGGCTTTTAAAATGTGTTATCAATATGGTTCCACGTATTTGCTGACCAGATGGCACGAAAAGTACTCGGTATTAAAACAAGGTTCTAGGTGCCTCTGCATGGCATGATGCACTGTAGCCCTCTGTAGTATGAAGTTCACTGTTCTGAACTGATCCCTAAATTTGGTGTGTTTCCATTTCAGAGCTCCCACGATAAGGATGTTATCCTGAATATTCTCAGTGTCCTCACTGACCTGCTTTCTCTGGGTAAGGAAGCAAAGTTCTTGGACAGTACCTGTGGGCTAGGGGCAGAAAAGGAGTCCTCAAATAGGTCTGGCAATTCATACCTCCATGTATTTGGCCGGATGAAAAAATAATTTTTACTCTTTCCTGCTCCACCTTAAAAATGTCATTTGCTAAACAATTCTCAATCGAACTGATCTCCCAGGCTGCAAGGGCCACACAGGCGAGCACAGGAGCCTCCTGCTTTCCCCGTTCCTTGGAGCCCCGCCACAGACATTGCTCGTCCATCTGGGCCTCTCTTTTGAAGCCCTGCAGTGCTGATCCTCAGGATTGTCTACATGGAGGACAGGAGGTACCGTCTCCCCTCCAGGAGCTGAACATGCAGCTTCCTCCAACTGTTGAGCCTGAAGTCACTTCTGAAATCACCCGTGGATCAATGTTTGTTGACACAGTAGGGCTCACAGGGTTAGCATCTGGTTTCTTTGGAGACCTAGATTTATTTGAAAGCTGCCTCCAAAGCTTCCCTAGGATTCCTTTTCATTTGGCAGAAGCCTAGTGCAGCTTTAGTCCTTTGCTTGTTTAATTTCCAGTATCTAAGAAAAGATCACTGAGCCTTCTGCTCCTTTGAAATCTGTTGGTGTCTCTGCTTATTCCTCTCTGCTGCATTTCAATGCACAATGAAAGACTTCTACAGGAGGTGGGTTTATAAAGATAATGACTGCTGGAGCAAGAGCACACGGTTTTACCATGCAGCCATTAGCCATGTCTCCAGGCCAGGGGCACCTGAGAACCATGATCAATTCTGCAAATGCCCTTGGGTTTACAGCAATAAAATGCTGTAAGAAGGCCATGGGACCTTTGTGTGCCCCATGCGGGATGAGGGTTTGTGATAGCTGTGAATCTGGGGCAGGGATGCTCTGAGCAGAGTCTCTCCTCCTGCCCCCAGGGACTGGCCGGAGAATTCACTACGTGATCAGCAAAGGAGGCAGCGAGGCATTGCTGCAGGCTCTCACCACCGCTGCCCACACCGAGCCACCTGACCACAGCACCCTACTGCCCCTGCTGCGGCTGCTGGCCAGGGTTGGCCAACGAGGTACTGCTGAGCGGTGGGGAAATTCTTGGGTGGGGGGCTCAAGACTTAAGGACAGCCCCAGCAATAACTAACACTTGGATTGTGCCTGTTTGATAGACAGCTGTGAGTTTATTGTAGGGGTGAGCTGCCTGTCTGCAGTTTGACCAGGTAGAGATCTTGCAACAAGGCAGAGAGGGTGTACATGCACCTAGAGGGTCAGGCTGGGTGGAGCTTTGAGCAACCTGGTCTAGTAGAAGGTGTCCCTGCCCATGGCAGGGGAGTTGGAACTAGATGATCTTTCAGGTCCTTTCCAACACAAGCCATTCTGTGACTCTATGATTTGTATATGGTGACTCTAGGTAAACCCCATGTTTTCCTGTTTTCAATGTAAACAGAATCATAGAATCATTTTGGTTGGAAGAGACCCTCAAGATCAAGTTCAGCCATTAACCCAACACTGTCACTAAATCACGTCCCTAAGAACCTTGTCTACTGATCTAACTCACTGATACATTTGAATGCCTTTGTTATTAGATCCTGACTTACAAGATCTGATACAAATACATCTGTCAGCACTGCTGCAGAGACCTGGCCTCTTTGTAATAGTTTGATTCTTATTTGCTTTTCACAGATAGGAAGTTTGGGCTGAAAGTGCAGAAGGCAGAAGCAACTGATATAATACTGAGCTTGGCAAGAAGAAGCCTGGGTCACCACCTGCTCCTCACCCACTGCCTCTGGGTCCTGCGGGTTTGTGCTTCTAATGGTGAGTGCCTGGATATTCCTCTTTTCCTCTGTGTGGTAAATGCCAGAGTTCTTTTCTAGTCATTCAATGCAAAGAAACATCATTCCTGACTAAGGTTAGTGCCTGTGTGTGCTGTAAATACATGGAATCAGGCACAAGAGCCAGATTGACCGTAGGAAAAGGTGCTCCCCAAAGGCCTATACAGACTGTAGAGTGTATTTCAACTGTGGACTATGAAAATAACAGTGCTATAGTGAAAAATATTCATGGCAATGATCTCCTATTCTGGAACACGGACAGCCATCTCCTTTGCTCTGAGAATTAGGTACCTTAAGTCTCTCTGCAGTACCCATTACCATAATAGCCAAAAGTCTCACTGTTGTTGATTGTATCGATCCTCGGAGCAGGAGAAACAGAGGGAGAGAGAAGTCAGTTACTTATTCAAGGTCCCTCAGGAAGTACCTATTAGATCCTGGTCTTCTGCCTAGTATCCCCTCTCCATGTACTCTCACAGCTTTTCTTGCTTGACATTGCCCTCATATTAAATGATTTGAGCAATGGGATTTCCGGTATTGTTTGCCAGGATCATTACAGGTTCATACAGGCTTTCCCTGCCATAGAGCACTGAGTTTGTCAGCACATATTTTCTGTTGCTCACTCTAACCCTTTCCTTCCCCACATCCCTCACCCAGCAGATAATTCTCGATGACCATCCTGTCTGCAGCCTGCTCTGTGCATCCTAAGATTTAGCACTCCTGGCACCCAGCCCTGCAGGTCCCTTCTATCCGTACAGAATCTAGCTTCATACAGTGGTCTTTCTCAGGCAAGCAGCCAAGCCTCAACATTCAACTCCTCTCCCTGTGATAAGTAGTATTTGAAAGGCCAAGTGTGACTGAAAATGCAGCCAAGGCCAGAAGCTGAAACATGCCTTTATTTGGGTTTCACAGCTGTGTAATGACCCTCCCACCCAAAATGATGATCTATACCCTTCCCTGCTCCCTGCTTCAGTGCACCTGCATCCCAGTTCAGCTGCAGATTTTGCAGATGTTTTGGGATGCACACTGCAGCCTGGCCTCCTTTCAGTTAATGTCAGACCCTAGAACTCGCCCTCTGCTGCTTTTTTTTGGAGCATCTGTTGCTCTCCAGGTATCTCCAGCACTCTCCAGATACGCTTCCCGCTTTCAGGAGTAACTTAGACTCTGGGTTCTGTGGCCCAGTTGGGAAGCTGCAGAGGAGGTTAGGTGAAGGTCTGTGTGGATGTGATACCAAACTAGGAGATTACATGCTCCCAATCTTAAAAATTGTTTTGAAGCGGAACTAGAGCTGATCCAGTAGTGTATAAACCTCTGAGAGTGCTTAGGTTATGAAAGCAGAAAAGATGAGCCCTTGTCACAATCTCATGCACCAGTTCTTGGCTTCGGGTTGCTCCCTTCACAATCTCTGCCACCAGTTGTGTGTGGCAGCCCACGTCCCGCTCTGCAGCAGGATGAGTTCAAGCAGCCTTGTCCACCACCCTGTCTCTAATGAATTACCAGCTACTGTAAAAGTAGCTGGCAAGCCTTGCAAAGCTTTCCATCACAGGACAACTTGGCCAGGACACGGTAGGGCTGCAGGAGATGATGGACCCTCTGGCAGCTCTCTGGTGACCCACTGGGAGATATTTACAAAACAGCCAAATCCCAGCAGTGGGCAGTGAGCCATGTGTGCTTCTTGCTGCTGTTGATTACTGATCCTTTCACCCTGTTCACTTGCATTTAATATTTCAGGGCCGTATTAATTCCTTTTCACAGAAATCCTGTCTTACAGTGGGGAGGCTTGGCTAAGCATTTTGGTTATGCAAAGGTAATTTTTGGAATCAGTTGCAAAATCTATCTGTAAAGTTCCCAGCGTGTTTAGCAAGTGAAGGATTAAAGGTAAAATTGGCCTAGCTGAAATTAAGCTGCATTCAGAAGTACCCCTCCCCAAAACCCGCACTTCCATACTGCTGAGTAACAGCACAGAAAGAAAATGTTGGTCTCAATGCCCCTATGAAATAAACTGTCCTCATGGAGTCGCCTGTGGGGAATGTGGGATGAATTTGAGCCCTGTCATTTTAACGGGAGATTACCCTATTTAACTATGATTTGCTCTCTGGAGAGTACAATATTTATAGGAAAAGGGGCTTCAGGGAAGAACTGCAGGATTTGAGATCTGATTTTTGTGTCTGAGCTTGGCTCAGGTTATGTCCATGGACAGCTTTGTGCTTCATTTTCTGTGTTTGTAAAATGACCTGTGAAGCCCAGGTGGGAGCCCAGAGAAATCTGCTCCTAGCCCCAGGTGCAGCTACTGCCTTCCCCACATCACCTCTAAACAACGTTGCGGGCCCTCTGCTTCAGATCTGACTGCTTTTCTCTTTTATTGGCTTAGTTACCTCAGGAACCACTCTTGGTGTCAACGGAGCCATGGAGCTGCTTTTCAAAGTCATCACCCCCTACAGCAAGAGACACGTCAGGACAGTCAGGTAGGCAGTAGCCCTAAGGGAACTCATCTTTCCAGAATACAAGAAATAAAATTTTGGTTCCACTTGAAGAAGCAAAGAAATCAGAAATGGATGCACAATTTCCACTCACTTTAAATCTGCAGGGTTTTTAAGAGGCAGAAATAGTTCCCTGAAGGACACGTTAATGCTGTGATTCATCATATGATTCATTCTGGTGGCCATATATTTGTAGTGTACCCTATACAGTGATGGCAGTTTGATTGCAAGGTATTGTCCTTCATTTCCCAGTCAGGACTGGATTTTGAGAAGCATGTGCTGGCAGCAGACAAACCACTCCTGCCTGCGTCTTAGCAAGAATCTCTCTCCTGCCACCACCAGCTCGGGGGCAGGTACAGTGGAATCATGGCAGTGCTGCCCCATCATCCTTTTGCAGACAGTTGTGACCAGGTCATCATGATATTTTTGAAGTATGACAGTTCTTACTAATATTAATCTGTGACTGGTTTTAAGCCCACCCTAAATATTTCAAATATTTTTTTTCTGAAGACAGCAAGTCCATTTTATATCTCAGTCTTAATGCTGAACATTAGTCCTCAAGTTGTCTGTTCAGACCATGTCCTCAGATGCCTTTTAAGGCAAACTTTGTAATATGGAAAACATCCACGGAAGGGCATTTTCTGTGGCTTGCTCATTACAAACACAGGGAAGAATGTACTGCTATGACTTGTGTCCACATGATCACATTTGCTCAAGCAACACAGAACCTGCCAGTTCTCCCCCTTAGACATGCACTGCCTTGTGGAGCACAGTCTCTGCTTGTTGATGCACATCTGAGCAATGACATGGCAACATTCAGTCAGTTTTGGCTTCAGCAAGAACCTGACACGGGTAAGGTTCACGGCTGGTGATTACTGAGGAGGCAGCTTTAGGCTGAGCATTACATGTAGGTGAGAAGTAGATGGGCAGATGTGGCGCAACAGTTCGACCACTACTTGCTTATCTGTGGGCAAAGTGAGGACCAGTCATTTTGAATGAGGGCACTAGTAAATAATGTCCATCCTGCTGTTGCCATCAAAGACTGATACAAGTTCTCCCAATATCACCTGTTACACAATTCATTGCATAGGAAGGAATTTGAATTACTTTCGACTAGCCACAAGTGATGAACTTGCACGTCATCACACAATACTGTTGTTTGTTAAATGCAGCATTCTTCCAGTTCTTTTGCCTACATGTCTGAAGCTATAAAAAAAAAATTGAACAGTTTGCTCTGCTAAATAAGACAGTGAGTGGGCCCAGCAGACGCACAACTTCCTGCAGCTGCCTTGTTCATGGAAGCCAATTCACTTTCGTCTTCATTTTTGGCTTTTGACTATAGTGCTAAGTACTTGGAACTGCTTCACAGCATCAGTTCTGTCTTAGCCAGAGTACCTGTGATTTTTCTACATGGTCTGTCCAAAACTATAAGATCGGCATGTTTCTTCCACAGAGGTCTGGATTTTATTGAGCTCAAAGAATATTATCACGAGGATATTATTCCTAGGATATCTGATCACTCTCCAAGATTCTCCTCAGATCTCATGTTGTAACTGTAAGTCTCAGGGAACCTGGAGAACTGTTTTATGTAAGACAGGGCTGCCCAGGATGAGTTAGACCCAGAACTAGGCTTGACTTGAGGAAACCAAAAGTGAATGATGGGTCCATGCCTGCACTTAGCTAAGTAAGCAAATTCCATTCAATTCCCTGGTTTCCTTCCTGTGGAAGCATTGGCTGCAATTAGACTGATGTTAGTTCTACTGTGATAGCCCCATAGGTCAGCATCTGTGCGTCACAGGACTTGGGCCTATATAATTTCTCTATTAAGCAATGGCACTGGCTGCATAAAGGCTTTTAAAATGAATTTTGTGCAAAGCTACTTCTTCCTCTTGCTGTTTCCTCTGAGGGAAGTGGAAAACCTGGTATCTATCACATGTTTTTCTAGCCTGGCTTTTTGCTGAGGTTCATTTGGAGATGCAGTTAGTGCCGCTGAGGGTTGTTCTAATGTAGCTGTGAAGTGGTCTAGAATACTCACTTCTAAGCTGAAAAAGAAAGAGAAGAAACACATTGCTTTTGATTTCAATGATTCCATATTGTCAATATGCAACATTTGGATTTTTCTTCCCTTTATCCAACATATAAGAATTGGTTTGAACTCTTCTGTGGACCTTTTTTTTTCATTTCGGGGACACACACGCAACTGAAAATTCAAGCTCAAAAGTTCTCTCAATAAGTCCAGTTTTATTGCTAATAAGCCATTTTATTTCCTGCTGGAAAGCTTGGATTTATTTTCCCTTTAGAGAAAAAGGTATCTTATACATGAATTGTTGTCTACCTGAGCTTACTTATTGCTAGTTCTGTTTCCTCATTTCATTTTTTTTCCTAAAATCTTTGTGCTCTCCTTAAAATATATTTGTATGAGTGTGCAAGCGTAGGATAAATATTTCCTGGGACCTAGCTCACATAAAAGGGTGAATCGTCCCCCATCTACCCTTGGTTTAATGAGCAAGAATCATAGATCAGCTGAAGCCTGGTAGCCACTCAGCTGGCCTGCCTAGGGCTCAAAGCTGCTTCTTTCATTTAATAACTAGGAGCAGATGAGAAGGTCACTGGCTCAGTGGAAACAGTCTGTTTTACATCAGAAGAATCACACAAACCTGTTTCGTTTTAAAAAAAAGCTTGCAACCTATTTAAAGGCACTAGTTTCTTATTAGGCAGTAGGGATTTTGCTTGTTTGCAGTTCATTTAGAAATGCTGCTCCCACGGGGGAAAGTGGCTTCAAGATATGTTGTTGACAAGAATTTAGGTCCTGAGACTAGAAGACCAGGCTGTAGGGGGTGGGTTACAGCTCTTCTTTTTCAGCATTAGTGAAAGCCTGGGATAAATTTGGTCTGAAAATCCCAGGCATCTTAACAGCACATCAGACAATGAAGGTGGGTACATGAGAAAATGTCCTCTGTTTTTTTGGGCTGCTCCAGTTAAAAATTTGTTGGGTGACTGTGGCAGGGGGAGCTTATGGATGTGTTTGCTGAGTTGGAGGAGAAAGAAGAAAGGGGGATGTATGTTTTGTTTTATTCAGTGTGTGCTCCTGGTTATCTGACTCTGGTATAGCTCTTCCAAAAGTTGCTATGGCTATGCTGAAATCTGGAGTGGCTTATTTTAGTGTTAGATGGTCAGAAAAACATCTTTTTGGCTATCGGTATGAAACTTGACGTGTACGTTAGTCTGTAACCTGCCTAGAGGAGAAAACTCCAACGTCCTCCCAGCAAGTCTCTGATCCTCCCTTTGTATTTGCCCTTGATACCTTTTCTCTGCTTCATAAGTATGTGCCACCATGATTTGCCTTCCTGCTGGGAAGGAACAGCCAGCAGCTGTGGGGGCTGAGATTACCCTTGTTCTTTGATCAGCTGCCAGGAGCACAGCATTGAAAACACACCCACTTCTCTGGTGGATACACCCGTATTCTCCTGTCCTGGGCAGCAGCAGAACCAAGGTCACTTTAAGAATCTGGCCTGGAGAGTGCTCTATGAAAGCTATTTATTTAGCCAGCTAAGATGTGGAAACAAGATACATAGTTCTATTTATTTTTCCCAGTGGCAAAGCTCTGGGTTATTTAGAAATAGTCTCCCATGCTCCAAGTGACCCTCTCTGGATGCACGCCAGGTAGCTCTGATTCCCCTGAGACTGTGACTCATGGACTTTATTGGACTTAGTTAGGCATTTGAGATCTTCAGGTTCCTGGTGCCGTAACAGTGTGGATGTGTCCAGGATTACCCATATCTGAAGTAAAAGCCATGCAAAAAAATGTAAAACTTGCTGAGGTTTAGAGAACTCTTGAGTTAAGCACTGAGAAATCCAAGTGAGATGGAGACTCTAGATTGTCTTGCTCAACTCTCATGATGCTGTGCTGCAGAGAAGGTTTTCTGATGCCTTTTAAAAAGGCAGTTTAAAATAAATCCAGATGATCTGTTTTTCTCAGCTCTGTTTATGCCAGTAACTGGGATATCTGATATGAGCGTTTGTGTGGGATGCTCAAATCTTCACTCCATCAACACCTTCTCTAATGTAACATCCCTAATGACCCCTGTTCCTTTCACCTTCCACCTTACTTATTCCCCAATATGTTCCTGATCTTCTGCCCTTCTACTTTCTAGTGTCCCTTTCAGCATCCTTGCTCGTTTTCCCAACTTGTTTCTTCTGAGAGATGTTTGGATGTACTATGTGCAAATGGAAGTGAAATGTGACAGTGGCAGATGTTTTGCTCTCTGGCCAAGCAGGCGCTGGGTCTCTTTGCATGACTGTCTCTGGGTGGCCAAGCGTCAGGTACTGTCCCCAGGATGATGGCTTTGAAGGCTGCATGTTGTGCAGACCTCTTCTAGGGTTCCTCAAGTTGAAAATAGGTTATCAAAGTGAATGAAAACAAAAATCCAGAATTTACAATTCTTTCATATGAGGAAAACTGGTGTTTTAGAAAAATGGCAAATGATGGTGTGATTTTTGTCTGAGTCCATTAAATTATATTTTGCTGTGGCTAAAAGGTTGGTGGGCAGTCTTATTTCTGCAGTTGTATTAAAATCAATTTAGAGAGTCTTTTAAATGTCTTGTTTCTCAAAGTTCTTTGTGAGTACATCTATTTACCATGCTGTGCAGAGCTGGCTAATGAGTTTAACCTCATGTAAGAGATTGCAACAAAAAAATGTATTTGTCACAGTTAAAAACTCTTTCTGTGAATATTCACAAAACTTGGCTTTCTGCACTGGGCTGTTCCAGTAAAGTTTGACTACTTAATTAAAAGTGGAAAGCGAATAAAAAAGGTCTGGGAATGGTGCCAAATTAATTCAGTAGAAAATATGACATCCAGAAATTATCTGCCTTTGCTCGTGTCCAGCATTGCCTACTTCTGACACTTGATCACAATTCTTTTTACATTTGGTGCTTAATAGATGATTCCAGCTCCTCAAATGCTTGCTGATAATCTCTCTTTCTGTTGAAGAGAGGAAATCCTCTCGTATAACTACTCCATCTGAGATTGTTATCCAAACTCCTCACATATTAAAGGCAGAAAGAAGAAATGTTCTCTTCACCTGTATCAAATGTTTGCCTCTAGAAACTTGAGGTGACTTGGAAGTGGATTTCTGTCTGACCATAGGATGAGTCTGGAGTGGGTAAATTGGAAGCTGTGTGATGAGTGTTTAAGGTTGGGTCAGGCAGATGGTCTGAGAGAGATTTGGAAAATGCAGTCTTCTCCCAACTAGTTTAAGGGCTCAAAAGCCAGGGGGAAATGAGAACATCGCTTGTTTTTTCTTTGGTGATGTGCACTTGCAGGTGATTTGAGGTGGGGAGTGACTCATGAATCTGAAACATGCAAGAATAATGATGACACCATTGCTATGGTCAGGAGGTGATTCCTATGAGACATATTTCTGTCAAAGTGTGAGCTGAGAGGAAGATTTTTGCTGGAGTACTGAAAGCAGATCTCATGCAAGTGAGGAGAGAAATGTCATGGTGGTCAAGAGAGCACTTCTAAAGCTAAAAGCCTAAATCTGGTGGGTCTGTATTTCATCAGCCATTGTGTCAGATTGACCAAGGAGAATACAAAGGCCCTAGATGTGCTGAAGATCTAAGTTAAGAGGCTGTATATAGCTTCAAAATAGACTTTGGGAAAAAAAATAAAATTATATACATATATATATATATAAACAACTCCGTTTTTCTCTAAAACTTATTTTGTTTGCACACAAGAGAGATTGTTTTCTCATACTGGAACTAGCGCTTTTAATGCAGGATAAAATGTAAGTGTTGAGCCTGTAGTGTTGAAAAGCGCCCAAGTTGCCACATCAACAAATGCTTGTAAAAGTGATCTCCTGTGACCTTAACAACAACAGAAGAAATCAGAACAGCAGTGGGCTGTGTCTGGTTTAGACAAAAAGAGAGGAGATGTGTAGTAGGGATGACCTGAATACTAGAATTATCTCTTCTGTTAAGAATGATAGAGAGACACATGGAAGAGATCCAATTGCAAATGTGTCCTAGACCCAGTGCAGGCAGTTAGAGTTTCCTCAGCTTTAATCCTGTGTAACTTTTTGCCAGTAGCACACCATATACATTTGCTGCAATTCCATCTCCTAGATTGTCCTAAACTTTCAGCTGCTCTATGCTTGAACAGAAGAATGTGTTGCATAGCCATTGCCAGCCAATATTTTGAGAATGAGAAGAAACTAAAACCACCAACATGGTGATTAGTTTCTCTGTAAGTTGATATGGTTGGTGGCTGTTGGGATTGGTTCTTTTTGAGGAATGCTCCACATACAGCTTTACAGCTTTATGCCTTTGTTTATTTGGCAATGTTTCCTGATAGGAGATCAAACGCAAATCACCCTTAATTCCTCTTGTTAGTCTGTGTTTTGCCATTAATCATGTTGAGTGGTTTGGATATTTAATTGGAAAGTAACACATGATTCTGTTGGAATGTGGTCAGAATTAATCAATGCTTAGTGCCTGCTTATTCTCAAATTGCTATTTGGTTCATTTGATCCCTGTAGAAAACTCACAGAAGGGGCTGAAATATTTCTTTTGAGGTATGTCACAACTAAATGACATGCCTCTCATCTGGCCTTGATCTACATGGGATTTAGCCTAGAATTCCTGTGAAGTAAAACTGGTAAATACTATTTTGAATGAGATGATACCAGCAGCAAAGGAAAAAAGGTTGTCTTTAAAATTTGTGTTTATATCAAGTGTCTTTTCAATTTGACTAACATCTCAGATAACGTGGAGCAGAGATGGCTACATCACTGAGATAAGTGAATAAACCCTGGTGTTCAAATTTAATGCAATGAGCTTTTGTAATAGAAGAAATAATCTTGGAGCCAAAGGTGTCCCAATTTTATGCAGTTCCTTCTCCTCTGTTCTTTTTATGGTCTGTGTGGTTTCTCTCAAAGAATGACCTGTTCTAATATTAATAATAAGTTATAAAAATCTCATTTCAGACTGATAGTATCTCAGTGCTGCTTTGCAGAGTAAATAGAGTTGCATTGCAGAATTATACTTTACTGGCACTGTACTGTTAATAGCAGCATAAGAGAGAAATTGAAAAATTAAGAGGTAGAGGCAAGGGAGAAAAGAGGTGATTTCAGATGAGATGTGAAAATAGATGAGAAATTGATGAGGCAGAGAGGAAAACCGTATACCAAGGTTGTTCCAAATTGCCGGACAAACATGTTGCACACAGAAGCCCTGGTGCCATCTCTTGGTAGCCTCTGGTATGGCAAGAGTAAGCATAGAGACACCTCCTCTGTGGCATAAAAAAACCCCTGGTGAATTAACATCATATAAAGAAATCCCTTTCTGAGCTTACCTGGATATGTCATGGGAAGAGAGGAACTGGTTTATAAATGGTCCTACTTAGTAAGGCTGTTATTTTTGATAAAGCTGTTTGCTTGTTTTCTTTTTGGGTCTAGCTTATGTTTTACTTCTATTTCAGGTAGAAGTAACAGTTTGAAAAAGCAGCAGTGATTTCAGCTGAAGGCCTTTCTTTGCTTGCCCATTATTTCTTCCTCTTTGAGCTAGTGTGTTATATTTGGAAAGATGGTATGAGGGTATGGCGCTCCTGTTCTCAAGGTCTTGACTTTTCACACCCGGTAGCTATGGCAGATGCGATTCATGGCTGACCTCATGTGATGGCTTTGGTATGTTTATACTGCGGGAAACGCTGTACATGTTGGGTGGGAGAGTCTCTTCACCCTAGATTTAATTTACCTCATTCTGCTAACAGCCGCTAAGGCTTGCAGCATTGCTTCCAGTGTGGGCTACCAAAGCTTCTTAGGACATATTATCCACCCTGGGAGTACTATTCATGATGCTGTATCTGTCTAACTGTTGGTCTTTGTGCTAATGAGGTTAGAGCTAACACTTGGGTGCCTCAGTGCATTGTAATTGCTTTGCCTCTTAGAGGTTTGGAGGCCTATTTCCCATGTAGCTGGGGAAATCACTGTCACTCCCATCCAAACGGGAGGTAGGACTTGATTTCATACATCAGTTGCATCTCAGAATGTTTTCTAGGGTTAAATGGATTATCAATGTTAATGATTCCTTGTAGCTGAGTATGGTGATCCCATAGAAGAATAGGTTGAGACTAGTGTGAACTGGTTATGCTAAGCACTCTGTAAGTAGCACAGAAGGAACAGAATGTAACAAATCAAAATTTAAAAGTGAGAACAGAGCTACAAGGATTATGAAATATTATGCAATCTAGGAAGAAATTAAGTTGTTTGGGATAATTTCTGCAAGTTGATAGGTTATCTGTGAGATGAGGAGTCGGCAAGCTGCTCCTGGTCTGGAGATGCAGAGAGAAGGCTCTCACTGGTGGTGGTAGGGCTATAAAGAGTAAAGAAAATAGAAGGCTAAAGATACCTCATGTCTGAAGTGTTAATCTGAGACATGGTGTGTTTGTTTGGACAAGTCACCAGAGATCAGACTTTTCATCTGCTCAATGCACACACTTTAAACTGCACCATTCTAATGCCTTCCCAAAGGTAGTGAGGGTATGGTCAGTTATGTCTGAGACATTCAGTGAGGGCAGAGATAGAAAAAAGGAGGAAAATGAGAAAGGGGAGAGAAAAATCAGAATTTGTGACAGGTTTTATGCTTGGGCAGGATGTGATTGAAGTGGGCTGTGGAGCAAGTGTGGTGCTGGCAGAGCAAGGAGATAGTTGAGCAGCCTGGTTGTGTGACCTTGTATGCAAGTCTGAGGTGGATGTTAAGTGCTGAAGTTTTCAGAAAGCGTCAGCTGGACAGCCCTGGGGGACTGGGACTGGAGGGAAGGGATTTCTAAGCAAAGCCTATCTGAATTTGCTTGTGGAGGTGATAAGCAGCTGCCTGCCCTGCCTGTTTGCCTGCATCCATTTTCCTGTGTCAAGGAGACAAAGAAAGTCTCTGTCCTCGGAAATCATTGAGTTGGGTAATGACGTGAATCTGTGATAGAGGCCAGAGAGTGGGTAGATAAAGCTGAGGGCACTCATTTGTGTGTCAGTGCATATGAGAGCTCAGGAATCTCCTCTCCTTTGCCTTTCATTTGATTTATTGCCATTTCTCCTCCCACCCAGAAGCCTGTTCCCCTTATGAAGGGTGTAAGAAAGCAGCTGTAAAACCCTCGTCACAGAAGCTTTCAGTCCAAAGGTAGACAAGGGAAATTTGATGGAGATGACAACGAAAGGGAGACTCAGTGCAGAGCTTATAGAGCAACAATTTTGCACAATGCTGGCCCTGAGCAGGTGTTGCCTCCACAAGGAAAACAGCCCTAAGAATTTCCTGGAATTTCTGTGGCTTTTCTCCATCTCCATTGGCACTGGCAGTACTAGCGGGTGAAGTGTAAGCCCGGTCTCCAGAACTATCAGTTGTTTTAAAGCACAAACAGTGATTAGACCTGCCCTGAGTGGAGTGATATGACACGGTGTTAAAGCCCTTAGCAACAGCCTTTCCACACTAGGATTCCCTGTCCTGATGGCACTATTGGGGCTGCACCAGCTTTAGCAGCAGTGGGACAGCTGCTTTTAGCAACTGAAGTGACACAACTGGCTCATTTTCAGTGGGCATGAGAGTGAGCTCCAGTCTTCAAAATATCTTTCAGGTTCTTTTGGGTAGTTTTTGAATGCTAATTATGGGGAATAAAAGAGAAGTCTTAAATACTAAAGTATTAACCAAGTTCAGGTGAAAGGAGTTTTGTTAGGGAGAGAAGGTTTAGTGACAGCGGTGCTACAGATGCAGCAGAGCTCTCTGATATGGGCAGGGCTCTTCACAGGCTCTTTATCTGCAGGGCAACACTTGGAATGGCAGCAATGCCAGTAAAATCTGTAAATAAACCCAGAGCTGAGCTGCTCTGGGATGTGTTCAGAGACAGGACTTGGAACCTGGAGAGGAGAACCAGAAAACTTGAGGAAGTGGCTGGTGAGGAAGAACAGGGCTGCTGGCTCCAGTATGGCTGCAGCTCTGGGGTTGGGAGTGGAAACTCCCCTTGAAGCGTAAACCTTGGAAAGGTCATGGCTCCGAGATCGAGCTCTTACCATTAACCTGAAGCAACAGCCAGGCTATTGCAGAAGAAAAATAAAACATCCAATATCTCTGGCACATCTACTTCACATGTTTCTTTCCTGTGTTAAATGAGATATAGTTTGGGCTCTGTGGACCATAGAACATAACTTGCAATGGCACAAATTTCGTTGACTACCCGACAGCTTCATTTCCTTCTTGTTTTTCATTATTGTTTTAAATGGCACTTAAATATTTGTGGCTATTCTGGCTTTCACCACCTTCCAGATTTTTCTGTGTAGAAAAAACAAGGGCATGTGGAAGAACCATCCTGCTCATAATGTTTTCTGTGCTTTTAAATTATTTATCTCCACTGCTTCATTCTTGTATTTACAGCTCAAGTTCTACCAGCCTTGGCTTTGATATGGTCTGTTTTCAAATCCTGGAATTTGGCTTGATTATATCAGATGGAAGCTTTCCAATGAAAGGAGAGAGGGGGAAAAATATAGGAACTTATATTAGTTAGGCTTTAGCAAATTACTGCTTCAAAAAACCCCTGCAGTTATGGCAGTGTGACATTGCAGATTTTGAACAGCAAATACCAGGAGAATTTGACCCAATATTAGTTGCATTTTAGCTTGTTACTGATTTTTTTTTTTTTTTTCTTCTAAATCTTCTAGCTAAATGTTGTGAAGAACAGGCACCAGCACTAAGATGTGACCAAATTATTGCTTAATAAGGAATTATATATTTATAACTGAAAATATTAGTCTGCAATTGGCTGGGTTGACCACAGCAGCCAGATGCTGACTTTTAACCAGCCTTGCAAGCTCCGTGTTGCTGTAGTGACCTGTGTTGCACTTGAGGCCATTTGTACTGTGGCTGCTCTTGAATTTCCTTGCTTGCAGATGTAGAGATGAAACCTGAGACTTTTCTTTGCCTGCTTTGTACTTTGGCAGCAAAATCTTCCTGCTTGTCTTCCCAAAGTCTGAATGCACCCTGCATGTTGAATCTCAGTCATCAGCTGGGCAAAGTGCTGTGTGGAAGCCAAGGTTGGTGAGCTATCAGAGAATACTGTTTCTCTGATTCTTGGGTATGCTACTAAACTAAACTTACTTCTCTTTCTTTCTCAGACCCCTACCTATGCCATTCCTGTTGCCATCTTGTATAGCCCATTGTTGGTCTATGAAACGGTAAATACCATATAATCATTTTGGTTGGAAGAGGGCCTTAAGGTCACAGAGTCCAACCATAACCCAACTATAGCACTAAACCATGTCCCTAAGAACCTCATCAATATGTCTTTTAAATACCTCCAGGGATGGTGACTCCACCACTTCCCTGGGCAACCTGTTCCAATGCCTGATAACCCTCTATGAAGAATTTTTTTCCTAATACCCAATCTGAACCTGCCCTGTTGCAACTTGAGGCAATTTTCCTCTTGTCCTATCACTTGCTACTTGGGAGAAGAGATCAACACCCTCTTGAGGTTGCAGGAAGCCTCATCTCTGACCTGCAGCCTGGTGGTTGCCTTCCTTGCAGTAAGATGTTCTGTTTCTGTCCTGCTTGAGCTGCAGAGACAAGGACAAATCCACAGCAGGTGGCTGAGTGGTGGTGCATCTGCTGCTCTGGTCTGTTGTGATGGTGGCCCAGCATACATGCAGACAGCTTCTGCAGAAGGTACATCCTCACTTGTAACATTGATCCTCTTTAGTTCAAACCTGATCACATGTCCTCAGATGACTCTTCATTACTCTTCTGCCTTTGCTATCACAGCTTGGAGAGTTTGTGTCCAGAAAGCTGCTGCAGGGCAGTGAAAGCTGTGTGCTTTCTTTACCTTGGCTCTTTCCTGCAAAAATCTCTGTATACTACACCATACAGCAGCAGCCCCATTTACGCCTCCCACCTGTCAAGTGAGACACAAACCACAGAGCAGCAAGGGGAGATGAATAGCAGCTTGGCGCTTTCTTTACTAAACTTTTATTCAAAATCCCAGACAAGTTAGAAAGTTTTTCTCCCTGCCCTGTGATTGTAAAATATTTTCCCAAATACTTTGTGCTTTACTTGCTTGTGGCAAAACTAGTCAGTATTATGATTCTAGCACCATGCTACATGTGTTTTAAAGTTCTGTCAACAGCACACAGTGGGTAAAAATGGCATTTCTTTTGCATACAAGGCAGACTTGAAAAATTTCATATGAATTGGTATTGACTGAAGTGACGTGGGTCAGTGAGGACTGCGTTTTCTGAATCAACGCCTTGATTTTCAGAGACATTTAGATGTGTGAACATGAAAGGGAATGTAAGTGCGGCAGAAAGCCTCTTGGCAGGTTAAAGGCCTTGTTCATACAGTTAAAAGGTAGTTCTGGCCTTAGTATATGAAGAGGCTTTGAAAAATCCTGCTGAGTGCCAGCTGCATGTTTAGACATAAAAATGCCTTTTAAATTCAGGTCAAGATGCCTAATGTGAATCTGTAAGAGCATGTTATTATACTTTGTGTTTCTCAAGCATGTTTGTGTTGTTCTCAATATGAGACTGATTTAATAGTAGCAGTTAAGCTCAGTATTGAGTACATACATAGTTTGCAAACAAACACCCCAGTATTTCCAAACATGCTCATGTTTGGCAGCCTCAGTTAGGACCATCGAACTGTAAAGTGCTCAATTCACAGTAAATTCAGTGCTGAAGGGTTAAGTACCTATGTGAGAAAACACAATCATTGGGAGAGATGAAAAGTGGGGGTAACTGAAAAACAGGAGAAAATTGATGACAGATTCTGCATATTTTTTTTCTATATATTTTGTTGAAATTCCACTTGCATGTGATCTTTTCAAGCAGCTTTAACTTCAGCCACCACATTTTGGGGTTTAGGTAAGAGCAATATATAGAAACTGCCTAACCTGGGCACATAACAAGGAAAATGATGCTTACCTACTTGGGAAGCCTGTGGGGGTTGATAAACGGAAAGTATTGCATGCAAGAAGATTAACTGGCATCTGTATCTTCTTCCACTTGCTCCCTGCGGCAAATGTGCATGTAACACTGTGCTGTCAGTGCTGCAGCTGATGTGTAAAAAGTTACATATTCAAACCATGGCCTTGGTACTCCAGGCAGACTGTAACAGGACACTCAGCAACAGACAGAACTGAGCAGGGCTGCAGGGTTATCTTATGACGTTATTGCCAGTTCACAATCACTCAAGTTGCATCTTGTCATGCAGCACAGGGAGAATGGTTCTAGCAGCTATACTTCCATGAAATGGCTTCTTGCTCTGGCATAGTCAAAGAAATTCTGTAAGCCAGATCTCTTCCCTAGAGGGTTTAAGCTTTAAATTTCCTTTGGCTGGCCTTTATGGATGTGCTTTGTCTGAATAGGACCAGAGGGGAAGGTGAAGTGCCGTATAAACTCAGACTGATGGATCTATTTATAGAGCCTGGTAATATGGAAACAGTACCATTAGATTACAAAGAACAAACACAGTTTTTCATCTTGTGTTCGGTACCAGTTATTTCTCCTTTAATTTTGAGGCATCTGACTTTTGCATAAAGAAAAGGCTGTCATGCAAGTCAATCTTTTCTTGGTTCAGGGAAGATGGTGTTTTTCTCAGTCCTCCAGCTTCACATTTCATGTTCTTTTCAATTCTCTTAAATTGTGCATATCTTGAATGTCATGGAAACTAATTTTTATTTTTTTGGGTTAAAAAGACCAACCAAACAACCCCTCCCACCCAAAAAATACCCCTCAAAATCCTAAGCAGTGAAGACTGTGGGAATGGCTGAAATGAAAACTCTAATTTCCCTTCCATTGCAGCAGTCTAGTTACATGCACTGAAGGTGGCTATTTCAAACACTGCTGTTTTACAGCTCAAGAGCACCTTTCACTACAAAGTGCTTTTTAAAGATGATGTACTCTGAGATTACTGCTGCTCTAGAGATGGTTTGTACTAACCAGTAGTCAGGGAGAACTACAGCTCTTAGCCTTGATTACTTTGAAACCAGCCTCCCTTTTGTTCTCTGAAATAGCTCTGGGCACAAGCAATGGCATGTTAGATACCTCACTGCCTGGACTGAAAGCAACACAAGCTGCCCTTGAATATCTCACTGCCAGAGATTGATAGTATCCATAAAATAAAGATCACACAGTTGTTTGCAGGCAATATAGTATGAGTGCAGGCTCATCTTCTGGCATCATAAAGTTCTGTGTACCCCCAAGCTCTACCTTCCCTTTTATAGTTCACTATCAGAGACTCCCCAGTGGCAAAGCACCTGCAATTCAGTTTCTGTTGATGAGGACAGAAGTCACAGTTGCCCTGTTGAGATCTGGGTGAAGATGTCCCTGTTCATTGCAGGGGGTTGGATTAGATGAGCTTTGAACGTTCCTTCTAATCCAAACTATTTTATGATTCTGTGGTGCAGTGTTTCACCAGATATGTGAATTGTGTCCCTCTCCTTGCCCTTACTCTGGCTGTACACAGCGTTCAGAGAAAGTCTGAGGCAGAATGATCCAGAAGTGAGTAGAATGGGGTTGAGTCTCTCCACTGTGCACAGAGCAACTACCTTACCATAAGCAAAACATGTGTGTTAGTGCCTGGGGTCTCCAGAGCAAAATCTACTGATAAGTTCCAAGTAAACTGACAACTAAGGAGTGAGACTGGAAGACAGGGTTCTGGGAGAAGGAGAGAGGGATTTAGCCCCACTCATGGGCATGCTTTAATTGTGTACAAGATGTTTTGTCAGGCTGTGCTGGTGCTTGTTATCAAATGTGGCCTCTGTGTATCCTCACCACTCCTCATAATCAATCATGGATAATAACATCAAGCTCCTTTTTCAGTCTCTGTACACGTGTCCCTTGGGTGGGAGAGCTGGATTCTCACACTGTCAGCCTGAAACTGCCTGGGTGATGAATCTGTTAAGAATCCTGTCTGACTGCGATCCTTCCAGCCCCTTCATCTTGATGTGAATGACAAGCTGTCACAGCCTGCCTCAGCCATATTGGTGACATCCGACCCTGGAGAGGGAGCTGACAGGAATGGGAAATCTTCTGAGCTATGGCTTCTGCCTGAGCAAGCTGTGCCAGCTCTGCACCATGCTGTAAGAAATGCCTGGGCATTTGTTTGGCAAGGATTTCAGTGCATTTCCTGTAGCTTGTTCTTCTTTGTTTCTACTTTGGAGCTAATTTAATTTAGAGCTGTAAAGAATAGGTTGAATTTTTAGAATACAGCTGTCTCTCCTTCTGCACTTGTGGATGAGAGTGGGATACTTGTAAGGATGCCCGTAGCATAGCCCTGGAGCGACTCTTCTTTCTGAGAGGCAGAGATGAAATATGCTGCAAGGCCATACCTTTTCGGTGATTTAACCTAACAGGTTCCCAGGCAGGCAGAGGTGTTTGGAAGATGCTACAGTGAAGATTTTGAGCTGAACCTGGGAACTGAGATATGCTTATTGAATTAGCTGTGGGAGCAAGAGAGAACCTCACAATGGGGCTTCTGCAGCACAACTATTAATGTAAATTCTCTGTGAGTGGCAGCACATCTTTTGGAGAACACATTGACTTTAGCTCACCAAAATGTAAGATAAGTGAATATTAATTCCTGCATCTGTTGTAGGGTCAAAAAGCAGGGAATCATTACTCCTTTTGCTGTTCAGTCTTGTTGACTGTTAGCATTGACTAGGCTGCCTGTGAACACTTTTCTTTCCTCACAACCCTCCTCTTACCACTAATACCTATAGAAATCTTCAAAGGTGGGGAGGAAATACTGTTCAGCACACATTTCATTTCTGTACATTTTTTGTTTCCTCCCTAATTCTATTGAGAAAAATGAATTGCATCACAGAGAATAGGTTCCATAGAAAGTATATACTTGTATTAAAGTCAGCATGTGCTCTTCCAGGAAAGAAAAAAAAAAAAAAAAAGCTGATCACTGGAATGGAAGTAATCATTAGAAAAGGAGTGTGTGATTTTTATTCCCTTTAGCATTACATTGAAAGCACATCTGTGCACAACAGCTGGATCTCTGAAGGCCACTTGTTGGCAATGTGTGGGACATTGCAGGCTGTGAGCAGGCTTTGCTTTGAGCAGAAGTTTTAATGTCTAGCTAACAAGCTGGAATTAAAGTGGACATGATGATGGGTGTTTTTGTGTAAGTGTTATACTAGCAGTGCTATGAAAATGCCAGCAGCATAAGCAGGTTTTGTCCATCCATATTTCCAAACTTGTGAAGCTGCTGGTTTTAAACCTTTAAAACAAAACAGATCACTGCACAAGTGTCTGCATATTTAAGATCTATATTTCTGGACTGCAAGAGAAATGACTATTCAAGGCATCTGCCTCAGATAAGATCTACCTTCTGGTAGGATTTATAAAGCACCTAGTGCTGTGGTGCCTACATGTTGTTTCCAAATGTGTCTCAGTTGTCAAATGTGAAATTGCCTTTTGAGTGAGGTGCTCTGTGACTGTATAAACTCCAGTAGTTAAGTGCGAGTTCCAGAGGTTGGAGGCAAAATGCAGCCAGACAATATGTACAATTGAGGGCACTTAATTCCTCCTAGAGAGAGGGGCTGTAGAATTTTAGGGACTTTAAGCCTGTAAACTGTAATACCTTGAACCCTCAGAGTTGCCATTGAGTTAGATGCTGTATACCATATTGCATGGTCCCTGCCCCACGCTGCTTGTGATATTAATAAACATGACAGCAGCAAGTGAGAATACTGAGAAATAGCAGGGTGAAGGGCAAAAGGGAGGGATCATGGGCTGAAGCAATGTGGGTTGTCAGGCAGGGGCAGAATCTTTTGTTATATTTCTATAAAAATAGTGCTTTGTATCTTTATTATGCAGGTGTGACTGCCTTCAGGAATTAGATCAGGCATTGGGTCTGAAATGGTATTTAATGAAGCACTAAGTCATTAGCTTTCATTCAATAGTTTGAAGAGGATATATTGTGTTTGAGATCAGAGTGGAGAAGAAAACCTGAGAGATCTTGTCTTTCAGTCTCCTCTGTCCGCTGTCCTGGTAGATCAGATCTGAAAGGGTGACCTAGCCATAGACTCTTTTGTTTATGCTTTTTAGCAGCCTGGTTTTACTGGCTGATCCAATTATGCTTTGGCTTGGGCAGCAGAGTTTTTCTTTGTTGTTGCTTCTGGTTCCTAAGCACAGGATCTGGAAGTTGCGTTTGTCGATCTGTCTGCTAGTTGTACTCCTGCCCTGATATCCAAGCTGCTGACTTGGAAGCACTTCAAAGATTTCCATTCTGCCGAGTGGCTGTCTCGACTGCTACTACAGGGAGTTTTTCATGTTTTCCGATTATAGAGCAGCATTTATTATTATGCCTTTTAAGATAGGGCAACTTTATTTATACATATTTTTTTTTTGAAATATATAAATGAGTCTCCCTTGAGATACAGTGGGACTGACAAAGCAGCTAAGTTTTTTACTAATGTATTACCACAAAGAACAGAAAATCAGAGGAATGCATCTGGACAGGTTTGGCAGGTTTTTAAATGATTGCTTCCCCTCCCACCCCCCATTCCTTCTTGAGACAAATGCAGAGTTATTCACTGGGCATGCTATCAAATTTTCTGGTCTAGCATATGGCTCATCAAGTCATCTTTCTTGTGCTCTTAAACTTTTCCTCCTGTTCCCATCTCTTACCCGCCCCTTGTCCTTGCTCTCATGCACAATTTATTATCTTCTTTCTCTCTGTCTTCCTGTCCCTGGCTTACTCATCTCATTATATCTTCTGATGCCAGAAAAGATGCTGTTGCTTTGCCGTATGGTGTTAAGAGGTGCTGATATTATTGCAAGCACCAGGTATCTGGCTTGCTGTAAGCCTATGGACACATCCATCAGCTTGCTGCTGATCTGCATTCTCTTCTATGGCTTTTTGTTTTATTTGTTTTCTACAGGGTGTTTTCCATGTTTGACATCAAGATGGGTAATATTCTGGGGATAATTGCTGACAGCTGGTTTTAAGTGTAAATTACAATGCTGATTTTTAACTCCAAGCTTAAAACAAATGCAGGTAGATAATTCTTTACTCAATGTAGGTGTGAACTACTTTCCCAGGATAATTGTGGATGGCTAAGGGTTTGCATAAGTTCAAATGTGCCTAGGCAAATATATGGAAGCAAAATCAACTAAGAGCTAAAAAGCTTCCCAGCAGCACCACTACTAGCTTATGAAATCTCTAGACTTCAAGTTGTGGGAGTCTGAGTCTGATCTGGATGTCCTAGCACTGTGTTTTTGCTGTAGTCTTATATTCTTCCCTTGGCCACAGGATACAAGACTATTTGGACTTTCAGCTTAAGCTGGGGCAGGTGCTCTGCTGTGGCCTGGCTAATTAACCTTGTGCTTAGAGTACCTATTTCTCATTTCACTTCCATTTTATCTGTGATTGAATGTAGGGATATAGGACTACAGTCATTGCTGGATCACTGTTTTCAGACCCTTTCCTCATTGGGAACAGAGGCTAACGGTCCCATATAAGCAGGTCAGGCTCCCTTTTCAAAGTCATTTGGTTGTTCATCTCATCACTGCCAAGAGGATATTTCAGAGCTTCATTTTCCAGTGCTTAAAAACTGTCCTTTAATTTCTAGTTGAAATTTATTGATGGACTTTTTATCCTCATGCCATTTGTCCTCATGCCAACTTCGTTCTTTAGCTTAAGTAGCTCTCTACCTTCCTCAGTGTTTACTTCTCCCCTACCCAGTGTGTCTAAGGAGAACAATCAAGTCACCTCTTAACCATCATTTTGCTGAGGTGACAAAACTGTGATCTTTAAGACTCATCATGAAAAACATCTCTGCTACGATGATTTCCTTTGCACCTTTCTGCACGGTTCCTTCTGAGTATCGCACGCAGCTGTTCAGGTGAAGCCTTGTATGAAAACATTCATACTTTCCCTTCTCCATGGGCAGTGGCTTTCCTGAGACCCGATCTGTCCTTTTCATGGCTTCATCACCTTGATGGATTATGTTTGTCCTCATCCTCTAATGGGCTCATATATCCAGGATGTCCTTATACTCATTTCCAAATTATAAGCCCCTGCTCATAACAGCAATTCTTATTAAACCCTAAATGCATAACCATGCTCTTTAACTATTACATTTCATCACATTTCTATTTCTTCAGAGCTCAAGAACGTCTTGTTGCTCCTGAAAGCTATTCCAAACTCCTTGCTATTGGCAGTAGCTCCTGACTTCACATGTTCAGCAGATTTTTGTTAGTATACTCTGACTTTTTGTGCCAAGGTCATTAATGAAAAGATAAATAAGATCAGTCTCAAAAACATGCTTGAGATTTTCCACACACAACTTCCTTTCAAATAATAATTCCTCTTCCGGCACAAATCCTGTCACTTCCTCTTTAACCAGTTTCTTACCCAGTTTGCAATTATTACACTAATCCCCACATTCTCCAGATTGGCTAGTAATTTCCATAAGACACTGTATCAAATGCTTGATTGAAGTACAGATAAATTAGTTCTATCACATTCCCTTATCTAGAAAAGAATCAGCTGTCTCATCAAAGATAGATATCAAATTAGGCTGACTTTATCTACTCTTGGTAAGTAAATTTTATCTCTTAAACCTATTTTAGCTGTTTTGCAGTTTACCCTCGTGTCTTTATTTTTTCTTTTAAAATCTGTTCTAAAGCAACGTGTACTGTTGAGGTCTATCTACTGGGTCTGCACCTACTTATGACTAACTGTAGAGTACCTGCTGTAGGATGTATAGAACACTATATATTGCCTATGCCAAAAGCCTTGTGATGAATTGCAGTACTTGAAAAATGAGATGTACTGGTTTCGTTCCACTTCATTTTATTGCAGTACTATGTACAGGCACGGGCTGAGATGAGGATATGTCGAGCTGTGGGTGTGGGATGTGGGAAATCCAGCTAGCTATGGCTGCAGGTCTGTGATGTTGCTTCAGGAGTAGGTGGAGATTGTTAAAATTTCTGATTCTGCTGAGTGGTGGTGCTTGGATCTGGATGATACCACCTCTATTTTTTTTACTTTTCCCACAGAATGTCTAAATCTTTTATCTCACAGTACCGGGGGGTGGATTTACTGACATCTTTGTGATAGTTTTGGGTTTCTCAGCTTTAAAAGCAAAGCAGTTACAAACCTCTTCTATTATACTAGGTCACATCAAAAGCACAAGTAGCTCTTATCCCTCAATTCAGAGCAGACTAGCTCCCTCCAAGCCTGGAGAAGTGACTGGGATGATTAAGGCTATTGAAGGATCAGCAATGGTATGGGCAGGAAGAGTTCAGGTCTTCTGGGGTAAGTGTGATGAGGAATTAGAGACTGGGGACTCAAAGATACTGTAATCCCCTGTTCCTACTATCTGAGAAGGTGGTCTGGGGAGGCCTGAGGCCCTCTGAGAGATGTTATTTGTGTATACAGTGTGGTTTACAGTCCTTCCAAAAAGTATTGGAGAATCTGGTTTTGCTGGTTAGTTGATTGATGGGAGGTTGGCTGGCAGTGCTGACGTTATGGCAGTGGCGTGGCTCTACTGAAACTCTTTACAACGCTCATAAGTACTCCTAAAATGAACTAGATACCTATGGGACATCCTTGTTTCTCTTCTGCTTGGAGCCAAAAACACTCTGGTCCTTCCTTTGCTCTGTTGTTCTGGAATGTGATTGAAACTAGCTTCAGTCTGCAGATGTAGGTATGTAATGTAGTCTCCTTTACAAGATATGTGCTTGAGAGTGAGCTTTAGGAGATGCTCTGGATGGAATTTTAACTCACTTAGAGCTGTTTACTTTGTCCAAAACTTTAAACTTAGGGAAACAGTGAATAATCTGTGGCTGTAGTGTCTCTGTTTTCTGAGCATGCCAGATAGCTGCTGGATGATGCTATCCCTCCCACCAGATGAATTATTTCTGTTTAGGTGGAGTTAAAGAAGCAATAAGAACATGACTGTTGTCCCACTGGTAAGACTTTTAGCTACTGGTTTCCTGTTCTGCTGGTATTTGTGTGTGTTTCCTTGGCAGTTCTTTTGTAATGCTGTTCATGAACTCTGACAGATTTGTTATGAAAGAATGACATTAGACAGGTATGTCTGTGGGGCTAGTGGGGTGGAGATTATACTGCATGAAGAATAAATTTACCTCCAGACAGTGGGGAGTAAGGATGTCTCAGTTCATCTTTTCAAACTGCAAATGTTAGTGACCACCTCCCATTGAAACCAGTGCTGTGCTGACTCAGGCAGTTTGAGTTGCTTCATGATGCAGAAGGTTAATGGAAATCTCTCTGTGTATCTCTCCCCTCTACCTACTTACTCTCTAAGCTCTATGGGGTGAGGAGTCTTACTACAGAGCTTTAACATCTTTTTTGAGAGTCCTGATCTGAGTATGGACACTTACATGTTACTGCAATGCAACTTATTGTCATAATTAAAAGAAATTAAATGTTCAGTTAAAGGTGGTGGGAGGAGAAGGATGGGGATAGAGCTTGTTTTGGGAAAATGGACAAGGGAGTGGAATTTGGCTGGTCCCAATTTGATGCAGAAGCTATCACCTACTGATGTGGATAGAAGGACTGTTGTCTGGAGGGGGCATGTGCTGAGTCTCTGATACAAAAAAAAAAATAGCTCTGGGGCAGTAGTTTAAAGACTTGCTTCATTAGTTTGGATATGTGGGTGTTGCTTTAAACGTAATGGTTGCTACAAATCAGTGTAACACTAAAGCTAGAGGGCTAATGGTCTTTTAGAGTAACTGAGTCAGCTGCAGAGACTGGATCCTCTGCTGGTATAAAACACTGCAGTTCTGTCAAACCCTGTCGTAAGCTGTCAGTTTAGACCAGCTGGGAAGCCTGGCTCAGAAGACTGGGAAGATGAAGGTTATAAAAATCACGGAAGAAATTGACATTTCTCTATCTCTTCTTTTCCTAGGGCAGCCATTGAGGCTCTGGCAGCTTTGCTGAAATCAAGTAAGCTTTTTTCCTTCATATTCTTTCTGACTTTCCTTTCTGTGTTCTGCTGCTGAACAGAATGATCCTGTTGAGCCTCATTCTCCTTTGGTATTCCCTCTTCCCTCAGTCCAAAAAAACACTGCTTAGAAGAGTGAGGCAGTAATGCACTAGTTGCCTGTATGTCTAGCTATGATTCTTGGAGACACACAGCTCTGTGGGATATGGTGCTCTAGGTCCAAGGGAACAATCTGTTCAGGGAGCCAGACTAGACCCTTATTTTGAGTATTTAAGGAACAGCTGTTGTCCTGGGCCTTAGTACAGTGGAGGAAAGGGGGAACCTTTCCAGACAGCAACCAATGCTTATTTCTCTGTTCCAGCATCACTGGGACAGGTACCTGTCTGTCCTATGACCCTGTTGTACCATGTGTTTACCTGGCAACAATGATACTGTTGGCAAAAGCTTGGAAAACTTTGGCAGTCCAAAGGAGATGATTCTCCCTTGCAAGCTTGTCTGGTCTGATAATGTGCAGACACAGCTGAGACCTGGAGCTTGCCGGGGCACAGCCCTGCCGTGCAGTCTGTGCTTGAGATTTGCGTCAGCTGTCTGGGGGTGGTGAAGACCTTAACATGGGTTCTCAGTCACACACTGTTGGCGTGACTGTTCCTGAAAAAACATGCTATTCTTTTTTGCTTTTATACCATCCAAAACCACTTAGCTTTTTATTACCAGAATTTAATAAAGCTTTGATTAAGAAAGAGCACTCTACTATTGCAGACAATTTATTCTACAATAAATCACAATGGCGTATTGTCCTTCGCTCTCTCTCCTCCTTTTTCTTCCCCTCCCCCTTCTCCTTTTCATAGTATTAGGAATAAATGCATTTGTGAAAAATTGTAGCCCTGGAAGCAGTGCTTAAATGAGCACGCTGCAATGGGATTGTCTCTGAGTTGCATCAGCTCAAGTGATGAATTTTGAAATCATGCTTCAGTACTAACCTTGCTGCCTAGATTTAAAGGTCACATTATTGCAACAAGGAAAGACCTTCTGGTTTGGGCACTAAATCTTAATAAGGGGGCTGTGGGGCTATGTCATAGCTGCTTGCAATACAAAAGCAATATTAGTAGAAAGACATTTACAGAAAAGGCTGGAAAAGTAGAGCAAGAGCTGAAAGCTCATTGGGCAGCTTGAGATTTTTTCTCCTACAATCCTGTTTTGTGGTAAGTACTAGGAATGAGAAGTGGAATTCCATTGTCCCAAGATTTATTTGGATAACTTTTCTACTTGGAGGTTTGTTCTGGGTCTAGGGATGAGAACATTAGATAGGAGTGGAGGACTAATTACCAAGGGAAGCTGAAATGTAGTCTCCAGGAGAGTAGTAAACACATGTTGTAAAAGTTTTTGGGGAAACTGAGGATGATCTAGAAAATATAAAAGGATTGGATTCAGCTCCAAACTCTCACAGCCTTTTTTTTTTCCTGGAGTGAGTTAAGTTTTTAAAGCCATTTACTCTTTGAAATTTTCTGTGTGACTCTTCTCAGACAATTTGGTTGTGAAAAACATCTTGGTGGTTTTTTCTTTTTATGCTTTTTGAGTTTAAGGAAGCTTCTAGAGAGTTTCCAGTACTGGAAGAACATACTGATCATTCTGGTTGGTTGTTTCAGGGGTTTTCACAAAAAGTACAAAAAATGAACTCCAGTGGAAATTTAGTCTGAGCAAAGCAGTCCGTACATTGTCACTGTGGTTGATCAGTGTGATGTACAGATTAGGGTTCTCATGTTCATTTTTACTGCCAACCCTTGCAAACAAAGGCATTTACTGGGAGAGATGTTTCTTTTTCTGGAGATGCCCTTCCTGCTTTGCAGTTATGTGTGCTGCTCTCCTTTGTAATTCACAACCAAACAACATTTTGTTGCAGCAACACCAGCTACTGCTTCCATGGAAAAGTGATTTTTAGGAAAACACGTGGTCTGTTTTCATCTGATGTTTTTTTAAGTCACCAGAACTGGGGTTTTGGAAATTGTGCCAGTACTGTGCAGCAAAAGAGGGTACCACGGCCCTCAAGTCAGCTTGAACTGTGTCTTCTGATGTTTTCTGCAGTCTGACGCTGAATGGTCAAGATTGTCTTTTAGTTTTCTCCTTGTCCTGTGGTTCAGGACGTGAGAAGATCCAGGCTTCTGGATTAGACTGCTCTGGCAGCTGCATACAAATGAGCAAACTGTGCCTTTTGGGAGGTGTGAGTTAGGAGATGTGAAAAACATCTCTTGTTCTTCCAGAGAGAAATTCACCATGGTTGGAAAAGAGCTGAATTCTTTGTCATGATTGTGTCAGGACAGCTCTGTTTGTCACAGTTAACTTATTTATGTCTGTGACCTTATGCCTTTGAATGGTGCAGGGATTCTTAGAAAGTTAAAAATCAAATCTGGTCAATTCTATAGCACTTGAAAATTGCTTATGGAAACAAGGGCTAAAATGGTACATGGCAAAGCACTCTAGCTTGTTTAGATGTGATGCAAACTAAATGGGAGGCAGAAATCCTGGAATGTGCTACGGTACTGAATAGCTGGCCTGATGGGAAATGCTGGTGAGATTCAGCTTTGCTGGAGTGGAAGCTGTAAAACAGGACAAAAACGCATCCATTCTTGAGGGTCTCCCTGTAGGGCTGTCATATCCTGAAGTGTTTCAGCCCAAAATGGTTACAGGGGTTATGATTATACATGGAGTTGCACCAGAGGGAAAGTGTCCCTCTTGCTTTTGGCAGTGTGCTTCAATGGGAAAACACAGAGCAGTTTTAAAAGGAGCAGGCAGATGGCAGCGTGTCTCCCTGATGGATTCAGAAACATCCATCTTCAGCTCCTCAGGCTTCCTTAAGCTCTACTTGAGATTTTTGTCCACCTGCAGAGCCAGGGGCTGGTTAGAAACTTTGGCCTCTGTCTCTTTCCTAACAGAAGCTGATGCTAAATGCCCACTTAACAGGTGCATAACTGTAAGAAGCAAGATCTGCCAGGAAAGATGACATCAGTGTAACAAAAAAATTACTGTTCCAGCTGGATCTGGGAAATTGTTGCTGTTGTGTTTCAGAGGGGAAAGTATGAGATTGTCCAAATAAATAAATAATAGGACACAATAAACTTGTGCTTCATCCAAAATAGGAAATACGTGCTTGGAAACTCAGTGCAAGATGAGAGTGACCTTGGTTGTCCTCTTCCACTGTACATAGTGGAAATCAGTAATAGTCATAGTGATGGTGAATAACGAAGGAATAGAAGTTTATATCCCTTATAGTGACAGTGCTGCACCTTCCTATATGTGGATGCTTGGATTGCTGATATAGAGATGTTTCTTGTCTGACCATCAGCAGGTCTTTTGACTCCTGACTTATCTCTTTCTACGCAGCCCAGAGTATTTTACTAATCCTTGCATGCTACTCTCCCAGTTGTTGTTCTCCACCTGCCATACCCATATGCACACAGCAAACAGGTTATAGCAAGTCTTTCTTTCATTGCCTTGCTGGTGTTTTTTTTAATATGTTTTCTCTCCATCATGCTGTTAACTCTTCCTGACTGAACTACATTATTATACAGGCTGAACATGTTGCTTGGTAAATATCCGTGATGGTGCTGAAGTGCTGTGAGAGCATTGGGGATTTTTTTTTACTCTTCTCTTGAATGTTACAGTCAAACTTTCCAGTGTTACACCTGTCTATCCTTTCTCCTTTGATTCCTAGATGGTTACTACAGTCCAGGGTGGAGATGACGGTGTAGATACTGATAGCTATAGATAAACACATGTGGGATGAAGCACAGCAGCATTCCCTGCGTCTCTTCTCTCTGTCCCAGGGTACTCATGTTACTTTTTCCAGCCTCCTTGGGCATTGTTCATCTTCTCCTCTATACATCTGTCTTCATATCTTGCTGCAGTTTTGCTGTAAGACCAGGGGAGCTCATCACTAAGATCTGGGCAACAATGGAAGGCAAGGGCTGTCCTCTGTGTTGCTCTCAGCCACGGGCTCTATTGCTTTTAGTAAAATCACACCTCCCTCCCCCCCAGTAAAACAGGCAATCCATTCTCAGTTTTGTGGGAGTGGAAGAAAAAAACTAGACACCTGCTATACAAAGTGCATGTCTAGGGGTTTGCAGTCTCAGTGCCTTGAGCCACACGATGGCGATGATGTTATAGGGATCCCTGCTCTCACCAGCACTTAATCCAATATTTATTTTTGGTGAGCAATTTGTTTATCAGCAGGTTATTTTAATCTAATTTTTGGTTGTATTTGTTATTCCTGACTATCTGTGCTTCCCTGAATTAGCAGCTTGCATGTCTAAGGAAGTTAGCTAGAACGGGTCTTGGAGGTGTTTGCTCACTGAATGTTGAAGGAAAGGGCCAGGGAAATGGGAAGGGCCCTATTTGCAGTGCTTGCCTGGTAAAACTGTAAGGAGTAATTTAAAGAGACAGGTTGTAGTGACCCCCTGATTATGCTTATTTCATCAAGACAATTACATATGCTAACAGTGGTTACTGCTGGTAGCCTTTCCCTTCTCTTTCTATGTCTTTTCATTCTTCCTTTTGTCATCTTTATCCTCTTGCCTTCCTTTTGTCCCCTCCAGCCTTTCATCTTTTATTTCCTGCTTTTTCCTCCTCATCTTCTGTCAAGTAACCTGTATCTAACCTTTCACCTGCTTTTTTTTTTTTTTTTAATTTAATCTAAGAATAAGGTTTCTGTTTTGTGGTGGCAGGATAAAATAATCAGTGTAATTCTTTTCCTTTTATGCTGGCCTTAAGGAGGGCCAAGTAACTCTGCAAGGAACAGAAAGTGATGTTCTGGCACATAAGCAGATTATAGTTTCTGAAAGGGCTGCATCCTCAGTGTCTGAATTTATAGAGCTTTGCAACAGAACCAGATCTTTGATCTTGCGTCACAATAACCCTATGGTTAGACCATACCAGTTCCTGTAGCCAACAGCATGTCTGTATTTGCCTAATATTTCACCAAGCACCCATTTCTCATGGTCAGTTTGAGACTTCATTACCCACCTCTGGATTCAAACTCCATTGTCAGTCTGGCCCCAAATCCATCATCACAACTTGTAGGGTATTGCAATCAGAGTTGAATTTTGTGGATAGTTCCTTCTGTAATCATGTAAAACAAATTCGGTGTCTGTCCTTTCTTCCTGAATTTCAGAATACAAATAGTCTTGATTCCATATTTTAAGTTTATCTCCTGCAGAAGAGGTACCTTATAGGGGAGAAAAAATATTTTTGAATGTCCTTTGTATTCCCTTCCCCAAGACTACATTCATAGATGTATCCCAAACCGAGAGTAAGTCAGTGCTCTAGAGAAAAAGGTTGGTTCCATCTCCTCAGGGATGGCATGTTCCTGCTGTTTTACTCCTCAGGGTGGGTATAATAACCAATTTGTTGAGGAGCTGCATGATTCTCTGACATCTTTGACAGCGATTGTGTGTACTGCCTTTGTCTTGGCATGAGCAGTGTTTGTTCCTCCAGTGATGATCTAGCTTCAGGAAATTCAGTGGCCGAATTAGAGGAAGTCTTCCAAATTCTAGCATCCTTATTTGAACTCTTTCAAACCACTTTAAGAAAATTCAAGCTGGAAATTTTATGCAAAAAGGTGGCGTGTTTTTTTTTTTTTTTTTTTTTTTTTTTACGGTTTTCTAGATTTCTGTTGAGTTACAATGAGAAGATGCTGTGAAACCAAAAAACAAAGGGAAAAATAGAGAAATTTTCTTGAAAATCAGTTTCCTTCTGGGGTTAGTTCAAAAGTTTCAGGAGGGGCTGTCCTGCTCTGTCTTAATTTTTACATATGGATGATGTAACAAAGGTAAATTGGAGAAGAATCACTATGTCATAATGCAATTGGTATGACTGTCTCTGAATTGGCTAACACCTGGAACTGAAACAAATCTTTGAGTAGAAAGAATGACCTGTTCTTGTACTGAAGCTAAGCTTGGCGTTGATTCCTGGTCTAAGAGTAAAACATGGCACCTGGATTTGCTCGCAACTACTGTCTGTGTTTTCTGCCTCTGTGCCAGTGTTATTCATCGATCCCAAATGCTTAAATAAATGCCTAGACTCTGAAATTTACAGGGCACAATTACAAGTAGTGATCTGGCTTCCAACAAGTGTTGAGCTAATAATCAGCTGCTTGCTGGAACTGTAGTGCCCATGGGCTCTGAATTCATCCCAGCACTTGATAGGTGATGTGGTTTCTCTGTGGGGACAGTTAATTTTGTTTCAATAGGGAACCCTGATGCTCATCTTTAGCAAAATGGCCACTCAATGACTGAATACAATAGCTGTTTTCTCTTTGCTTTAGGAGATATCTTGCATTTTTTATTCCTAAGAGGTGATCACTAGAGCAGAGTGGGGAAGTTTTAGTTTTTCATACTCCTTTAGGGGCCATAGGGTTAATTCAGCAGAGCAGTTCCTATCTCCAAATTGTAGCTATGTATGTTCTTGGCATAGTGAATCAGCTGAGTGGCATCAACAAAGAGATTTAAGCAGATAGAAAGATAACTATCTCTTTGTTCTGCCTTGTAAGCAGTGCATTGTTCATCATATTTCAGGTTGACTGTAATTCAGATTTGTGATTAAATATGCTGCATGTTTTCCAGTGGTCCCTGTGTTCCTGGCAAACACTTCAAAGGGGACTGGAATGAGAGGAGGGCTTCAGAAATGTCCCCAGAAATGCTGGCAGTCATGAGGCTTATCTACTAGACTGAACCCCTGGCTTTAGAGTCTGTCCTTGTCTCCCAGTGCAAAATCAGAATTCTGCCAAAAGTGGGGATTTCTTTATAGTGTGAGGCTCTTGCTAAATTAGAGGTATCTTTAACCGTTTCATGCTTCTGCATATTGGCAGATGTTTCTGGCTAACTGCACAGATTATCTAGGCCAGGTATTCTGTGCTACAGTGCTTAGACTTGCACTGAAAGCCAGAAGTGGAGGGTCAGTTCTAGATATGTGGGAAACTAAGAAGCCATTGAGTGTTCTCCTATCACCCACCCCAGCCTCAGCAGGCAGAATTGAAACGCTTGCAAAGAAAACAGTATGCCAGTGACAGGTTTGGAGAAGGTGATGAAGACTCTGGTTCTCTGTCAGGAATGCCAGAGTAAGATTAGGAAGACAGACCAAGCTTCAATCAAACTAGGAAACACCATCCATGGGCACTTCTGAAAGCTATGTGGAAGCAGAACTTCCGTTTCCACTGAGCACTGGCCATATCCAGAGCAAAGGAAAGGGACTAATGAAAGAATAACAGTAAAAGGGTCAAAAGGCATAGGACGTTTTAGCACTTACATTATGCATACTCACTCTGGGAGGGGCGGATTCTCGCTGCCTACAAATCTGTGCAGTGCTGCTTGTACCTGTATGGTTCATTTCCACCATCTGTATTTGTGCTAAAATATAGATAGATACCCATGCAGGTGCATCCCTAGATGGGGAGACTAACAGACACAGACAGGTGTGGAGGGCTCTTTTTATCATTGTGCCTTCTGGAGATCTTGGCATACTTCCTCCTTCATTTATGCACTACTTTATTGACTATACAACTGAAAAAGAGGAAGAAAAAAAAATAAGAAAAACACTGACAACACAGGAGAGCAGAGGAGAATCAATGAAATCAGACAGGAGAAACAAAATGAATGGGTTTTTTGCCCCTTCAGCAAGTAATTCTTACTATTACTGATCAAAGTGCTGAAGAAACTATAGTCCTGCCTCTTCTGTCTTCTCACAGAACAGACTATCTCAGCTTCACTTTTCAAAGCAACAGTTTTGATCTTAAAGGTGATAAGTACTACAGAAAACATAAGAGAGAGCAGAGCTAAGTTATTTTGCTTGGCTTCTTCTACGCTTTTCATCCGGTGATAAAACTGAGGCATGGGACTGTTGTATGTTCTGGTCTCTGTGCAACTGGGTTCCAAACTTGAAAGATGTGAGGAAAATATCATGAACACATTTTATGAGAATTATCTTTTTTTTTTTTTTTTTTAATTCCCTAGGAAGCTCTGCCCACAGTGCTTTCCAATATTTCCCTTGTTCTATAGGCATTGGCACAGAAAGCTTAGACTTCAAGCACTGAATGCTGGGACTGTAAATCCTTAGATCTAGTCCTTATACTCCCTGACTCTTCTTGTCATGTTTTATATACTTATTGACTTTTACAGAGCTTTCTAATTCATCAAGGAAGATTGACTGATTTAAGGGGTTAGTCATGCTGCAGGTTAGTAAACATGACAACTGCTTGAGGATTATCAGGAAATTGTGAATAAAATCATTAGGATAGATAAGGGGCTCTCAAGCAATTCAAGTTTTCTTGCAGAAAGTCAAATAGGAAAAAAGGAAACATAGAGTGAACATCAAAGGAGAGAAGAGTGACTTTCTACATGCTGACAGCCACCATGCCCCAAAAGACAAGATGTACTGACAGAGTTAATGTGAGATGGTTAACAACAAGGGGATAAAGTGCTAGGCAGACCTGCAGGCCAAGGTGTAGGGGACTGGGCAGAGCTGTGTGGGACTGGAATAGCTGTGTGACCAGCATCTTGCTGCAGGGGCACGTCAGTGGGGTGATGTGAAGGTGCAGAGCAGGATTAAAACGAGCTGGCAAACTGGCCTGGGACAAGACCAGGTATGAGAACTACCCTTCAGTCCCTTTTCCAGGTAAGAGTTTGCTAATGTACTGCAGAGAGCAGGCTGAGACAACTTTAGGTGACCTCCTTCTCCTTTCCAATACCTCCATCTGCTTCATCATTGAGATTGAGGTTTGCTGCTTACTAGTTGCTTCCTACTTACTCCATGGCTTCTCTTGTTACTGATTTTCTTCATACAGCATTTATCTGTTCTCTCTCTTAACCTCTAGCTTTTCCTGTCCTGTAAATCCCCACTGATAGCTTTAACATTCCAGGTGTGAGAGGCTCTGGCACATTGTTTCACGAACTGGAAATGATTTGGAGCCTACTAGCTCTGGAGAACCCATACCAAGAGCCATCTGTTGTGAGCTACAAATGCTGATTGGTATTCAGGGAGCTGAGCTCCCCTCTTACATATGCTATCTGGCCCCTTTGGTTAATTGCTGAGCTCCTGATGGTTTCTAACATGTGTCACAGTGAGGAATGTCAGGACCAGTCAGGAAAAGATGTTTAGGCAGGGTAGGTTTGAAGTGTCTGGAATGGCTTCATGTTTGTCCTGTGGGGCAGAGTAAGGACCACAGTGGGCAAAGGGATGTGTTTTAGAATAGTCAGCAGAATTTGTATTTCATCACAAGTTTCATAATCATCTACTTTTAATCTGATGTTTTGGAGCTACATGATTAAGGGAACATTGCAGCTTTCCTCTTATATTTTTATAAAGCTTAATTTATATATATGTGTGTGTATATATATATATATATATATATATGTACTTATATATGTATTTTTTTTTTCTAAGCAGCAAAGCCTTTAAAGTTTATCTGAATGTGACCTTTAAAATCTGAACCAGAAAGCAACAGAAAAGAAGCCCAAACTGCTGCTGCTCACGTTGGTGTTTTGTTAATTTTTAAGGAATGTGGGTTTCCAGAATAACTTGATTCATGTCTTTCGTTAGTAGAGCTATGTGTGGGAATACATTTAAAAGTTAAACATAATTTCTCTGACCGTGAGAGGATTGTACAGCTACAAGGTTTCTGGATTTGTATCAGCAAAGCGTTTGCTCAGGATTGATGTACAGAACTATGTGAAGATTATGTGACCTGCTGTCAACTAACTTTATTGTCATTTAGCTTTCTCAGTCCTCACAAGCTGCTTTAATTTCAGAAATTCTTATGGTGCTGCAATCAGAATTAAGTTTATTGACACTTGGAAGGTGATAATGGACTCTGCCCTTTCCCCACACATGGTTCTGTTCATCTGGAAGGTTTTGGAGTGGCCACTTCCACATAGACAGGAGAGAGACAGCTTCATTTTTTTTCATGTACAATTTCAGGAGCCTATCTCATGCTTAGCAAATAACATCTTAAGTTGTGTTTAAAACAAACAAACAAAAACCAACACAACACCAAAACTGAGACCATTTAAGCAAGAATTAACCGGTGTTGACGTCTGAGTTTGAGCACTGAGTAGCCATGTGGTTAACAAACACCATAAGTAGTGGAAAGTGTTTAATTCAGCCTTTTCTCTTTATTTTCAGAGTCTAATAGCCGTCGGGCAGTGACCAGCGGCTACCTGGATGGATTGCTGAGGCTCTATCAAGACTGGCATCACAATGATGTCTCCAACAACTACATTTATGTTCGTAGGGGTCTCTTGCTCTGCCTAAAGCACATCACCAATGTCCAGCTGGGCAGGGAGACTTTCCTTGATTGCCAGGGTATGGACATTCTCTTCACAACTGTACAGGTAAATTGTGGTTTTGTACTTAAGTGAGATGGATTGGTAATTAGTGCTGGATTCTGCCACACAGTGCAGGCAATTCCATAGCTTTATTTTGAATTTATATAACACATCAATGGAAAAATGATAAAGTTAGAACAAAAAGTATTGATTTTTTTTTTATTTTTTTTGTTTTGTTTTTTTTACAGTAAGTATTTCAGAAAAACTGAAATACTTTGATTTTTCTTTGTTTTTTCTCCTGCCCTCTGGATCCTGCTATCTACTTGGACTTCCTCTGCCAAAGAGCAGTGCAGTGTCTCCACAGAAAAGTTGCTTAGTTGTTCCATGAGATGTTTTCTTTCAGGAATCCAGATGCATAATTCTACCCAATCAGTCTTTTCCCCGAGGAAGTGTAGATCTAGCCAGGCCTTTGCTAAGGAGAAACATTCATCAACTGTTTTTTGAGGAGGCCCAATTTTAATCTTATGAAAGACTAATGTAGACCTGTCAAGAAAGATGACATGGTCCTGGGGATGGGATCCCTGTAGGATTTAGAAAGGGCAAGTAAAGAACAGTAACTGTTTCCTCCGAATCTCTCACCAACATGCTTCCTTACCCTTCTCTAGAGAAGTCACATATGGAGAAACCTTTGGTTCTTGATCCGTGTGATTCCACAAGGGGTGTTTCTGTTGTCATTTGCACCTGTCAGTGCATTATCTCATTCTAGCACCACTGCAGACAGAATGAAAAACCTGTCCCCTTCTCCTCAAGAAAATCCATTGCCTTTTGATCCAGCATATTTGCTTCTTCACCATTTCCATTACTGTTGTGAACAAATCTCCTGTGACTGAAAGGTATTTCTTACCAGTAGTACTTTGGTAGTTTTTTCACTTTCCTCATGAGGATTTGATGACTTTTTCTGGGGGAATGAGGTGGCCAGAACCAACAGATCTTTCAAGCGAATATGGCCTCTGTTAATGAAAAGTCCCTGATCTGCAGAAACTTGAATAGGGTGGATGGCAACAGCTGCTTCAGGGTCAATGTCAGCTCATTCCCTTCGAAGAGCCTTCTGCAGCCCGTGTTGCTTTCTGAGCTAACACCTCTTGATAGTTCAGCCTGGGAGCAACCCCACGGAAGGTGCAAGTGTGGAGTCACCTTGGGTGAACAAACAGGGAATGACACACCAAGACTGCAGTGAACACAGATAACTCTAATCCTTCCAAAGGTTAGAAGTGGAGCAGAAATGACACCTTCAGGGGCCTCCAGTTTGCTTTTTTTCTACTGTGTGCTACTAGGGAGATCTTAGAAAGGGAATTACCAAGGTTAATAAATTCAAAGCTCAATGTTCCTTCACTAGTTCTTTGGGATATTGTCAGTCTTGCAGTGTTTTTCCAAGACATGAGGTATCAAGGGGAGTCTGGCAGCCCTTGGAGTTCTCATGGTCTTCCCTACTGGAGACAGAGACTTCTGCTGCCACTAAAATCTTCATAACCTTCATGGCAGACAGAAAATGGGTAATCTATCCTCCTGAAAGGAATTGCAGTCTGTAGTAAGAGAGAAAGATATGGGGCAAGACAGACATCACCTTCTTGGAAAAGCAATGTCTCTTTGTGTGTATAGACAATATTGTAGTGCCTTTAGGAATTTGCTGTCTGTGGTCACCAAACTGTGGACATCTAATGAGATTTTAAAGGTGTTAAAAGCTGGCTAGAAAAGTTCTGTAGAAAGCTTTATTTATTTAATCTATTGAAATTGAAACAGTTTTGCCAAAATGGGTTTGTTTTAACAAAGTTCAGTGGACTTCCTATTTACAAGGCTGGTTTTCAATTGAAACTTGTCCAGCTGCTGATTGTGTGGGCTGATGGACATCTGAGATACCTGAGCTTTTAATAGCCCTTAAGCCTATGTCTTTACAGGAAGAACCAGTAGTTCAAAGTCTGTCTCCTTACACAGATTAGAAATGACTGCTACTTTATTTGAAGAGGATTTAGAGATATTTTGAGTTCCATTCCTACCTCGAATGAAAAATAATTTTAGAAAATGAAATCATTCATGTAAAGGAAGCACTTTCTGCTCCCATTTCTTTTTCTAAGCTCCATTTAGACTTTCATGGCAGTGAAATGGTATATTCACATTAGCAGGTGACTGGCTTTGTGTGCAGTGGCAGAGCTGCCTACTCTGAGACACAAAAACAGGTTTGTATCCACTTTAGGAGAGACTGGTGCATGGAACATTATTTTGCTATTTTATAATTTATCCCTCTGATTTCTTAAGCACTTGCCTGTTATCTCTCCAGCCTTCCTGTACTAGTGTCTACTCTAGGATAATGTTATCCTATACTCTGCTCTATATTTCTCAGTAGTAGCATCTATTAACATTGTTACCTTTTGCCTCACTGTCATATTGAAACCTCCTTTTCTGTATACATCACATATGTATTATAATATCTGGTCTATTCCAGATTCAGTAGAGAAAAGACTTGAGTGTGGAGGATAAAAAGCAGATCCTCTGAATTCAGGTTAGCTTTACGTGAGTTTTCCGAGCAAAGGATTCACTCTTTTCCCTCATTTACAACATCCCACCACAAAATAAATGGGATAGTTTATACACATACAAAACAATCTCCTGTCTATTTATTGGGTGTCAGCAAAAAAGGCTTTACCAATGGAAGATTTCTGGGTCATTTTTAAACTGTGCTATCTTGGAATCTGAGAGTACTTTATGAACAGTAATGAAAACAGTCCCACAAATTCCCTGTAAGCTATCTAAAGGCTTGTTTGTGCTTGTAATCTAATTTACTATAAGGAAAAATATTACTTTCAAACAGCATCATTGAATAACTCCATGTGTAGATGTTCATTGTCTGGATGAACATGTCTTGTTCTTGACTATCTGAATTTACTTGGCAGAGAATTAAGATTACTGGCCCAAGGCAACCATTTATACAGTCCTCTGTTCACTGTTCTAGTAAAAACAGAACAGCTTTAGCAAACTATAGTAACACTGTTCAAGAATGTTATTCTGTTCCCACATGTAGACAAACTTTCTGTATCTTTCCTTTAATAACAAGCAAACAAAGGCACCCAAACACTGTATGAAAGCATGAATAAATTGCAAAAACTGGAAATAGGAACCAGTTCTCCTTGGTGTTTTGCTCTAACCACAATAAAACTTTCCTTAAAGATGCTTTCAGAATTGTCTTTTCTTTCCTGCTTGTTCCTAACAGCCAGAAATCTAGAAATACATATTAAGATTCTTGTACTGAGTCTTGTAAGCATGTCAGCTTTAGATGATTTTTCTAGCCTCCCTACAGGAATCCTGGCTAATCCCACTGAATCTTATAATGCCATTCAATCATACATGAGAAAACAGAATAAAATCCTGTACAACCAAAAAAAGCCCAATACAGCAATTTTTCTGTTCCTGATTATTATCAAGTACTTTATGTTCCTTGGTCATCTTCCTTGTTCTGCTGAATGTGTTTTTGTCCAGCCCAAAGCCTGACTGTGGGCTGTCAGACAACGGCACAAAAATCTGTTCTGCCCTATGAACTCTTCCATTTTTATCTGTGCTGAAGGGATGCAAATATATAAAATGGTGTTCAAATGTATTGTAATATTCCTTTTTTGCCTTACAGAACATTGACACTACTTACTTGACTTTCATTTCTATTCTGATCAGCTTAGTCCTGAGCCACTAAAGATGACATGCTGATAGGCATGGTACAACTTTGAACTTGGGTAGGATACTGCATCTATTAATCCATGTCTCTGAAATCTGAAGGTTTGGTTTTCTGAGCATTGCACCTATCAGTTTTAAACAACTTCACTTTTGGGCAGCAGCTGTAATTTGCTCATCCAAATTCCCTGTCTCTGTTATACTGAAGACAAATGCCTGCTGTGATCTTCCAGGGGAGTCTTTTAGTTCTGGGTGGTGGTGGGGGTGTTATCTTTGCAACAAAAGACCAAGTTCACTTCCACAGAATGGTAGTAAAAAGACAAAGTATTCTGTGTCTTCAGAGAACACCCGGACTCTCATAACTTCTTGCGTTTCTATCTTTTACCATGGATTATAGGAGTAGAAAATGTGGTGTACTGCAGGAATCCTGTATTTTTTGACTAGGTAATACATAGTGATCTTTCAGACTAACTATTGGGCCTAATGCTTAACTATATAGAATGGATTACAGTAGGAATGTTTTCTTTGAGTGTAAGTTATGTACAGTGAGAAGACGGTGTAACTGTGCTAGTTTACCTATGTTAGTTTTGGTATGATAGCTCTGAGTATAGTTGTGGTGACGACTCAGAAGCAGAGATTTTGGTGTGTGTTGGTAGCCAAAACACATATGTGGGCTCCCTGCAGGGTTTTTAAAAAAATCCATATTAGAGACCATCTCTTCAATGCTACTGTTACCTGTGTTAGCTAGAATACTTTAGCTTATGCTACAATTGTGCCTCTCCTACAATACATTCTGACTATAAAGTAATAGATGCCTTAGAGCAGAGCTAGGGGATGCTGTGTCTTCTAAATGATGTGCATCAGTGGGAGTCTACTGAGGTCCATGATAGCCTGTATTTCTGTAGAAATGGACTGCAAGGACTTGAGGTCTTGCGATTCCAGGCACATTTCTTTAATGGTAAAAAGGAGGGGGAAAGAAAAACAAGAAGGACCAGAAAAAAATCCCCAAACAAACAAAACCAAACAACAGTGACAAAACAAAAATAAACAAACAAAAATAAACCCCACAAAGGTAAGGGGGGAGCAGAAAAAAAAAAAGCCATAAATAGAAAGATTTCATATTCCAATCAGAAGAGCATCTCTGTTCTGGGGACTTGTATGTAATAGGCAGGAAAATTTTAAGAGACAACTTTTTTCCCCTTTGGTCCCTAGGACTGTTTGTCTTGCAAAAATCTGGATCCTATCATAACCATCGTGACTCAGATTCTGAGAAAGTGCTACCCCAAGGAGCCTCTGCCTGTGCCGACAGCAAGAAGTTTCTATTCTTTCCCTCTTCCTGGGAATGCCAAGGCTGAACCTCCGTGTGAGGGATCTGAAGGTAAATGGCTGAAGGGTGAGTTCAGTAGGAGGAAAAGGAACAAGACATGAGAATCAATCAGTGGGATCTGGGGAAGGGAGTCTTGGCAGCCCTGTCCTGAGGTGTACAGTTAAAATCAATATGATCACCTACAGTGTCATTCAGTAGAGATGAAACTGCACTCAGGTTTTCTCAAAGCCTGGAGATTCTGCTTGGAGGATAAATGAGAGAAGATTAAAAGGAGCAAGGAAAAGGAGAAAAAAAATCCTATTATCCAAAAATAGTGAAACGGAGTGAGCGTGGAAGAACCTGGAGGTGCCATTACTCCACAACAGCAACAGAGGGAGAGACAGTTGTGCCTGTGTATGACTATGTGTGCGGGAGAAACGCTATTCTGCAGCTTTTTCAGTGAAGAATTGCAGGAAGTATTACCTTTTTTCTTTTCAAAATAAAAGCAGATAGCAGTCACACTGCATGAGTAAAAGATGTGAGCACTTGCTGAAGAACTTAAGCACAGACTGGAGAGGCACTCCATAGAAAGGTGGTACACACAAACAGTTTCTCTGTTGCTTTTGGTTTGGTATGGAAGATACTCAAATACTATAATGATGATAGCAGTAAAATACCCTAATCTAGATAATACAGATTAAGAGCATCCTGTAATATCCTTGCAGCCAAGCAGAAAATCTCTGTATTGCTTTGTAATGTGAGTTGGATCCATATCATGGTGACATATTTCATGCTTCTGAGAGGCAGCGCTTGAGTCCAAGAGAGCAGAGCTTTCAAAAGTGGGAGGTTTAATGCCAAATTAGTTTATACTAGATTAACAAATGGGATCTGCTTTACTCAGGGTTGTAGTGGGTTGTAGTTGGAAGATGTGTGTGGCACAAATAGAAGAGATTGCACATATTTCTGTGTAGGGCCTGAGAGGGGTATTACTTTGAACCATCCTTGCATGTATTTCTTTTCTGCTTCTGCAGGTGACTATGAAAGTGATGGAGAGGAAGAGGCTGAAAAAAACATGGATAATGAGGATGCGGAGAGTAAGGAGGAAGTAGGTATATGAACTGTAGTTTCCTTAATCAGCCGCATACTGGGAAGTAAAACTTTTTGTTGTCCATTTTGACATCCTGATAAACTGTCTAAGCAGAGAATGTAGATATTTATGCGGTTCCACATAAATACACTATATGAATACTAGAAGGATATTTGAAAGGAGAAAAAGAGAAAGTATAGGCTTTTATTGAAGCAAGTCCCATGCATTTGTTTTATTAATTGCCATGCTTGTCACCCACAATGGAGCAGGTTTGATCGCTTCTCTGTTCCTGCAGAGAGACTGACTAGTGACTGTTAAATTCACGTGCACAGCTGAGCATAAATGAGAGATCTTTTAATTCCTCTAGGTGTAGATGAGAAATGGCACTTAGTAGCAGAAAACTGAATTATTACCTAGAAAAGGCTAACCCTCTTTTCCTTCCAATGTTAGGGCATATTTGGGCTGTGCACCTACCCTAAGAAAAAGGTTTGTCCTTTTAAGCTGTAGCTGTGGCTAAGCTTCTTCTTTATTTGGTGCTGAACACAGAGAAATAATATAATGAATTATTCAGTGCTTCTCTGACTTCTCCTTTGCACACTCATGACCTAAATGGCAAGAAAAACCCAAACCCTGCTAGCTGAGGATGAGAATGCAAACTTTTTCTATTAATGTGCATACAAGAACATATGCAAATGTGAAGTAGTGAATGCTGCTAAATAGGTCTAATCCACATAAAGTGGTTTGGGAAGGCAAATAAAAGAAGTTTTAAATACAGTCTAATTAGATATGACTGAGGTTTCTGTGAAAGGATGTTTTAATTACTTGCCCTGTCTATTTTTCCTCAAATATTCAACAAATGACACCCAAAGAAAAAGGAAGCTAAAATAAATAAACGTGTGTGTGTGTGTATGTATATATATCTATATCTCAGTGTCCTACCTTGCCCCTCTCTGTCTGTTTTTATCTGAATATTAGAGCTTGTCAAGGTGCTCATTAGGAGTAAGGTTCATAGTGAATTTATTGTCCTCTTTAATTAGTTATTTATTCAGAAAGAGATCCTATATGCCTCTGAACTATTTCATTATTCATAAGGATTTACCAAGTAGATGTGAGCAGGTTTTTTTTTGCCTAAGAGCTTGCTCTGAATATGAGTTTTAAGTACTGTTTACCTGGTGTGCTGGTCATATATCTCCCGTGACAAATCTTTGTAAGGGTAAAGCGAGCAGGGAATGGATAATAAACTTTCAGTTTACCTTTTTTGTATGAGTTATCATTTGCACAGTGTTTCCTGATATTGATGTGATTTACAAACGCTTTTCATATCTACATAATGCATATCTATGCATGCTAGTAATACTTAACCAAACTGAAGCTTGGGTCTACACTTCTACCAGTAACTGTTCAGACAGTTCTATGTAAATCAAAATCATCACATCAACCCTCTATCCTTCTTAACATGAAGTTTCAGCAAGTTTGAAGCTGCTTATGCATCATGATGCTGTTAGTGGCAAACCCCTTTAAAATGACCTCAAATACTCTGTGCAGCTCTTCAGTTGCTTTTCAACTAGCCCCAAACATCAGTTCAAACTCTACCTAGCAATAAAAGTATCTACAAGTCTAGGTGCTTTTTTGAAACCATCTTTTCGTAGTATCTTTCTTATGTACTCAAATGCCAAAGCATCAAATTCCCCCTTTTCACAAAGTAATCTTTCCTCTTGTGTGTCTCTGTTCATTTCTATAAAATGACTTTAACAACCTTAATGAGTATAGGAAAAACAGTTATAGGACTCATTAAATGAGTATGATGTCACTAGAAATCAAGGGTGTTATGTGCAGTATTATCTTGTGGAGCATGTTTAATATATACGCTTTTCTCATTCTGATTTTGCAGGATTATGACTTGGAGACAGATGTGAGCAAATTGAGATCAAGACCAGTGCTTGACCGGCCAGAGGCAGATCTTGGACAATATGAAACAATGTGTCCAGAACTTTCCCATAATTTTCAGGTACTATTGTAGTGTGGCTTCCTCTATTTGTGAATGTAAAAGACTTCAAGAAATTCTTGAAAGGCAGTACTGACAAGCAATAACTGGTCAAGGCTATTGCAAAAGAAAACGTACATGTGTTATAGGACTGGAAAAAAAAAGATTTATACTTTTTTGCTATAGTTTATTGGTGTGGACCAGGAGTGATAGAAAGGGAGTGATGTTGTTTGATGCACATTTATCTGGATATGGATTAACTAAGCGCTATTGAATCAATTGCCACATGAGAAATCCGTCAGAAAATAATTTGTATTCTTGCTGGCAATTTCAAAAGCAATATCAAGATCAGGATGAGATGTGGAAAATGAATACTGTCAACTAGTGTTTTGAAGGAAGTGATGGAGAAAATTTCACTGCTGCTGGGTGAAATGCAGTGTTCAAATCGTTGTTCTATTGCAGTTTGGGGCAAGAAATGAAGAGGAATATTGCACTCATTACAAGTCTTGGAGTTTAGGAGAGCTAAAGCTGTGATTCAAGTACAAATCTAGAAAGGACCGCTGGCTTAACGTATTTCCTGTACACACAATGCTGTGACAATTATTATGACCATAAGTAGACAAATGGGATTAATTTATACACTTACATGAAGGCAGGGGTGGAGTTCTGCATGACAGGTTGGCCTCCTTTACCTTGCTGTAACATTTATATTTTTTAAAATTTCCTTGTGAATTATCTTCCCTACTTTGTTAGAACAATCAGTTTTCATTGGAGATGACTTACTCAGATGACTCAATCTGATCCTTTTATTTTTTTGAGGACTACTGTAAAAACCACTTTGTGGATAGAGAGATTCTGGCAGGTGGTCCAGGGGTTGATTTTACTCTGGCTCTCTTATTGGATGACTAAAGTTTTGGGAGGCTTGTAAATATTTTTTCTTTCTTCCTTGAAAGGTATCCTCTGGAAGGAGGCACAATCTGTCTTTAGTTTCTTTAAATTTCTTCTGCTTTTTAAATTTAAAGGAGTTTGAATCAGAATCTGAGAAAGAGAAGACCTTGGAGGACAGGACTGAGAGTCTTCCCTCTGCTCCCTCTCATTTCATTCCAAGTGCTGTTTCTGTGAAACATCCAAACTGCAGATGGAGAAATCAAAGCATCACAGAGATGGGACCAGATCCAGGGGAAAAGGATTTCCAAGTTCCACTGCAGAGCTGGACAAAGGGGGAGAAAAGCAGATGGGATCAGACTGATGAAAAGAGAGACATTGCAGAAGCAGCCAGAGATGCAGACTCTTGTGAAGAGGAAGATCCAGCCAGGAGTCATATGCTCACTTTACGTCCTCTCCCTGAAGATGCTGCTTGGTACAAAAAAGTGTTTTGCTCTGAATGTGAGGCTGCAATCAATTCTTATCCTGGAGGGAGGCTGGAGAGCTCAGACACAGTGACAAATCTTCTGGAGAAACACCAAGGGGATATCCCATTCCACAGCCCTCTCTTCTACATAACTAGGGCCAAATGTGTTAAGTCCATACCAAACTACAAAGACTTGGCATTCCCTGATTTTTGGGGCCACCAGCCACCTCCTTTCAGCAAGCCCATGTTGGAGCGCAAGCATGGGGTTCAAAGGTGATTGTGATTTAATATAATTACTACACTGAGAGCTCTCAGGCTCAAAATTGCTTTATGTAGGTTCTGACTATTGCATCTGTGAACGTTTTAGGAAGTTATAGAATTAATTTTGGGCTAACTACTGATTTGGTGCAAGGGGATAAACCAAACAGCGGGATAATTTTGTTTAGGTTTTCCTCCTGAGGAAAGAAAAAATGGTATCTAACTGGATTACAAACAGGATTAAGAATCAGCAGTCTTATTTCCTATCTCTGACATGGACTTTCTGTGTGCCAGCGAATGAATTGTGAACTGTTTGTGAGTTGCTTTTTCTGTCTCATAGGTGAAGGTGGTAGTGGCAGCCTTGGAGTGATGAGATTTTTATGGCTTCTGGGTATCCATAAAGCCTCCCTTATTTCATATTCCAAGTTGTTATTGATTAACTGGTTATTGATAAATGTTTCAAGGTACCTACATATGTGATGGGACTTTAAGCCGGTCAAAACTCTGACAGAGATGTACTAGTGGCTTTTGCTTAAACAGACCAAGACTGAGAAGGAGCTATGAATTGGTGAGCTTAGTAAAACATGGATGAGAACAAGTCCATGTTAGAGATGGAGAAGATGCTGTGTCCTTTTGGGATACATTTTCGCACTTTACCAGCCATCTTTAGTGCTTGAAACAATGGGTCCCATCCGCCTTTTCGGGGACAAATTCTTTCTGTCTTCTTGGAGCGGTGTCTGTCAGGTTGTTCTTGTGAATCTCCCTATCTACGCTTCTTGCTGTAACTCTTGCTCTCTGCCTGCTCCATGGGCTCCTCCAGAAGCTTCTCCTCCTTCCCCAGTATGAGCATCTGCTTCTGGGAAGCCTGTCATGAGCCAGAGAGCATCAGCTGGGGCAAGATAAGCAGTCTGCTCTCCCTGCTGCTCAGCCTGCAAGAGGACACAGCATATGTGGCATGCAACATGCAGAAAGAAATAAAAAGAGAGATCTCCCCTTTGGCACACTGTTGGAGGCTGCTGCTGTTCTTGTGTTATTTGTTCAGGTGAAGGGAAAACTGTTTTGAAGCTGTGCTGGGAGAGGGAGCTCCTCTTATAACTACTGTTTTGCTTGTTCCGTGTGCAATGACTTTATATTCTGTTCTAGTGGCATAGGGAATTATTAGTAGACACCAAAGAGGCTGGATTCTGTGCTGAACTTTAAAGTTGATCAACGCTAATAAAATGGCATTCGTGAAGACCAATAATTTCTGACCTCTAGAGAGATGTTTCTTTCTGCAGCAAATACAAAAGCTAAAATCTTATTTAGAGGCAAAATCACTCTACTGTCTTGTCCTTGCACTGTTGCTCTAAAAGCTGTGCTTTTATGACTATAATAACATGTGTAACCATACAGCTAAAATGGGAATAATCATATCATGCTTCAGGGCATAACATGATTGCTGCAGAGGTCAGGAAGAAAATCTGGTGTTCCATATTTTGATCATCTTTAGGGATCAGAGAACTTCAGCTTAATATTGAGTAGAAATTAGCTTGATTTAGAGTCAAGATTCACGATGAGACAGACTAGTAGGTTTATAAGTTATGGCAGATATTTCCTCATGGGGCAAGGCTGGCCATTTGGGAGATCAACATTGACTGGCAAGAACTGGGGATAAATCAAATTTGACAGAACACTGTAGGGAATAAAAACTGTACAGAATCAGTAATTTAACACAAAATGCAACTTGTAATGGGAGTGGATCAGGTGATTTCTCATAGTAACAAAAAAAATACAAAAGAGATTCACCTGGAACTAGCACATGGAAGTCCTGTTTCTTACCAGTCCTTCAAAAGACTTTCCTAAGCCTCTTCATATTTCTTCTACAAGATTGCTCTATGCTGAAGTTTCTCACAGTGTCATTATAATCTGCCTGTTTTGTTTCGCTTTGTTTTTCTTCTCTCTTCTAGGGACAAAGTACTAGATGATGTCCGCCGTTTAATCCAACCAGATGATGTGATAGGCAGAACTGTGTTTGATTTAGATGAGCCCAGGTGGGTAACTTCATTGAGTTCTGTAACCAGGGGCACTGTCAGTGCTGGGTTAGGTAGCGAGCTCAGTTCAGCTCAGGTAACGTTATGGAATAAATAACCTAAGAGGTAAAGCCCTAGTAGGAAAAGTGTATGGGAGAAGTAGATTCCTAGTACATGGCTTTGAGGAAAGGATTTATTGTGGAAGTCATGGGAGCAAAGGAGCCTTAAAACTTTTAAGACAGAACAAGAGAATCTGTACATAAAGGGGCTCTGTAGGGTCCCTGGATGTCTGCAGTGCATGCAGTGATTTGGGATTTGTACCTATTAACTCAAATGCAGTCTGTCTGCACCCACCTGAACAGGCATCACACTGAGTGTCTATATGGCCAGTGTCACAGGCTGTAGATGTACCCTGAATGAAAGCTCTGGTATTTATAAATGACTTTTGAAAATAAGCATCCAGCCTTGTGACCTGTTTTAAGTGCTCAAATATGGCCAAGAATTGTGGTCTTTCAGAAGATGTAGCACAGAGTAATTGAAAAGGTCCCAAATATGAAGAAATTGGATTCAGAGGAAGGATAGGTGACTTGGATAAGTTTTTTAGAGGAAAAAAAGGTGAAGGACAGTCAGAGGTAGAAGGCAGTTTTGAAGTTGTTCAAGGAGAATTTAAAGGTTTCTAAGCTTTAGAAGAAGGAAAGTATATTGATGAGGGAAGAGTAAATGCATAGTAATTGTATAAAGCTGCCTTATGCAACTAATAAGCTAATGGGAATAACTCAGTGGGGAAAATAACTGGAATAAAGAAAGTAAATATGAACTGGGATGAAAGGTAGTATTGGGAAAGAAAAAGATGTGACTTAGAATCACAACAAGAGGAGAGAAGAATGCTATGTTAGGAAAATTATGGATTTGCTTATCTCTTTCTACTTCTCAGGGTCCTGCTTATGAGAAAAAAATATAAACCCCCCTATTTTAGCATACAAAATGTGCTGGGGAAGGCTTGTCTTTGAAGTAACCTCCTATAGGTATCCTTGCTTTGATTTACTGCAGTCACTCAAGCCCAGCTGCTCCAGGCTGTCTGACATTCTTCTCCAAGTTTGAATCGGGAAACCTTCGCAAAGCCATCCAAGTGCGTGAGTAAGTACACAGCGGCTCTGTCCCAACCAGCCTTTCTGCTGGGATCACAGCATGAAATGCTGGAGTTCCCCTCGGTTTGGAAAGGGCTGGCCAGAAAAGCAGGTTTTATGATGCAGAGCTTATGATCTGTGCCAACACCTAGATGTCAGGAAAATAATAGGAGTGAGAAAGCAGAGCTCAGAATGTTTTGACGTGACTAACATAGTGTATTTAACTGTGTGTTTGGCTACTACAAATTTGTTGTTCTTTGACTCTCACAGGATATTAATGAATTTAATTGTATAGCCCGTTCTACTCAGCAGGCTCAGTGGCAGACCTGTGGGGTGTTCATGGCCACCTTTCTTTTTGTCTCCCTTTAAAAGGTTTGAGTATGACTTAATTATGAATGCAGATGTCAACAGCAACCAGCATCACCAGTGGTTCTACTTTGAAGTCCGTGACATGAAATTAGCAGTCCCCTATCGCTTCAACATTATCAACTGTGAGAAGCTCAACAGCCAATTTAATTATGGTATGAGTCTTTTGGGAATTGAGATAGTCTTCTGTGTATAAGAGCATCTTTTTAATGCCATAAAGGTTTTGAACTTCCCATGTCTACAAGGGAGACTGTAAGTTTAATCTTATCTACCCTGAAATCCACTGAAAGAGTTACCTTAGATGTGTCAAAGGACTCTTCTTTGTCCTCAGGAGGACTGAGGAATGAGATGAATATTGAGACTGGGGAAAGGATTTGTTGGGAAAAAGAAAATAAAATGGTTTGTTTGTTTGTTTTCTATGTTTAGAGACCAGAACTGAGGAAGAATGACACTGGGGCTGGGAGAAGAGAAAAAAAGATGTGTTGAAATTGAATGAGGAGCATAGGATTGGAAAGTGCTTAAATTATTTAAATAAATGTAGATAATCCTCAGACAAATATTTATTATTCTTTGGGCTTATCCTGAAAGACATCTTTGCCTTTAGACCTGCTGAGACTTCTGCTGATAATAATGATAAAAAAAAATAAATCTGTTCCTAGCTCTCTCTGAGTTCCTTTTAGTCTGTAGTTCAGGAGAAAGGTAGTTTTGCTCAGAAATAGGCAGGGCAAACCTCAGCTTTCAGTGCCCATTTTAGAAGAGAAATTATTTCTTCTGCATGGGGACTGTGGGTTGAATTCTTAGCTGGCATAGACTGGGTTTTTTATTTGTTTCCATGGGGCTGTGTTAATTTACACCATCTTAAGACCTGACTCAGAATGTTTAATAAGCCCCCAATATCAGACTTTGCATTCCTCTGAAGCCCTGTGGGTACAGCCTTCAACATCACCAGGAGAACTTTCTCAGCATCAGCGTACCTAAAGCAAATAGCACTAGTACCTGTGATGAGTTGTCACTTGTATTTGCGAAACTGGCTGGATGAGTGGCATAAAAAATTAAGGCATTTGGTCTTTAAACCTAAGGGCTGAAGTTCAAGTGTTTCTATAGATTGCAAATGAATTTTTTCTTATTCTGCTCCCCTGAACTAACAGACAGTTGAGTGTGATGTGTCTGATGGCAGCCTGAAAATGAAGTATACCAAGATGCTACTGTAAACCCCAGTACAACCTCTGATACAGTCACCAGTGGCTTCATAGCTAGAGATTCTGGCTATTATTGGTGGAAGATTTCTTGTTATCTGCTGGTTTGGCTGTTGTGAGCATTTATAATCTAATTTTGTGCACCTGAAATTGTACATGACTCACATGTTCAAGCATGAAATGAAAAATATATTTGGAAGAAAAATGTGAAAATGCCGTCTGGTGTGAGGAGGGAGGCTGAGCTGTGGCTTGTGTGTGGGGTTGACTGTTCAAGCAGTTCTGTGGGTTCCTTCTGCTGCTGTGAGAGGTCAGGGAAGCTCCAGCTTATCTGGCTTGGCTGTGTGAGGCTCACCAAACCTTCCAGCCCATGCATAATATTAATATTTGCACAAATGGTTGGTAAGAGATGCTGTTTATTTGCTGCATTCCCTCTGCACTTTCCTGGGCTAATGCCCATGCTATAATACTAAAAGCTTCCAGTTGTGATGTAGTGCCAAAGTGCCGTGGATGGCAATACTTTACAGCTCCTGGTTACTGATATGTTTTGATTTTTCTCTTCCCTTTTGTGCCTGATTAGGTGGTACTGTGTAACTATCAAATTGGTAAAAACAGATAGTTAATGAAATAGTTGTGACCAGGAGCAGAGCAAGTTAGAGGTGCAGCCTCCATCTCTGTTCTTCCTGATTTGCCACTAACTTATTCTACCATGGGAAATAATGAGATTTTTTTTCAGAAGCCTCATTTGTGTTTATTTTCTAAAACTGAATGTTTCTTTAGGGAAAGTGGAAAGGAAAACTGCTTTTTTTTTTTTTTTTTTTTTTAATTAAAATGAGATGGCAGACCAGTGTCAACAATCACTCTGAGGCAGTTTGAGGGGGTTGTGTGTCCTCTGGGCTCACAGAGAAGGGCTGGAGCTGGTGCTTGGGATGTCGAGAACACTGCAGACCCTGAGCCTCATGTCCCTCATCTGGTGAACTGGGCTTCTGGGCAGCCTGGGGTCTCTCAAAACTCATGTGGCCCATGTCCTGGAACCAAATACAGAATTGATTCTTGTTATGTGGCTTGTGGCGCAGGTTCAGGAAACAGCAATATAGAGGTTACTCCTGCCTGTAGGCTAGTTAGTGTTATCCTATACTGCAGCCAAATGTGAGCTGGAAAGACATTTCTGCCAGTACAGTTGCCAGCTCTTAAAGTGCTGGAGAGTTTGAGAGAAAACCCAAAGGAAGAAGGGAAACTGAATAGCTGCTTATGGAAATATGTCATCAGTATTAATGATTTTCAAGCATTCTCTCCTTCCAGCACAAGAACAGCCAAGACAAGACTCAAGGGGTAACTTATCAACATGCATTAATACTTAAAAGGGCATTTTTCCCTTTCTTAAATATGCTTTCATAGAAATGCTGCCAGCATCATTGCTGGGCTCAGCTGTGGCTGTGTTGGGTCCACTGGAGCTGTGGTCACCCCTGCAGCCCCCAGTACCTTGCTAGGGTCACCCTGTGCAGAGCAGGATCCTTCCTGTACCTGTGAAAGAGCAGGGAGGTGTGTAGAACAAAGGGACTGGAAACAAACACTTGCCTGTAAGAGGGCTGGGTTCATGGAGCTGTGACTGATGTACACACAGCCCAGATCAGAGACAGCCTCGTACCTCAGGGCATGAAATGGTAATATTTTGGAGGTCAGGAAGAAGTCACCTTCTGGTGTAACACAGTACAGAGATGGATGCAATTGTTATCAGTATTTGTGATGCAGAAGTATTATTTAGGTCTAATGGCAAGTTTAAAACATTCTAGTTTTGCTTGCTGCTTTATGAAGTTATGGTACTGGATGCACCACAGATCTCTAATACTGTGGTAGGATTAACGTTTCAATAAAGATGCAGCCAAGCATAAAATATTGCACTAACCATATTACCGATCTTGTTGATACTTTGATTTCTATTCCTTTCTTTCTCTTCTTCTGTTTGTAAACAGAGTAGCTTGAAGCTCCTTTGCAAAGGCCAGTAGGATAATTTATTTTCTAATAAACTCCACTCAGCTCACTTCTTCAGGAGGTGCTTTTTATACAGATATGGCTATATCAGAACAAAGCACGGGGCTTTGGGAGATGTATTTACTTTGCATAACCTATCTGCTGAGAGAGTTACTGGCAAAATAATGATACTTCTCTGCCTACCCCTATCTCTTTTTAGCCAGGGAAGTAATGTCACTTGAAACTGTCTTGTTCTTTGTAGGCATGCAGCTGGTCATGTATTCCGTGAAGGAAGCTCTCCAGGGCCGGCCTCGCTGGCTTCGGGCAGGCCATGATATCTGTTACTACAAGTAAGTGCATTTTTGGCGAATAATTTGTAGCTTCCTTTCCCTTCTGTTCCTCTTCTGTTAACTGTATTGATGTTGTTAACCTCTGACCACCACTGCCACCTGTTTAAAATGTCTCTAAATTGGTGCTAGGTCAATGTGTTATGTGCTTCCAGCTTCTGAAGATGGCTGTGATATCTCTTTATCAGATGCTTGGGGAGAAGTGGGGCATGTGCAGAATTCACTTTCCCAAGAGGAAAAGGGGAAATGGGGAGCACTCCAACCTTGCTGATGCAGCCAGGAACACAAGGCAGCTTACCCCACCAAGGGAGCATAGTTGTTTTTTTTTTTCCCTGTCCAGAAATAAATGAGCTAGATGGGATCATTGTTTTGCATACACTGACTTTAGTAAGAGGTGTAGGAGCTGAGGAGCTAAGAAGAGGTTATAGCGTATACACAGGGGTGTCTGGGGGTATGTATGTGGGGTATGTGTATATGCACTATAAATTGTGTGTGTGTATATATATATATAAATAGACATATACAAATGCACATTTATTTGTCTGCTTGTGAATCCATCTCTAGACCTTAGTATCTTCACTTGCTATAGTCATATCATGTTTGTGTTGTGGGGAAGTAGCTCACTTCTTTTCCATTCACCCTGTCACAGGTATTCAGGGGTGAGACTGGCACATTTTGTGGGGAACCTCCTCTAATTGCATTTACCAGGACTTATTAATAAAAATGGGAAAAGAGTGATATATTTGCAAAAATAAGGAGAAACTCAAAGATGCCCTTAATTGCTTTTGTGGCAGGGCTCTTATCGAGAGCAACCTCTGAGCTGAAGGACAGGGGGAGGAAAGGTGCATTCACAAGATGTCTGGGTGATGCACCTTGGCTACTCTTTGCTGACATTCATCTTCACTGAAGATGGGATAGTTCACTCCTAAGGATGAATGTTGTGGCACAACTCTGTCATCGTGCACCTTTCCCATATGTCTCATGAGAGGGTTTTTGTTACAGAGGATATTAGCAGTGCTCTTGTCAAGAGGAGGCTGAGTGACATTTCTGCTCTATTTTATTGCTTCTCTGTGAAGTGACAGGATACACCCATGATAAACAGAGTTGCAGTTACTGTAAGATCATCTAATTCACTTGCTGTCTTGGCGGCTTTTATGTGCTGAATAATATTCCTATCTCGCAAATTATTGAAGGAACAATGGCAGCATGCTGAATTGGTGACAGTGTACTTGTGCCTTTGGTTTCATGGCTCATTTTAAGCATATTATCTCACCTCTAGCTTTTCCAGACAATCGTCAGTTCACAGATAGTAATGAGGTACATGGAGTGTTTTGTTCTCAGATCACCACTAAAGACTTGACTGTTTGGTGATCATGGCGGTGTCAGAACTGGGTCTCTTTTCAGCATCTTAATAATCACATTAGATGAAATCATCATCATCACATTAGCACCTCTTATTTCTAATGTTACCTACAAGAGAGGGCTGAGATACCAGGCTCAGTCAGACAGCTTTAGAACACAATGTAAGGCCTTAATATAATAGCAAGATGGCTGGAGGAATATTCTGCTTTGACTGGGATTCTGCCTGGAATTTTGACAGTAAGGATGGATTAACATGGATTTGGCCTTTGAAGAGGAAGTTATACTGTGAATTTCCCAACTGTCGATGTGACAGGCTCCAAAATAACAGCCGTGCCCTGTAAATTGTTAAATACTGCTTTTTTTTTTTTTTATGGTATGAACCAGGATATTATTAAAGCATATTGCACTTAACAACCACATTTAGATGTCAGAACGTCAGGGCATGTAAAATGAAGACACCAGATTCCAGGTTGTAGAAGATTTTGGACAAAGGAAATTCATCAGCATATTAGAATTGATAAGTAGTTTAGTTTCCATTTGGACTGTGTTTTGAAGTGGCCTAGAAAACCAGGATATTGATATTTAATTTGGCCTTTTTAGTCTAAGCTAATACAAAGCTTTATTCCAAATCATACCAGTGCTATACTAAATGTTGCAGACTAGAAATCTAAGGACAAGTTGACCAAGAGAATGTTGTATTTGCATTGCTTGATTCTTTTGAATTCCTGAGTTACAATCCAGCTCCTTTACTGACCTGCCTGTGTCTTTGGCCAAGTGGCTTCACCTGTCTGTGTCTCAGCTTCCCCAACCCATAAAGGATGGGAAATTAGAGTCACTTATCTGCCACCCAGAGAATGGGAATAGATAAATGGGAAGCAGGTTTTAATTAGATAATGCTTGCAAAGGTCTTTAAAGCTCAAAAAATTATTGTGCAGAGTGAGTGATAAGTAGTATTATAATTACTATTAATTAACTTTCCACCACAGCTGTGCTAGAAATATACTACCTGTATGTTATTTCTGAAGAACAGCAAAAAATTATTTCACTATTGCAAAGTAACTGAAAGGCACAGTAGATACAGCTTGTGTGCTGATTAAAAAAAAAAAAAAACAACCACACTTTGTTCTCTTATTTTCTTTCCAATAATCAGTATATTAGTTTCTAGAAAGCACGTGAAACCTTGAATGTTTTTTGAAAGAGAACACAAATAAGGTGGTGAGGACCAGATGTTGCTAGGGTCTTTTTCTCCTTCCCTCTTCCTTGCTTGTTATAATTTGAGCTTCATACTGGTATGGTAGAATGTGATGAAAAAGAGCTGAGAAAGCCTATTGGATGAACAAGGAGGCAATAAAGCCATCTTGAGGCAACAGCAGTAGAAAGAGAGAGAGATGAAGAGGAAAAATGCTATTTTTTTAAGTTTTCTTAAAAAAGATTTGGAGTTAATGCATTGTATAATGAATTATGAGAAGCTGCAGATTATATGCAGTAGGAATACATGATAATTTATGCTACTTGTATGCAGGTGGTTTTTCTTTTTAATACATGAGTGAAGAGTACATGAAACCTCACAAATCTACCTGCAAACTTTCTGCTACTACCAGATAGTTTGCTGTAAGTTGAAATGGGTGTCAAGAAGTGATTCAAAAGTCTAGAGGTATCTGTTATAGGTGGGCAGTTGGCTGGCATAGCAGAAATGCTCAAAATGAGAACGTAAAGCGCAGTGAGAGTGTTGTTCATCTGTATCCTCAAGATCATGCGATCCGAGTATTGTCAGGAGTAAGGACCAGGGTGGCATCAAGGTCAGAGGTATCTGGTGCTACAAAACCTCTGGGTTAAGTGGCCATTTTAGACAGGAGACATGTTTTTGACTGCACAGTTATGGACTACAGAAGGAGAAACCTTTACTGGAGCATTAGGGACAGGTGGGAATAATGTGTTTGTTAGATATTGAGGCAGCATCTGCCTGCAGAGACCTGCATCTTCCCACACCTCTACTGCAAATGTGAATTTGGAGGGGAGGACTCAGAAGAACTCAGCATTTTGTGGCAGTTCTTTATGAATAAGGTTGTCTGACTGTCCAAGTGACACTGAATATATTATAACAGAGGCTGGGGAAAAGACTCTTTTCCATACACATTATACAAGATACAGTTCTTAATTGTTTTTCACTGTCAAAACTAACAGAAACTAAACTGTTGTAGTCCTGACTTAAAAAACACTCACATTCTTGGTCCACTGAAATACATACATAATAGCTAAGTAGATGTTTCTGTATTTGTGGGTTCATTGCATTTTTTTTTCTCTGTCTTTTTGTCCAATTTTAAGGTGGTTTATTTGCAAAAGAAATTTTGGGGTGAAGAGTTCAGTTAACAATAAAATCATAGGCCTTTTGGTTTGCCACTGTGACTCGGTGTCCCTGTACTATTTGTAGATCCAGCCAGTATCACTCACCCAACGTGTCCCCAACTATTAAATTCAGATGAAAACCTAGCAGCATTGTATTGTGTCTTCCTTACAAAATAGAGCTGATTATTTTGGAGAATTTGACAAGAATAATTATCTTTTCTCTCCACCCCTTTGAATAAAAATGAACAGCAGCCAAATAAACTAGTACTGTAAATTTCAGGAGCTGAAATTGCATCTTTTGGTTGCTTCTTCTATTTTGCATTTTAATGCAAGATTGATGATAACATTTGTCAAAGAAACCTTACAGTCCTTCAGGATCAGAAGGTTCAGCAACAGCATAATTGATGCAATGTGGGAAAAATATTGTTTGAAGTGTATTTATGCATGTGATTTGCTGTGAGGCTTCTCCCTTAAATGCAGGAATTGTCTCCATATCTGCTGAAAGAAAACTTTCTTACTCAGCCTAAAGTCGTCTCTTTATTGGAGTGAGTCTCCTCTAAGAGATCTGGTCCTGGGACTAGATGAGAATGATAGAATCCTTTTGGTTGGAAGGAGACCCTCAAGATCACTGAGTTCAACCTATCAAGCTCAGCTCCCCAACTTGCAGAGAGCAACTGGTCCTTGCCGCTCCTTGACAGGGAGAGGCTCAAGTCTGAAAAGGAGGGATCCAAAAGAGGATTTTTTGGGTAGCTCACAACCTGTAAATCTGTCTGAGGTTGTTTCTTTGTGCACAGTCTCTACCCAGGCCTACTCTTCTTCTTATTCAGCAAAGAGCCTTGGATGAAATTTGAAATATTTTTTTATGTATATCCTATTTATTTTCTTTTAAAATTCCTGGAATATCCCTGTACTTCCTGTGGTAGAATTGAATGTTTGGTTTGCTGGGTATTCATATTTTTTAAATCTCCAGGCTTTCACAGAATATTTTCACATGGCATTGTTCAGGGCTGTGAATAGGTACCTGCATCTCTGAGCAAGATAATTTGGATGTCGGAAGCAATACCACAGTGTTAGCTGAATGCATTAGTTTAAATATGTCTGGACTGTGCTATATGAACTAGTATTAGTTGGCTTTTTATTTGCACCTTCACAAAATTATACCTGCTGTTACGTGCTGCTGAGGGATGGGAGCACTCTCATTAGAAAATGACTCACTGTGGGTGGCTGTGCCCAGTTCTGCCTTTTAACTCTCTGCTGGGCTTTGTGCACTGTGTGAATCCCCAAACAACCTCCAATCTGGGGTACCACCTTAGTCAGTGATACTCGCTGTTGTGGTCCTGTTTGCATCTCTGTCTAGTGGAGTTTTGGTTTCTCTAACCTTCCTTCTTTCATATAGCTTGTAGGTGTGTTTGTGTGTTAATGGATGTTGTTTAGCACTGTGTTATATTTTTGTACCTGTTTGTTGTTGGGATTGTATTGGTTGTACTTGTATGGGACCAGTCTTTGTGCAATGACTGGTTGAGTTTGGAGCTCATCTACAGCATGAGATGAAAACTCATTTGGAGCAGACACTTCTCTAAAAGCTTAGTTCTTTTGTGGCTGCTCCAAATATACATCTAGAAGCAATAACCATCTGCTTCCCCCTTTCTCTTTCTCCAGAAACCACTACCACTGCGGTGCAGCTGCAGGAGGAGGCGTGAGAGGAAAATGCTACTACACACTCACCTTCAGCATCAAGTTCCCTCACAAAGACGATGTTTGCTATCTGGCCTACCATTACCCTTACACTTACTCCACAATGATGGTAATGCTGATATGTCCACCTAGATAAGCTAATGGGCCTGACAGTTTGGAGCTGCCTTGGGTATGAGATTTTGAGATAGCACAGAGAAATTTCTGTATGGGATAAGCTGAGGTCCAAACCATTAGTGCTTATGATAATCAGAAGATAATGTAAACCAAGGGCACTTCCATTTTCTTGGGGTGAAAAGCAGGGGATAAAGATAATTACAAGTCAGAAGTGAAAGCTGCCTGCCTGCTCTTCTGATAGAAGGTAACAGCTCAATTTTCAAAGCTGCATCCAGCAATACTGCAGTACTGAACCTCATGTGAATGCATCGTCAGCTGTTTCCTCTGCACCAGTTGGAGTATCAGTTGGCATTTGTGACACTCCCACTGCTGCTATCAGTACAGAAACTAAAAGAATACAAGTCTAAGGCATAGGTTGAATTATTGAGTTGTACAAGGTTTGCTTCCTGAGGGACAATTTGTTTTCTACAGTCTTCTTTGGCCAGGGGTGGGTGGTAAGGGAATTTATGGGAAATGCATCCGTTGTATTTTCTTTATGATTGACGTAGGAGAGCCCAAGGTCTGAAAGGAAGGTAGGATAAAAGAAAGGAAATAAATGGTTCTGAGAGTAGATTTTCTTTCTTGTTAAAGATGAGAAAGATGTTACTGAAAAAGAAGAGACACAGTTCCAGTAGTTCCCCTTCCTTCTCCCTCATGTTTCCATTGTCAGCCCTTTTTCTGGGAAATAAATATGGGTTTGGGTTGATGAAGTTTGGGTGTACTCTGAGTTTTTTTAAATTATTTTTTTATAATGGTATGAATTTGCCATTACTAGATATGAAAAACTATGCTTTCAAAGGAGACAATGTCCTCTCCCACTTACTAACCATGCTGCTCAGCGTGCCGGCATAGTTAAGCTTAGATTAATTCCCACTCAAACAGTCTCTTGTCAACTGCTTTGTATCCTATTATAGATGTTTAAAGAAACTGCTTCTAATGTCTGGGAGAGGCCAGTTAGACCTTCACTGTCCAAAATATGCCTGTCAGTTCACTTGTCATTAGGCTTGTGTAGCAGTTATTCCTAAAAATCACTGAGGAAGAGTGTGCTCTGGTATGGGTTTTGCCCCTATAGCCTTGAAGGCATGTATATACGACAGTCTGTAGGGTGAAAAAAATGCAATACTCAAGAATTAGGTGGACTTATTCACCACCATACTCTATTACTGGAGTGCAGTGCCTCATCATTATTTTACTGTTATTGATTTCTATCTTCTGCTGGCACAAAAGCAGGAGAGTCTTGGAGAGTTTGTATGCTCGAGGAATTTCTGAATATCTCACTTGCTCCTGAATGAATAGAATAGAGATGAAAAAGATGTTACTCCTAGACTTGCAGGGCCAAGTCTTGAAGTATTTCACTGCCTCTTCAAATAAAATGCTCATTGAAGTTAAAGGGAATCTTGCCGGAGGAAAAGTTTAAATGAACTCAGACTCAGTAAGGACCATAAAGTTTGGGAAATGGGAATTATGGATGGAAAAGTTTGATATGTTGTCACATGTCCAGTTCTTCAGACAAAGCACAATTATTGCCTCTAATAACTCTAAAATGCTTCTTTGCTTGGACTAATTTAAAATGTTGAGTGATGCAATTTTCACATTTCTTTGTTACTTTAATTTCCACAGTAAATAAACTAAATCAGGTTCGTGCACCAGTAGGTTTCATTTAAAAACATTTGTCCACTGGTGAAGTATGTTGCTTTTACATATCAGTAAGGGCTCAGTTAAATACATAGTGCTTTAGGGAATAAGATTAACTTGTATATGGAGTTAATAATTTGAAAATGTTTTTAAATATCATATATATTTAACAGTTATAGGCATATTTACAGGAAATACACATTGCAGAATCCTATTTGAACTGGATGCACTCTGCAGTTCATTACTTCTTGTCCATTAGTAATTACATTTATTTTATGAACAGCAATTTATCTATTTTTACATCACAGTGTTAATTGTTTGGATATCTAGCTGAAATCTCTGTGGCAGCTATACCCAATTAAGTTTCACTGGGTACCAGGAACATAAGTAAATGACTATATTGAGTCCTCTGTATTTATGTGAAATCGTTAGATGCATCTAATAATTGAATTTACTTTATAGAGCAGTATGTTAATTGTTTTATGGCATATATGACTGTAAATTTCCATTCTTTGTATGCATGTGGGATAACAGTCTGAAAAGCAGCGAGCTCCAAGGTATGAGGAAGAGGAACGTCTTTTCCCAAAAATGTTGGTTAAAGTTTAGTCCTGGCTTGTAAAGACAAAAAGTTGCCCTGTAAGGATTGTTCACTGAATTGGTGTTTTAGTTTAAGTACTGTTAGGACAAGCGTTCATAGTGTACTGCACCTTTTCTACTGATCGAGGGACAACTGGTGTTCCACAGCACTTAGCAACACTCTGCGATGGGATTACTTACTTATCTTACTACTTGCAATTACAATGTAAATAGAGAGAACTACATGTCATCTGGTGTGTGGGTGGCAAATGGCTATGTGTCTAATGAGGCGATCAGAATTTGTTCCAGAGAGTAATTTTTCTTTTTAAGCTGCCAATTCTTTTTCTCAAATTTCTCAAGAAGCTGTTGGACTTAAGAATTGTTTAAAACTGCCGTAAATTTTGAGGGGGAGCAAGGGGTGGCGGGGGAGAGGTGGGACAAAAATCTCCTTTTAAAATAACTTATTGGAAAGACATGCTTCAAATTTCCCGCTGTTGATTGTACAAAATGTTATTTTGGTTTAAACTTTTTGGCTGACTTTGGTGTAGAGTCATTCCTGAGTTTCACTGGCATGTGCTTGGCAGCTAACCAGTCAGTTCTATAAACACTCAAAACCAGTGAGTTTTCTCATATTACTACGCAGTCTGTGTTAGAATACAAGGGGCAGCCAGTTCTGTTTTGGACATCATGTATGCACAGAAATACACTAAGAGAAGCACCTAGGAGCTGTTGAGGTAAAATTATATAAAAGTAATAGTCCTGTGTAGCTTCAGTGAACTGGGATACATTCTGAATGTCTTCTGCATATTTGTGAGATGGAAAAGGTGATATTAACTGGCAGAAGAGAGAAGCAAGGAAGTTAGCAAGAGATGAAGTTAATACCAATAATAACACACAGCTAGTGGAATAAAATCAGATTTTATAGACCGTGAACTCATTTTTATAAATCCGCTTCCTTGCTTTTTTTCCTCAGTCCCATCTTGATATTCTGGAACAAAACAGGAACCCCAAGAAGGTTTATTGGAGGCAGCAGACACTCTGCCAGACGCTAGGAGGAAATCCATGCCCATTGCTCACCATCACTGCCATGCCAGACTCTAAAAAAAGAGACGACTTGGAGCAATTCTGTAAGTAGACAAATGAAGCATTAAAAAAGATGCTGGCAACTTGCGGTCATGTCAGCAGTGGGAATGACCTGTTTGGTGAATATGTTGATTTTTCTTGCGTTTCTCACTTTGGAAAAATAAATCTAAATATGGGGAATAGTCAATTGCAACACTTTTTGAAATTACAGATTTAAATGGAGAAGTGAGGAGAGCTGACACCATTGTTTTACTTCAAATTTTTCTTTAATCTGAAACAATTACAAAAATCAATATACAATCTCTCCAATAACAAGAAACTGTGTGTGTTCTGGTCAAATCCCAGCTCCCCAGTGTGCCCAGTAGGTCCATCTGGACACAGTATAGCTCCTTGTGTTCTCTCTGAGTCTGAACTAATGGTGTACTATCTAATGGTAAATAACTGCCATGTTATATCTAGAGGTTTTCTATTTTTTTGTTGTGAAAGGAAAAGATTTAGACCTTCAATGATCTTGATTAACAAGATAAAGATATGCAAGCTTTTGTGATGAACAGCAAGAGATATAGAGCTGCTGGTCAGCATCCCATAGGTTTAGCTTTGATTTGAGAGCTGAATGACTAACTGCTTACATGTAGGTTGATTTTTATTTTCTTGAGTTAGTTATGAGGCATAAACTGAATTTTTTTTCCTCTGCTCTTCACACTTCATAACACAGGTTGAGAAGTTTAAGGGAGTATGGAAATTTAAGTTAAGTTCTTTTTGTATGTTAAGCAAGTATATATAATTATCTCACTGAGATATTAGGCTAGAAGTATTCAAAAAGATTCTGTGATATAAACCACGTTTCTCATTACAGAATTCTTCTTTTCAGGGGTATCTGGTGATATGTGAGTAGGACTCCTCAAAATGTTCATGCTACATGCATAAACCAAAAGAAAGCTCACATATCAGAGTTAGTGAAAATGATTGTTACCTTTCCTGGTTCAGGTTTAGAGCACAGTGACTACAGTTATGCTGACATTACACTGTAATCATTCTGAGCACCTGCCTTTTTATCATAATTATTTTATCATAAATTGAGAATTTACCCTGAATTAGCAAATTTCTGAATGTGGATATGATATTCTAAGTTGAAATCTTAAAGTGAAATTGCCAAGTATGTGGGCATTCATAAGGTGTGTGCACGTACACAGCTTCAATGGCAGAAACTGGGGGTAGCATTAGAGAAAACTGGATTGTTGGTGTTGCTATTATTAGTAGTATTTACACTACAGTTGCGCATACAACACGTGATTAGGGGGTTTGGCTGTGCTGGGTGCTGCCTATGCCTGATATGAAGAGATAATTCTTGTTCTTAAGCACTTTTGTTCTGTGATAATGATGATATAGAACAGAAAACCAGTGGGTGGGAGTTGTGATGGGGGAGGCTGGTTATATAAAGAAGCCTTTGGCACACTGCAGCTGATCGCCTGGTTAGATGTTAGCTGTTGACAGCAATTCTGAAACCTCATGGCAGAAGGTCTTAATAGGGCAATGGAAAGGAAATAAGTTGGAGTATTTTATTTGAGGATGCTTACAGAAGAGACATGCGGTGAACAAGTTTTTTCTGCCCAGATGAGTATGCCTTTCCAATGAAGGAACAAAGCAAAAGCTAAGCTAATGTTTGCATTTATCAAAGCAAGGATTTGGAGTGAGTCAGTCGCATTATGAGTGAATGTGCTAAACGCTGAATTTAAGAACTTTTGGCTTTGAAAGGCCTTTCTGAAAGGTGTGTTTTGACATAGAAAAGCATTCTTACTTTCTGACCAACCCTGTGATGTGCCCAGGTCTGCAGTCACGCAGACATAGTGATCAGGATTAAAAACTCTGGAACAAATCACCGGTCTGTACTAATGGAGCTAAAGCAAGAATACTTAAGAATGTTTTCAGCTTATGCACCAGAGACAAGAGGGGAACATAACTACTCATTTAAGTGTTCCTGCTCTGACAGGGGGATTGGACTAGATGATCTTTTGAGGTCCCTTCCAACCCCTAACATTCTGTGATTCTGTATGCTAATAATATGGTAGATTTCATACTATTTATAGTCCTTGGGGCTAGCCCTGAGCTGAATCCTTATTGTGCATGGAGCACAGGAGAAGAGATGTCTTAGAGGTTATATTCAAGAGAGCTGAGAGCCACAGATGCTGAAATGAGGATCATGAGGAAATGACAACATGGTACTGACCAGCACAACAATATCTCAAGAGTCACATGGATTTTAAGGAGTATCATGATATAAATGTGATAATATTAGTAAGCATTGACGTTTTCTGGAGCACTATTCTTAGTGCATCAGAATGCATCTTGCGGTGTTAAGAGTCTGACAGGTTCTCAAAGGTCATTACCCTATGTGTGAAGACAAGGCTTGGGTTACTTTTCAGCACAGATTTGCTGAAAGATTCATAAAGGATCTATGAAGAGTTTGGACAGACATTTGTTTGGACTGCTTCAGGCAGTTGTAATATTCAGCATCTGGGTTCAAATCTCAGTTATGTGGCTGAAGTCCTCTTTATTTTCAAGAGAATGAAATATCCCTTGTTTTGTGATGGTATGTGAATTCAGGGGAATTTTGTAGGTCTGACCAAAATACCATGAAATCATGTGCCACTAAATAACTCTTCCTCTGAAGCTTTGCAATGCAATAACATTGAGGGTTTCTTAGATTTACCTATGAAGCAACCAAAACATGTACAAAACCCAGTTGTCTGAACTGAAATAAAAATTGTTTGGGGGAAAGACAGCGGCAAAGCAAGGCAACATAGTTTCTCACAAGATTCTGAGACTATAAAAGTAAACACTGATACTCTTAAGTGATGAAAATATTTGTTGTTTTATCAAGTGGAGGAACAACAAGGCAACACACGCCACGTTTTATGCTGTGGGGATGCCTCTAGGCAAATCTGAATAATCACATGCGCTTATTTTGTTTAAGCAGCTTGGATAATTATGGCCTTTAGGGACACAGCCTAATTTGTGCTACTTTGTGTGGATTTGATCAGCAGTTACTTCTCAGTTTCCTCATCTTGTATGACACGCCTTTCTATCTGTGAGTGGTTAGGCTGATGGAAGGACCTGTTTGCAAATATTTTCCATGCTGTAAACATAATTCAAAAGTGATAACTTAGAGCTAAATATGAAGGGACCAGAGGGTGAAGGCTTTCCCCATAATAACTCCCGTTGGAGTCTCCAGGCATACATATTTCAGCTCAAGAAGAGGTGTGGAGCTCCAGTACTTGGAACATGGGTAATGAATAAGAATTGATAGCCCTTGTTCTTTCCTTCTGGTTCTGGCCAATTCATAGTTTACGTGAGCTATAGTCATTTTGCTTTCTTATGAAATTTGTTACTTCTTCTTTGTACATTTGTTAATATTGTAGCTTGAGATACTGTTTTCAATGACACCAGTGGCACAGATAAAACACAAAGCTCACCAGGACTTCATAGCTGTTGCACATGGTGGTACTTAAATACTCTGAATCCTTCTCTAGAATAGACTCATGGGGAGTGAGAAACATCATGAATGAAGAGGCACTGGGTGGATGAGGAGCATTGGGAGGACAGTGTGATCAGCCCATAGGACTGTGGTGGGAAGGAGTTATTGTGGTGCTGGAGATGCTGATAGAGTGGGAGAGGCCTGGGGATGACCATGGCATGGCATCCTCTGTGTCAGCTGTGCTTTATTTTCCTTGCTCAACTCTTTCAGATTGGTCTTGTCAGGCTTTTGATTAATGTGGCCCTAGGATGGTTAAATTTGTCTGAGTTAAATTTATTAATGTGCACCTTGTTAATAGGAGGCACAAGCCATGCGCGCTGGCAGGAACTGCACATTCTCTGCATACTGAAGGGAAGAAAAATGGGCTGCTGTTTTCTTTCATTATTCCTTCTTTATGTGAGGCTTTAATATTTGCTCGAGGCTTCTTTCTCCTCCCTCTGTTTCTGTCTTCCCTGTATGAGATGCGAGTGTCCTGAAAAATGTTTATTAAATTAACAGTTCTGAAACTGACTATAACCCCCCTGCAAAAAAAGCAAACAAAACCCCGAACAAAACAACAACAAACCACAGAACAACAATAAAAACAAACCCCAAACAAACAACCAAAAAACCTGCACAGAACACCACAACAGACAAGATGGATTTCTGCAAGCTTGCATGTGTGGTGAGCCTGTATGCTCCCACCTGCCTTGGATATCAAATCATCACATGTGAGCCTTAGAAAAGGAAAGAAACTGGGGAGTTGAGAGGAAAGAATGGTTGGGCGGGCATTTACTCTTTGGTGACTTTGTTCTTGGCTATGTTAGGTCTACCCTATGGCATTGCCTGATGAGAATTAAAGGGACTTTAGAAGGGGAGAGCAATTCCCAGCATTTTTCAGAGCATTCTCAAATGAATGCAGAAACAGTGAGAATGATAAAGCTTCTGATTTCTGTGCCAGCTCCCTGCTCAACTATGTTAATAGGTGCTTGCAGAGCTCTGATTTTCCTGGGTTTGCCATGCGCAGTCCAGTGCAAGCAGTGTTAACAGCATACATGTGTACTCAGGAATAGCTTGCAAACTCTTAAATCACAGTATTACACGTGTAAATGCGCAGTATGTAACTGTGTTCTACTAAACTCCCTGGCAGACCCTTGACTAGACCCTGCGAGCGTAGGATACTGTTCTAAGTGGTGGAGTGAATGGACAGAGTAACTCTTCAAAGAAGTGTAAGTAACAGATCTAAATGCACATACACAGGTGATGATAAAATTGTCTTCTAGTTAAGAAAGTGGAGGACACTGAGATGTTGCTAATGTTAACAGTGTGATGGAATTAAACCCACCAAATGCAAAATGACTAATTAGAGAAAGTTTACACTGTGCTGTTTTGAGTTTGCCATATGAGCATTCCCTACAAGGGGTTTCTTGCACTGAGTTGAGGTGGGTCAGCTCTCACCTTTAGTTAATGAAGGGAAAGGGGAGGACACCTCTGAAGTTGATGTGACATTCTGGTTAGTGCTAATAGAGGAATAACTGAAACAATCCCAAAGGAATTCCTTACAGGAATGAAGATCTTGATGGGTGTAGGCTGGTAGAGCAGTGCACCGCTCCAGGTGATGGCTGCCAGCACTGTTGCGTTGTCAGTTGGAAGACATGAGCATCACGTATTGCCAAGTGGGTCAATCCTGCATCCACCGAGAACAGTGTCACTGTGAGTGGGATGGGACAGTCTCTGTTTGTGGTATCACAAAGAAAGTAATTACGAAGCTCTCTTCGTGGTTGTACTGTTGTGATGTTGTGATTCCCATTAATAATACTGATTATGCAGTGTGTTATATTTCCCCCAGTCAGCACACCTAATAAGTGTCCTTTTAGCCGTGTGTAGTATTATAGAGCTGAACTGTGGGGATTGAAGTTAAATCTAAATGTCCCAGCTAACTAGCAACAGCAGTGGGGGAAATTAAACAAAATATGACTCTAGTAAATGGATTTACAATGGTCACGGCTGTTAGTTTGAGTTGTCGTCTGTCATCACATCCTCTTTATGCAAGGCTGTGGAAACCATTACAAATATTATCATAAAGAGATAAAGACCCCTGCTTATCTTAAATATAGTATTTTGGGGAGTTGAAAGATATTTTCTGCCTGATTCTAAGCATGTTTCTAGAGATGGGAAGAGTAATGTTTTCAGAGTAGGTGTGATAGGATGCCCTTGAATCTGCAGGTGCTCTAGAACTGAAATGGGGGATACAGTGAGACTAATGGGGTGTGTTTACTTGGTCTCATCTTACGCCTGCAAAATCAGAAAGACACAGTTGCTGGGAGAAATATTCTAATATTTCTCAATTTGCTTGTATAAGCTATTTAGATGGTTGCTTTGCAGCTCTGATCTTTTATCAGAAAGAAACAAGCCCTTTACCTTTAAATGTAATTTGCAGCAAAGAGCAATTCCTGAGCAAAGAACAGCAGAGAATGAGAATTGCAGAGGCCACTTATGCAGGATACTGGGAAATAATGACCATGTGGAAAATGTACACAGTTTAATTAAGCACATTGATTAAATCAATATGATTCAAACAGCTTAGTGCTCCAATCAGCTTAATCTCATTAAATGTAATTCAGGCCTCGATAATTGATTAATAATGCATTATAGTTTATGAATTATTGACTCCAAGTTATAATAACTGTGCCTGCTCCCTGCATGGCAACCAATGTTGCATGTTAATTATAAAAGGCTCAACCTCTCTTCTCTTGAATAGCTCTTTCAAAGCTGAAGATGACATATCTCCTAGTGAAACAGGGATCAAATTAGATCAACGCCTTATTTGAGTGAGTCCACCCCAAAGGAAAATGCACTCTTTAAAGGAAGCTCTCATCTAATAACGCTAAAATAGGGAGGCAGAATGATCTGCTTTGATTGCTAATGATCTTTCAAGCGGCCAGAAGAACTGCCTGTAGCAATTCAGCTGGAGTGCTAACCTGGCATTGTGCTGGTTGGGAACAGTTTACAACAGCAAGCACATCTGTTGTTCTTCTAGTGTCATTGTGTGCTGCTCTGCCTCCTCCAGCACACATGGACACAGTACAGCCACTGCTGGTGAGCCTGTAGGTCACATTTGTATGCCAAATGCAGAGTAATCCAGCTCCCTGTATTTGTCTGGATGCTGAGTGGTTTCTGCAAAAAGGACTGATAGGCTTTTATAATGACATTTTGACACTGCAAGTGTCATGCAAGAAGAAAGAACTATTGCTCCTATCGATGAAAGTCTTAGGAGAGAAAGCAAGAACTGAAGAAAGTCTCTGCTCCTCAGGTGGCCACCAATTAGATGGCATTTTCACTGAATGTGAGCAGAGGATGCTGTCTCAGATTTTCTCTGGCTATCTATGTACTTAAGGTGATCCAAATTGCAATCTTATGCAGAAGGAGTCCACTAGCATTATGTTCCCTTAAAATATTCCATGTACAGAACCGGTTCTGCTTTTTCCTTTCATCTCTATCTCTTATTTGTGATTATACTTAAAAGCGAATATATTTTAGTGTATATAGATATTCAATTGAGATGATGATTACAGCAAACTGTGGAGAAAAACATTTTTTGCTTTATTCTTAGATCTGCAATAGTGAGTTTTGTATCTGTGCGTTCCCTTGAATTGAAGATTTGCTCCTAATTTGCAGAGGTGCTGATTCCTCTCTTGCTTTGTACCAAAAAATCAGTTTTTGATGACAGCAAGAGACAGTTGTTGTGAAAACTGTGATCCTGTTTTAATGCAGTAGTGATGAAAGGCTGAATAAAACTGTCATGTGTTCCACAGTACTAAATAATTACAGAATTGAGAATATGATATTTTTTTTTTGATTGAACATGCGGTTTATCGAACACCTGAAGCCAAAGCAAAGATCTCCACATATGTAACGCTGATGGTGTGTATTTGAAATTTCTCAAGTTTGTCTTGCAACTTCAAACATTTAGTTTCTCTTTTTGATATCCTAGTCACAGCAATGTGGCAGCAGCACATTGCAAAAAGAGCAGATAAATTCCTGCATATCCATGTTCCTGTTTGAGTATCCAGTCTATTGCTATAAAGGTGAAAGCTGGTTGACTGGAACATGAAATTTGTGAGGCATGGCTGCCTGCAGACTGAGGATGGTATTTCCCATAATGTATCAACTGCTCTCTGAAGCTCAGCATTTGGTGGAACTGACTCAGCCAGCACAGCTTTGACACTACAGTCAACCTTCTGTGAGTTTGGCAAAATGCATGTTAATATATTGAATTCAATTAGTCAAGACAGCAAGCAATGCACAGAAAACACTGAACAAGGTGCTAAAAGTGCCTTGAAGCATAGGAAACCAGTGGTTTTTGCAAAGGCAGAAAATAGAAGTTAGGGTAATGTCTCTTTCTCTCCACCCTCTGCCTTGCACAGCACGCTGGCAGAACAACCATCTGAAGTGGGAGAGCTTTCCAGAGAAGAAATATTCTGATTAACACAACCATTTTCTGCAACATAAGTTAACCATATCATCTTGGTTGGTATGGACTTATGGGTTATAACATCAGTAGTGCTTAGTGCTGGCTACGCTACAGTCTTCCAGAATATCAGAGCCTTTCCTGATGTGCTAATGAATTAAACACCTTGGAAATCTAAACCAGCATGTATGTTACTCATAATTATTTTCATTTGTGATTGGTTTGTCAAGTGTCTCAGAAGTGCCATCTCACAGGAGAGTGGTGCTACCTGTATTTATTTATGACATTGGAGATTTTGAATGAAGCTGAAAAAAGGGTTTAGATGTATGTATTTCTTTTATTGCTTTGGAAATTTATAGCCAGCTGCTTGGAGTACACCTGTCTTACAATGCCCCGGTGCCCTGACCTCATTGCAGCAGAGCTACATGCTTCTGTAGGAGTGATAGGTTGCCCAAACTCTTGCTTTAACAGAAGGGGGGGAAAAAAAAAATCCATTTTTTCTCCATTGGATAGAAACACTTTGGGGAAAAACCTGCAGATGCTGTGCTTCAAGCAGCCAGTCTGTATATCCGGTATCGAAATACAGCCCATCGGGGCCCTCAGGCAGCTTTTACTGCCTCAAATGGTGGACAAGCATTGAACTGCTGCTCAGTTTCTGTTATCAACTTCAAATAATGGCATGAAGAAAAAAATACCCGTATTTCAGTGAGCTGCATTTTTCCCATGCCTGGCTGTAAATTCCAGTCACACGTGGTCCTATGGGGTATACGCTAAAAAGGTCAATGTGATGCTGTGTAAATTAGCCAGAGAAGCATTTGAATTGAGTTAAACCTGTTCTCAATGTGACAGAGATGGGCTTTGTGAGGGAGGACATAATTTTTCGGGTCAGAATGACTGTGGAGACTGAATATCAGTATTGGTACTAAGGGGTGAAGAGTTAATGCTCATGCCTCAAAGTACAAGTGGAGGTCAGGAAGGGGTTTCTTACAGCTGGTTACAATATATCGCACAATTCGTCATGTGTCTTACAGCACAGGTTTTTGTTTTCCACAGATTACAAGGTGTGAAGCACCTGCTGATGCAGGGTATAAGGTGTGTTGGCCTGAGGGTTGGGTCTCTCCCTCATCACCTGTGTTAAATCAGTTGCTTCTAGCTGGTAGAGCTGAAGTTGTGGATGGTGTGGCAGTCTGTGGGCAGCCTGCAGTCGTAGAAAAGAAGGTCCCTTTGGCTCATGGGTTGGAAACCTGCTGTAAGGTAAAAAAACAGGAGCTTTGTGACAGTTACAGGTGTTGTTTGTCTGGGATTTTTATTTTAAATTTTTCCTGCCTTCTTTGTGGTGTCTGTTCTCTGTAAGGCAATGAAGAAGTGCTCATCTAAGGAGAGATGAGCTGCTGGGCTGTCCTAGTGGCCAGTCATTCTCATTTCTGGTTGTACCTCTACACCAATGGCTGGCTGTGGTCAGGGGCAGGACAGCAGGCAGGTTGGCCCTGGGAAAGTAAATCCCTGGCTGGAAAACTCATAGAGCATAACAAATATACCAGCTGCCGTCAGACCCGAACTGTTGCACTCGTCGTCACTGAGGGTGGTTTGTCTCTGGTACAATATTTTTTTTTTTTTTCTCTTCTGGAACAGCAAAGCTGTGCTGATACACAGATTGAGCTAGATGCACATTGCTTTCTGATGCTTGACGATCTCATGGGTGCAAACTGGTTTTTGACTTGTACTGGATAGCAAGATTGGGCAAAAAGTGGGCTCTGCTCTTCTACCAAAACACCGTTTTAGTTTGGGAACTCAACTTGGGGATATTTTGGGGGAAGATGGTCAAGTCTTGTACAGATTGTGTTAAGGAATTGCTGGGCTGTGGCAGAAACAGCAGTGCATCCTGCTAATAGGGAAGCCTGCTACTTGTAGATGTCTTTACATGATCCTGTGTATCTTGTATTTCTTGCTGCTCTGCCCAAGTTCATGCAAGGAGATCTACACTCATGTGAAACACAGCAAGTGATACTTCTCTGTGCTGATCCTAATATTCCTCTACTTGAGAGCATTAGTGAGTGGGGAGGCATTTTTACAATACATTATGTGCATTTGTTTTCTTCCTTTTTTTGTATCTGTAATTCTGAACACCTGTAAGCTGATTTTGCTGAGATGGTTTGTGCAGATTTCTGCCTGACCTGTTTAGCGGAGTTTAATTTCTCTAATTGGAGAACAGGGTCCATTGCTATGTGACTGATGCAGCCAATCTTTTACCAGTAAAATAAAGTACAAGAATCTATTGAAACTATTAGTTTGCATACACCACAGGCTGACACTTCTTGTTGCTTATAACTGACAGATTCTAGAAACAAGTATTTGTGATTAATGGGCTGCTATTATATAGCAATACTAAAATGAAATAGGACTAAAAATTACCCCATAATGATTTTTAAAATGCTGTTCTGTTAATGAGATGATTTGTCCATCTCTACATCAAAGAGGAACTTGTTAACTCTCTGAGCTTGCCCACCTGTTTCTAATGCAGAAATAGAAATTGCTAATAAACAAGTGGAGACAGCTGCTATGTTCAGCCTGCAAATGTGCTGATAAGATCAACTAGTTGACAAGTGACATGGTAGATACTGCAAAGTGAACCAGTGTTTGCAGAGAGCTAAACTTGGATGTCTGTATCATTTAGGACATTTATTATGTGGCTGTTGGATATTGGTTTCTAGCTGACAGACAAATAGGCGCATCAAGTCTCTCATTCTAGGTCATTTTGGGTTTTCTCTGATTTCCCCTGCTTCATTTTGACATATGATTTTGCAGAATTAGGTTGCAGAAGGAACAGTACTAGTCTTTGTACCTCTTCTGGCTTTCTGAATAGAAGGGTGGGGAGAAAGTTAGATTTTGAAGTGACCAGCTACCCATTACACTGTAAACAGGCTTCTTACTGAATTGCTTTGCTCGTTTTGTCAGGACAGATTTCTTAAGACATGCGGCATTTTAGAGATGCTCCATGTATTTCTCTTTATGTTAATGAACTTTGCATAATCAAATCAGGCCCCAGAACCAACGGGACTTGTTCCAGGTCTTAACTGGTTCCCAAAGAATACATTTTTACAGTAACACTCAGAAAATTTTATCTATCAAATCACCAGCACACTTAGAATTTTAATTTGCTCTATCAATTGCAATTGTCGTGCTACTTAGCCATGGGGAAAATAATGTAACATTCCCTGCCAATTTGCAGTTCTTTTTACAAATATTTTCTCTTAATTCTGCAGTAAATTTAAGAAACTGTTTTGAAGATTTTCTGCCTTAGCCTGGCTACTGCTTCTGTGTCTCTGAAATAGACAAGATTAATTAAAATAGGTTGAAATTTTTATTAAAACATGATGAGGGGGAGAGGTGATGAGTATGAGTGAATTAAGAAGTCAGAATGGAATTGGAGACATGTCTTGGCCTAGAGACAAGGAGGAACTTGTGGATGACTCAGGGAAAATGTTAAGATACCGAGTTTTCCTCTGAGTCTCCCAAATCTTCTAGATCTCTCTTTATTTTTATTTTTTTTTTTTTTTTTCCAAGAAAACCCAATAGACTTGCTACAACATCCCTATTTCCTTTCCTCATTCTTCCCTTACTGCTTTCATATCATGTTTCACTTTCTCCCTGAGTCTGAAAGCATGACATAATAGTGATGGATGCAGGACTATCAAAGCACTCTTAAAATTTTAGGGAAGGTGGTTGGGTTTCAGAATGAAAATGACAGCTGTGTTGTAGCATCATGGTATAGGACGATTAATGTAACTGAGAGAGGGCTCTACTGGTGGTATTTAAGCACGGGATCAAATTTATTTTCATGGCTAATAAGAAGAGGAAGAGGTGCTTTGGAGACCTGGATTAGAAATCAACTTGGTGGGTGAACATGGATGGCACAGGGATACTTCATGACTGGGACTTGGGAAATGGATGTTGAGCTTCCAACTCCGACACGTTTTTATTTTATCCTTGGGCAACTTGATTTTTTTTTTTCTGTAAATCCCTACTTTCTTCCCTTGGAACCTGCTTAAAATGTGCGTTATCTTGTCTGTGGGGTGTTTCAAGAGGAGATGAGTGGAATTTATTATTGATGGCATCAGGGTGACTTTGACAGGTCCCCCAAAGGACATGAGCACCAAACAGGAGGCTGTAGCTAGTGACTGAAGTGGAGATGAAGAAAAAAGGTGGATAAGATAGCTGGAAGAAAAGAAGCAAGATAGAAGAAAAGAGGTGGATACGAGGGCAGGGAGTCCTTAAACTCCTTGTGGGTCAGGTTGCACCTGCTGGAAATACAGATGCAGAGAGGATTTTATTGTGAAAATGAGACTGTGGTGAATAATGCGGCAGAAACCGAATGAGAGGTTTTTTTTTTTCCTTTGTGCTCACTGTGCTAGAGGAATTTCTGAAAAATGATGTTGTTATAGTTCTCCCTATCCTTGTAGACTGGTGTAAAAGGTGCAGCCAGAGCCCAGATCATTTCTTCCCCTTCCTCACTAGCAGCAGATGGGGTAGGCTCTAACAAGATTAGCATCTCAGTTGTTTTGTCACTTCATAGAGTTGCAGGTCACCCTCACACAGCTTGGGAACTCATATTGCAGCAGAGTAGGAAAGCGCATTTAGTAGAGCAAGCGTTGGAGGCTGTTCTTGAAATGTGGTTCTGTAAATCCTGGCCTCTGGCAGCCCAAGCTGTTTAGTTATGTTTTGTGAATCAGGTCATATCGTGTCTGTTGCAGCTTCCAGATGCCAAACTCCTTCTGTGACAGTTTTGTCAAGCATTTTGAAAGGGCACGAAAACAACAGCTAGAGGGGTCACCATGAAGCACAACTCAACACATAGGAATTGTTCTTCACAAAGAGCAACTGGCCAGAGGCAAAAGAATAAGCAAGAACCAGATGAAGGGCTTTGGGGCCTCAGTGGCTGTGGTGCCCCCACTATCCCTATTCTCCCTGTGTTTAGCACTTACTAACCATGAGTGAGCAATAAAAATGTAGTGACATAGTCTCTGTACTGACATAAGTGATGGGCCTGCAAGCTATGTAGAATGTCTGTAGACAGACTTGAAACAGTGCTCTTACTCCTAAGTGGTGAATTGCTGCTTAATTTTGTGCCCTATATCATACCCTTTATTCAGAATGCTCCCATGGCCCACCTTCTAGCTCGTTGAAGGTCTTTCCCACCAGCTGGGATATAACTTGTGATGCAGATACCATGACTTTGTCAGCTTACCAGGATGGAACTTGAAATTAGGCTCAGTCCAGATAAAATAATTGCTGTTTGCACAAAGGTTGGTAGTGGTGAGATGCTCCCCATGAGGCCATCTAGCCTGCCTCAAATGTAATTTAATAGACAGAAATAAAATAAATCAAATTAAAGTGTGCAGCTAATGCATGCAAACTCTAAAATGAATATGGTTTACAAACAGGCAATGAGACTGAATAGGTGGTTTCTTCATCCATGAAGGAAGCACACTAAATAATACAGAAAATAAGAATCATTTAAGGAGATCTTTCGATTTTTGAGAGTTGATGGGGATGCTAGATGGCAGGTGAAGGTTATTTTTTGATGTAAAGTGTTTTTCATTACTTGTATATTCTTGCAGTTAGAAAACATCAGTTAGAAGTCTCTTCATATTTTGAAAACAAGGTATTAGCATAAGAAGCTTTGTTAGATATAGCAGGAAGATAAATCATCTTTGCAATGCTAGCCATTAGCCTGTCACAACCATGATTTACAGGGGCTTTCTTTTATTTAAATAAGTGTTTCTTTTAAAAGCATTCTGATAGCTTATGGAGTGGAAGATGAAGTGGTAGTGAATGCTCTGAAAAATAATGGTTTGGATATGAGTGCTTCTTATGGCAAGAGAGAGGAGCTCACGCTGTGGGTTGTACAGGCTGCAAAAAGTGTCTGAGCTACATTGGAAGGATTCTGTGGCAGCATCAACTGGAAAAGGTTCAAGTTCTGCTGGGGAAATGTTGGGGCGAAAATGTAGGAGGCCCTGGGATTGGAGAAATGTCACAGTATCGGCTTCATGAAGCTGGTCTGTGTACTACACTTCAGACATTAGAACTGGTCAGAAATTGTCACTCATGCTGTTCGATAATTTGCCAAAAAGAGCCTTCCAGAGAAGACTTTTTTTTAAATTGAATATCATTTAGGAAACTATGAAATAAAGAATAAAAATATATCTTAAATGAAAATTGCCACTTTTTCAGTGATACATGAGATGGTGAGGAAGGACATCACAAGTTCCACTTATACTTGTGTTCCTTCCAGTACTGCCAAGACTGTTCTGCAGCCTGACTCTTTTATTCATGAATACCTTTTTCTCTGCTTCGTAGAACTTGCGGGGAAAAAAAAAACAAACAAACAAACAAAAACAAACAAACAAACAAAAAAAACAAAAACAAAACCAAAAAAACAACAAAAAACCAAATGTTTGTCCTTTCCATAGCCTTCCTATCATCTTATTCCTGAGAAGAAACAATTTTCCTCACACTAGTAGTCTTCCTAGCTTAATATTCTGCTCTCTGTGGTGACTGATGTAGGAAGACATCATTCATTGGAAATAACTTCACTAGCATTTGAAAGGAAGAACTTCCTGACCTTAGTGACTGCCTAGTGTCTTACCACATACTGTTTGAAATTTCTGCATGTTATCTATTTTATGCAGGGGCCAACTTTGTCCCATGTATCTTTCTGTCAAGTATTCTGGAATTCTGGTTGTGCCATATGATCCTGCTTCCTTCTTTGTCCTTGGAGTATTTCTGTAGTAGAATTGCTTGAAAATAACATACTATTGAACTTCAGGTTTCGTCTTTGTTATCTTCTTAGGAAAACTCACGTTCTGCTTATGGCGTAAACAACTTACGTGAGCTCTTGATCTGAGGTTTGAACACACGATGTCAGAACGCTGTTATTTCTAGGGTGCTGGAGGGAAGTAGGAGAATAGTGATAATGTCATTAACATTAGGTCTGCTACTGGTGTGAATTTTCCTAAGCACTTCAAGGGAGGAAAAAAAAAAAAAAAAAGAAAAAAATTATGTTGTTCCATTTATTGTGTTTTAGACATGAAGTGCTAGTGCCTCTCACTTTGGTCTTTATCAAGATGAAACTTATACACAAAAGCGGGTTTCTTGTCAAGGCTGAAGTAGGCAGGAAGCTGTAACATTTGTGGTGGACACTAGGATGGTCTTCTAGTTTGAAGATATTTCTTCATCATTCTGGTGCTATGTACTTCTGGTTCAGTCAAACTCTGCTTTGTGTCTGTTAAACAACATGTCATGTAGTCTAGAAGATGAAAAATGGTGCTGCTTATGTCATGATACAAGATCACTGGGCCAACACTAGTTTTGCTGACATGATGATCTGATTGAAAGACCTTTTTTGTTGTTCCTTTATTTGTACTCTCTTGCTCAGTTGTTTGTGGGGTTCATCTAAAAACTTGTCATCAAGACAAGTTTCATTATTCAGAATTGGCAGACAGTTTTACCTTATCAATCTTTTGTCTGTGGAAATTGAGTATTTCCTTTGGGATCAGCTTGGGTAATGCAGTTCTAAAATTTAGGATAGACTTGGACAACAATGATGTAAGAGTCAATTTAGTGACACCACAAATGAAGTGAACCTGTAGAAGATTCTTTACTGTGAACTCGTTGATATAGTGAAGTGTTAGAAGGTGTCTTTTGTAGACTTGTTTTCTTTCCTTTTTCTCAGACTTTTTTTTTTTTTTCTGTATGTAACAAAACACACAAGCAGAAACTTATGGATTGCTTACTGCAGGAGAAATACATGATAATATTTTTAAGCAGCATTCCCTTCCAGGATATTTCTGAAGCAATGGAGTGATAAAATATCAAATCAAGTGAAGACCAAGAATTAAATTTTTCCCATCAGAGCCAATCTGTGATGCTTTTTATCTTGACAAAAATTGATATTTTATCCCTTTGATAATGAAAGGCTCTGATTGCACTTCCTTTTAATATATTTTATTTCTTACAAGCCATTCCCTGAGGAAGAACTCATGTTAGAGGCAGAGATGGATTTGTGCCTCTTAAAGGCACAACACATGTTTAAGAATAAACATTGCTTTATGCTGTAGGTGGCATTAGATGGGTTTTAAATCTCTGGTCTGTATAGACAGTTTATGGGCAGAAAACTCTTTATAGAATCTGTCTTTTGTAGAGCAGAACTGCTTGAAGGACTACATAACAGATAAGTCATTTTCTTGTTAAATTGGGTTGTTATTCCCAGTGGTGAAAGAAACATTGACGAGTGCTGTATTTTCCAGACCCATTTTAGGGCTAACGGTTCCTAAGTTGATCTTAACTTGATGTGGTCAAAGAACGACTGGGCAAAATATTGAAATCTTCACATGGCTTTTTACCATTCCCCTCTTGCTTAGATTCCCAGAAGGAGATTTTCCAGAAAAATAAGTATCTCAGAACTGGATCCATGGAAATCAGTAACAAAAACAAATGCCTGTTGTGTTATTTCTGTCCCAAACTACTGCAAGATTGTTGTGTACAGAATGGCTTCTTGTGCTCTGGGCAATGTGGTTTTAATGTTAACTTCTAACTCTCCACGGGGGAGACTCTTCAATATAACTCACTGATATTCAGCCTAAATGTTTCTTTGTGAAGTTTCATCCCATTAACCCTGGCTTCACCCTAGTTTAGTCCTATAAGCGATTCCTCTTGCTGCTGTGCCTGTTCCCAAAGCAATGGCAGTGAAGGGCATGGGGTATCACACTGGGGTTAAGGCTGTATCTCATAACCAGAAGCTGAGGGTTGAGGCGTTAAGCACAGTGTGAAAACCATTTACTCCTGGAGTGTGCTCTGGGGGCATCCCCTCTGCAAGCAACTCCTGCTGCAAACTGTCCATCTGCTGCCCTTCGTTTCTGCAGAGAAGCTATTAATGCTGTTCACAGAGCTGGGGACGTGGCCAGGGGGCAGCTCATGCCTCTGAATTCACAGCTCAGTGATGCTCTGTCCTCTAGGTGAAGGGTCAGCTCGATCCCTTTACGGATTAGATACTCCGAGGTCTCTCTGGTTAGGGACGTAACTAGAAAGTGCAGAGTTGTTGCTTTTACAGTGTTGGAAGGTGCTTTGGAAATGAGAAAGATGTGCTGTGAGTAGCGGATATATAGAATGAAATGTAAAAGTAAGGGGTAAAAATATTGCTGTTTTGGAGCTGAAGTCTTATTAAAGTCCTGACTGTTCTATTTGGGCAAATTCTTTCTAAAGTATCATATGTCACCAAAATCCCATTAAACTGTCACATAAATTATCAGAGTTTCCTTTTTCCATCACTGTGGATTACCCAGGGAGATATTTTTATGACAATGGAAGCTTTTTAGTCTGCTCCTCCTGCCTGATTTCATTTCAGATGAAATCCTTCTCTCAGAAAAGAGCCCATGGATTTCGTAGCTCTGTGGACCTCTGCACTCTGTACAGCGGTTATACTGCCCGTCTCTGCTGCACTTATCTCCTGCCTGCACCTTCTTTTAGGCATGGGACAATTTAGGGCAATGCTACCAGTTCTCTGATCATACTGAATGAGAACACTGTGGGATTGTTTTGACGGATCTCTGCTCCGATGTCTTCCAGTCTTCTGAGCATTCCCTGACTGGTACTTCTCTCAGGCCAGTGGTGTTATTTTCATATGAAGAAGCCCAAAAGGTTAAAGAGTCACATATGTACCTAACTTGGAAATACATTTTTTTTTTTTTTTCTACTTGCTGTGCCTGGGAATTATTGCATCTCTGCAAAGTAATCTAATTTTTTCCCGTGCTGGCTGAAAAACATACAAATTGATGGTCAGGCCATGGCAGTACAAAATACTTGAGTATCTGAAATTGCCTGCTGCCATAGAACAAATTAAGGTTGTAATGTGTGTGTTATAGAAGCAGGGGATGATAGATCCTTGCCTGCCTTTGACAGGTAATCTGGAGCTCACTACATCAGCTGGGTAATCTGTTGGGAGGGCTCTTGGAGTTGATTTTAGTGTTTGCTTATCACCCCTGTCAAAGGGTGCACATGCAGAAGCAGAGAACCAGTAGACTTAAGGGTAATAGAAGGACTTTGGAAGGTAATTAGTAATGAAAGGAATCCTAGTAATTATATTACTCCAATCTTCAAATGGTAGGACTGTCACTAACAGAGGAGGGAAGACAGAACTTTCCATAAATGTTTCTGTTCTGTATGTGAGAAGCCCAAGGGATGTCAAAATATGATGATGAAATAATTCTGATTAGTTGCCAATTAGTGGCTAATGCTTAACATATTTTAAAGTGGCTAACATTAAGTAGTAAGCAGACACCTTGCCTCAAAGAGATTGAAGGAGATGGTTGAGGTGCCCTGTGGACTGGAATAGTGATTTCAGCAGCTGCCAGAACACAGAGGTTATTCCAGAGGCCTGGAGGGGAGTCTTGGACCCAATTTCTAAAGAATTACCTATGTGGCTACAGGTCTTGTACTGACACTGTTCTGGGTGCTGTAGTGGCTTGATGCAGGAATTCATGAATAAGGACCTAGTGAAAGGTTCAGTAGCATAAATAGGCAGGCACACCAGTGAAGACAGTCAAGTCACTACAGATTTGCTTAGCTGATAGACAGTAACTTGCATTTATTTTTATGTAGCCTAGTCCCAGTGGATGGTGAGAACAACTGATTGCTATCTCTTTTTATAGCAGCCTTTTGTAACTTAAAGGTTATTTCCTCCCTCTCTGTTAATCTTTCCTTTCTGAGTTTAAAAGCCATTTTCTCCAATTTTTCTTTGTAAGTTATGACATCTGAACCTTTCATCTTTCTTAATGATCTCTATTCTAGTTTTCATCAAATTCATTTTTAAGCTGTGGTGGCCAGCAACAGGCACAGCACTCCAGCTAGCGAAAGTAACAGTGTTCCTCATCTTAGTGGTGACATTGGCTGTTACTACGTTCCAGGAGAGCTGCCACTTTTGGGACTGCATTGCATCACTAACTCATCTGCTATAATTCTCTGATTCTTCTTGGCAGTATTTCTTAACCAGATGTCTCCCATCTTGATTTTATTCCCTTGGAATCTGGCTGAGGAGAGCAGCAAGACCTGCCAGGAGCCTAAAGTTCATGAGGCAGTGGCTGATGAGACCTTGGCAGGGCCAGGAGTGATGGTGGGAAATTTAAACGTGGTGTAGCCAACACCAGCCCTCAGTCACCGAGGCAAGCAGCTCTGGTGATGACACAATCGAGTGTTCCAGTGTGGTTGCACCGGGGCAACCTCAAGGGAGCAGAGAGACCCTCTGGCAGCCTGAGCAACAGCAGCTGAGGAGACATGAGTGCAGCCAGGAGCAATGGTGGCCAAACTGCTCCTATGCTATAAAATAAACCCTGGGGAGCACTAGCAAGCAAGATGGGCACACATGTTGTGACATGGCAGTGCACACAGGGAGGGCTCTGTAACTTTGCTCCACCAAGGATCAGTTTTACCCACCTGGCAGAAGGGCATGTTCTCTCCAAACCCTGCACTTGTCACTACTGATGCAGCTTCACAGACAAAGCTCCAGTGGGAACAGGCTGCCACAGTTTGTGCCTGTCCTGATGGCAGTGCAGGACAGTATCAGAGCTGTGGGATGTGCAGCCAGGTACAGCAACTCCTCAGTGGCAGAGCTCCAGGAAGAGGTAAATGCAAGGTAGCTTGATTGTCATCAGGCTAATAAGGCAGCTGCACTGTAACAGCTGCATGGCTTCAGTTTTGAAGCTCAATGTTACCTGAGCAATTCAGAGGGTGTGCAGAGTGAGATAGGATATGTCAGTGAATGCTGAGTTGGTGTATTCAAAAATGTATTGTAATGCAGTGCTTGGAAATTCCAGTTAGAGTAATTCAGGTGCACTTACTTAAGATGGGGATGTTAGTTATAAATAGAAACAATTTGCAAAGACTTACAGTAGGTTTTCCATTGGATGTAAGTTCCAAAAATAAGATCTGGTTCTTCTTCACTCTTCTGCAAGAGGTATACTTTGATTTGAACAGGAATTGGTTCATGTGGGTTTCCTTTTGGCTTCAGTCATACAGGTCACACTAAATAATGGTAGTGGTTCTTGCTCCTTCAAGAGCTTGGGATTTTTGACTCTGCCCCAAAACAGACTTGACAACTTGTTTATGAATTTTCTAGAGCTAAAAAACAGCAGTGGTAGGATGTCAAGCTACACCAAGGCTGAACACTCTGTAGCCATCCATATTCAGCTCCCTGATCATCTCTGATTCAGAGGTGAACGAATTCATAAAACACATGCACAAAAGGAGGTTGCCAAGCAACTTGGAGCCTGAAGCTCCATAACCAAGCTATGAAGGTAGAGAAAAGGCAGCTGAGGCAATCTGTAGTGTTCACTTCTTTGCCATAGGTAACAGTAATAATACATATAACACAGACCTATTTAAGAAAGGAATAGCTCATTGCTAATTCTAGAAAACAACAGCTTGTCCTGCCTGACCGTGTATTTTGCTTCTGTCTTAAGTTTTGTCTGCTTTTGGAGCATTTAGCCAAAATCAGGGTCAACAAGGAGACAGCAATGTTGGGGAGAGGGGAGATGAGGCAAGGAAAGAGTTATCTTAAGGCAACTGAAAGATTGACAACTAGAGGAAAATTTTTATGAGGGAAGTGACTGACACAGATTCTGCCTCAGATTGGTCTCATGTTTTCTGTGATCTCAGTATCTGATGTTTTTTCCAAACATACTTTAATATATTCATTGGACATCACACCATATCCTGTCTTCTCTCTGCCTTTGTGTAACTGTGCAGCCTTGGGCATATCAGATGTGTCCAGGACAGGAGGCAGCTGTGACATACATGGAAGAACTGTATGGTGGTGCTCCTGTTTACCCATTGTTTGACTCATAGAGTACCCTGTAGTGACCATAGCTAATTAGCTTGAAAGGGAGAGTTTAACTTTCTTGGTTTCTGTCTACTACATTCTGGAGTAAACTTGACCTTTATTTGTGTAATGGTCATGATAAAGTCATGCTGCATTTTGGCATCAGGGGAAGAAAAATAATTTTAAGTCCTAATGGCCGTGGGACTGGGATAAATGGAAGAGAGGTATGCAGAAGCATAGCCAGAAAAATTCCTGTCAAGACCTGGATCTAGGTTGAATTTCTCACACCCTGCATATGTAATTCCATTTGATTCCTTATAAAATCCTAGCCTTGTGTTTCAGTGCCTTGTCCCTGTACAAATGACATGGCTCAAATCTCAGCTTGAAATAATTTAGAATATCAGCCCAGGTCAGGGCATATGGAACTGCATTTCATTTCCATTCTGTGCTCCTCTTGATGAGGGACGCTGCTGTGTTAATGGGGTTTTGTTCATTTCTTGCATGCTGCTTTCCCCAACTGATGTCACAATCAGTGACATCAAAGTCACCTCTTAGCGAACCTTTGTGGTGACATGACTAGTGGAGGATCCTTACAACAGTCAGGAGATTAAGTAGCAAGCCAACAGTACTGGAAGAACAAAGCTTGAATTTCCTGCATATATCCACAGTCAAAATGAATCAAGAGAAAGGGGGGTAGGAGGTAGGTGATACATTAGAATTATTACTCAAAGGGTTTTTGCTCAAAGTTTTACAAGAGGAATCTGTGATGCTTTAATCTCTCACCTCGGGTATTGTTGGTGCCACGTTATATTCTGGACATACTGAAATGTAACACAGTGTAACGAGACGTGATCTGCTGGACAAGACTTTATGTAGCGTGAAAAGGTTCCTCTGCTTTCTCTTTTTATTATTTACATTCCCAGAGAAGGTTATGTGTCATGTGGGCTTTGCAGAAATCAATTGCAAACCTGAGCTTTCTGGCAGCTTCCCAGGAACGTGGGGGGGATTTTGCTGAAGTGTTGGACTGAGGAGTTTGAAGACTCAAGCTCAGCCTTGGGCCTGGAAGGACATATGTGAGAAAGCTTGTAGTTGTCTGTCCTGAAGATAGATTTAGCATGGCACAAGAGGTTGTCACAAGCCACTCTGAGATAGCACAGAGGAAGTGCAGCTGAGCACCAGTATAAACCAGTAAGCTATGCTGGATAGCACTGAAGTGCATAAGTCTTGATTAGTGCCTGTCAGTTGGAGTGCAAGAGTGTGGCTGTGAGTGAGCTTTAATGTTTATCAGAGTTATCACAATAATTTCAAGGCAGATAAGTGACTGGATATGTTGTAAAGCATAGGACTGAGTGACTCCTGCTTGCCAGAGACTTAAATCTCTGTTTCCCAGGTGTTTCAAGGGTAGCAGGTTTTATGGCCATGTCATCAGTTCTTTGCTCTATTTACTGCTTCGTTAGTCTTCATTGTGGGTGCAGTCAGGGGGAGCACAGCATTCGGATATGGGATTTGTCTGCGATGGCTTCTGTGAAGGGAACAGGCAGTTAGCAAGCTCTGAGGTCTCTTTGCTGGTACATACCTTCTTTACGACTCTCTTGTGGATGGGATGTCAGAGCTGTGGATGTGCTTGTCAGGAGGGGGGTGCATTTAAAGGAAACTTTAACTGGAGTAGAGAGACTTCCTTGGCTGGACCCACAAGCTGTGGGCCTCTCCATTGTCACCCTCAGGGAAACAGTGTAGATGATCTCTCTCTGGTCTCTTCCCCTCCCGTTCCCTGGGTTTTAAGGTCTGGAAACTCCAAAAGCTTTTCTGACATTGAATCTAAGTAAGACAAACTTGACTTTGATCAGCCTTGAGAGGAAGAACAGAACTCGGGTCTCTGCCAGTCCCATGCTATTTGCAATTAGCAGAATTATAGCAAATTTTTCTGGGTTTCTGAGATGAGAAAGCTCTTTCTTGGTTTCTTTTTTCTTATTTTAACCGAGGAAAGAACCTCTCAATTAAGATGCTGTGCTCTCTCCCAAAATACAGAAGACGTAAGAGTTGTTAAAGCTGTGTTCATCAATTGCAAAAGAGAACATGTTTTATTTTGCTTTGTGCTATTTACAGCTGTTGTCCATTAGGAGTCCTCAAGAGCCTCATTCGCAGCTACAACAGCACAGTCCCATAAGTTTAGCTCGGCAATGAGCCTGCAAAACAGCACTAAATCATGGTGATGGGAGAAAGACGAAAATGTTTGGAAATGGCAAAATGCAGTTGATGTCTTTGTGAAAGCTCGTTTTTGCTTGTTGGTATTTTAAAGCATTGCTAAGGTAGACTGTAATACACAACTAGCTGGAGCAAAATAGAAATTGTGTACTCCAATTTTTGGGAAAAAAAAAAATGAGTGGCTAGTAGTTTTTCAGGAGCTAAGAGAGTCTTTTGCAGTCCATAAGTGCCCTAGGTACTTACAGATGCACATTGATTAAAATGTACCAACTTCACAATGAGGTAAGGTGTAAGAATTATAAAAGACTAATATATGGCTGTTAAGAAACAGAATTCCAGTAGCTTTACTGGCCCAGAATGTGGTTACTCTGTGTGAGCTCTTTGAGCTGAGAGTGCAGTTCTCATGCCCACCAATAGCTGCAGTATAAAGCATGGATGTGCATAGATGTGGAGGGTGGATTTTGCCAAATCCGAGTACATTCCCGAAAGATGTAACTAAATTGTAATGTACATATTGAGTGGAACTGTGCAAAATATGCAGTTAAGGAAAAAAATCAGTGCTTATTCCTGGTTTGACTGTGAAATGAGAAATTTAATCTGTATTTTCAGCTCCAACAGTCTTTGCTTTGTCAGGCAAATAGCGAAACACCTCTTTAATAACATCTATATTTTTCAGCATGGTGTTCTACCTCCCAGTTTCACATTAATTTATTAATGATTTGTAGAACATTTGGAAGCTGAAGGACAGCTTTGGGAGCTAAGGACGAAGGCGTATAACTTGCTGATTCACCATTTGTTTAAAAGGGCACTCAGCTGATGCCTCAGGATTGTTTTCTGTCCTGTTACCACTCCCAAGCCTGTCATTTGGGGTCCCTCAATTCATTTCAGGGAACAGGGCCTGAGCTCTGATGTTGCCTGGTAGAGCAGGACAAACCTCTCTTGGCATAGTCGTGATGCTCTGACAGATAATGGTTTCCACTAAAGTAAATCTGTCAGGTTGACTTGTGACAATGCCTTGAGATCATGAATGCTCGCAGAAGGACCATTTTAAGAGAGATAATTGCGTTGTCCTTTCCTTTTATTTTCTGTGCCTGGCAGGTGTCTGTCTGCCTTCTCCTGTTTCCTTGGCCCATCCATGGCGTGTGCTCAGCACAGATGGGCTCTTCAATGAATCTGCTGTCAATCTTGGTCTTTTCTAAGCATATATATACTGAGAGATTTTGGAGGACTTATAACTAGATCAAATGTGGGTGCTTTTTCACAGGAACAGCAAATAACATCTGATAACAAGGAAGCTTTCTCTGTTAAGATGCAAGACTGCTTTGAAACAGGTTCAACAGAGTTTATCAATGAACTGTTTAGTAAGACTTTTTTTTTTTTTTAAAAAAAAAGCCTCACTCCAAATTTTCTCCCCCACCCCCAAATCCCACAGTTTGTCTCCCGTGCCATTTTTATTGCTAGAAACAGCTGAACTCTTCTAGTTGCAACTTCTCAAAATCAGCTTTGTGTATCTGAGTGTGTCTCTATATTATATAAAATTGAAAACTGTCTTTCCACCAAATTAACAGCCTGCCTTAGCTCTACCTCTACAGCTTAACTAGGTAACATATTCATATATATCAGTTTAAATTGATTAGTTATTATTCTGACCCTAAACACAGTTACTGCCAGAAATCAGACAATTTGCATGTTCTTGGAGCCCTTATGGGTGGACAGATCTGCTTAGAGGCTTGGAAAGTTCTCAGCTGTTAACTGGGAAATGCTGAAAGTTGAGCAGGATCTCAAAAAAAAACACAATAGTAATTTCTAGCTTCTTTTAGATGGTACTGAAGTTTGATAGGGTCAGACTTTCAAGAATTGCCAGACAACATGCTGGTGTCATTTTGAGAGGCTGTAATCTGCACATGCAAAATTCCTTATAATGGTACATGTCAATATCTGTAAGGTATCATAGAATAAAGAAGCAAAGGGACAGGGATAAAACTAAACTAACATGCTGGTTCTGAGGACCAAACATGGGATCAGCTGGCAGATAGCACCTCTTGGAAATGTCTGGACTCTTTAGGGGTGTGTGTTCCCTAAAATGTAAGTTGGGTTGTTGTCTCAATTAAAAAGGAATAAAACCCACTTGTAAAAGTATTGTTCAAAGAGAAGTCCTGTCTAAGTTTTGGGGGCTTTTTTTGCTTTGTTTTACAGGCAATCGTCCTTACGTGTTTCTAATGGCCCGTGTTCACCCTGGTGAAAGCAATGCCAGTTGGGTAATGAAGGGGACCCTGGAGTTCCTTGTGAGCAGTGATCCCATTGCTGATCTCCTGCGGAAATGTTTCATCTTCAAGATTATCCCCATGCTTAATCCTGATGGAGTCATCAATGGCAAGTGAGTTGTGACATGTACTTATTTTGGGGTTTTGCTGGGTTTGTCTGCAGGCTTTACCCTGTGCAATAGCAGGATAATTCCCTTTGCATTGTATTTCATTATGTTATCAATCCTGTATGGAAAACGTGAATCTGAGAGATAGTCCAGTGTGCTGTCTTGCATTTGTCAGAAGTATGTGATTCTGTATTGTATGTGGCCATAAGATCTCGGAGTTGTCTGGATGGAGTATTAGCGGTGCCAGAGAAAATGGATCTGTCTTTATAAATGGAGGTCGGTTTGTTCTGCTAAAGCAGCAGGGAAGAATTCACCTGCAAGACAGATAAGCTTGGGAATAACTGGCTTTAATTAATGCTTTGTATAGTCTGGTATGGGGGGGAAGACAAGTAAGGATCTATTAAATGTTCACATTTTTGTGGAAATATTTCCATATAATGAAGCTCCCTCCTTCTCCTGCCTCCTATTTAATCTTTCCTCCCACATGTTTCCTAAGAAATACTGAATCTGAGCTTGGAAAATACAGATTTCTTTTTGCTTTCTTTGCATTATACCATCCCTGCCCACCCAGACTAACTTGCATTAGTGGAAAAAGTACAACTCTGCTGCTAATATGTTAACATGAAATAAATATTGCTATGCAGCCAGTGAAAGAGGAATCCTGTTTGAAGTCTTGAAGAGTACACTAAGATAAGGTAGCCTTTCAACTTTTTTGGAAAAAATCTCCAGTGTTTCTGCAGACAGTAGAGTTTGCTCACTTCATTGGGTGTTTGTGGAGTTAATAACTGTCAGTCCTGTCTCTGCAGGGGCAGGACATGATGATCACATTCCACTGTTAGGTGGCAAGTTTTATGATTTGACCTGGTGATAAGATCTTGCAGGTTTTGGGAACAACTGTGTCCCCTGGCTTGTTGATGATCTTGAAGATGAATGATCAACTTAGGCACTGAAACACACAGCAAAATGTGGAGGAAGAACTCTTTTTTTAAGCTGCATTCTCCTGTCTGCTTTTAAGTCAGGCTGTGTAGACTGAGTGTTACAGAAAAACAATCCTAAACAACAACCAAGTTGAGCTTGGTTCTAAACTAATTCATTTCAGTTTAGGGTGATGTGTTTGGCAGAGAGCAGATTGGAGTTTTCTGGCAGTCTCTGGTCTGTGACTATGAACAGTCACAGCTTTTATCCTGCTACACTCCCCAGGAACCTGAGCATCTAAGTAGTCTAGGACTGTAGCTGCATACTGCCCCAGAGTATCCGAAGCCTCTGCTGGCACCAAATGCTTCCTTGATCCTTCCAGGCAATAGAAGCAAAAAAGAAAGGTTGCATTTTTTTTTTTTTTATTTCTTTCACTGCACTTAATTAAAGTTTCCAGCAGATGGAGGACTAGAGGGAATGTCTGACCTTTTTTATCCATCTGTCAGGAGTAAGTGTAGCAGAGAAGGGGCCCTCAGGAGGGAGGATGTGGCTCTTGGTGACACCTGGATGAAGTGAATTGCCTGAACTCGTGTCACACGGGAAGGTGTTTTGTCTACCCTGGTCCAGATGAGTTTAAATTGTAGTTAAATCTGGTGATGAGTTAAAGTTGGGTAAGTCTTGCATGTGGGATAGAAGCAGGGGAACAGGGACTTGGTCATGGTTCTGTTAGCGATTGTGTGGCCTGGGGAAGACAGAGAACCATTCCTTTGTGCTTTAATTGAAATACTTTTGTTTTGTAAAGCCTCCTGTGGCACAGATATTCTTCTTGTTTCTTGCTACGTGCTTGTCTAGGAGACTTGGGTCCTACTACACTGAAGGTTTACTAGTGGTCTGCTGGACATAACCTTGCACGTTGAAAAAGGCAAATATCTTTTAGGCCCTTAATGTCTATATGTGTTCATGCAGATTTATTTGGCAGCTTAAGGTTCCACCTTGTCCAGTTTTAAACACTTTAGTGAAGTCTGTTATCTTTCAAGTCAATGTTAAAAGGGAAACTCTTTTCTGAGGGAGCTGGTCTATAAGCCATCATCGACCACAGTGTTTAGGAGAAAATACTTAACTAAATATTTTTTACAACCTATTTCATGAAGTGGCTTGTTTGTCCTGGGATTCACAATTGCTTTTGTGGAAGTACCACCAGGCACCCCAGAACAGACCGGTAGAGTGCCTGGTGTTCCCTCTGCCAACATCCCTGCAGTTATTTGCTAGTTTTATTCAAGTTTCTGTGTTCTCACACCTTCCCCCTCTGAGGACTGGAAATACGGAATGCATCAAATCCACAATCCAGGCCAAAAAATATCTTGGCTCTATGCTGTACACTGGGAATACCTACATGTGAGAGCCAGTGATCTTGTATCTTATTGTGAAACAAAGATTTTTTTTCTGTTTCAATGCCTCTGCTTTCATTTTGTTATCTCAGTATCTTTCTTTAAGAAAGAGTTGCATTCTTTTTTGTTGGCAGTTCTTTGAATCTCCTTACTCTCCCTCCTCCCCAGCCCTGTGTGCTTGGGTGCGAATAACACTTCCCTGCCCATCACAGTACATGGGTACAGAGGAATTCTTGCAGCAGCCCAGCTGTGCCCCGTCCCCAGCTGTGCCCCGTCCCCAGCTGTAGCTCAGCAGAGTGGTGCTGGTCCCAACAAGGTGCCACACAATCACGCTTTGGGAGACTCATGCAGCAACAAGATGATCAGAGCCTTGTTATTTGCTTTGGTTAATACTGTCTGAAAGCTACATGCAGAGAATGTTCATCTAATGTGGACAGGACTGCAGGAATGTGGTGATGCTCCACCTGTGTGTGACTGAGCTGGGAAACAGCTTTACACCCTTTCTTTTGCTCCTTTGGTGCACTGAGAATCTGTTCATGTCTGTCAGTGATGGAGAGACTTGCAGTTCTGTCACTGATGCTAAATGAAGGTAATGGTGATGCAAGTGTGCATGTACAAGTAGGGTTGTCATCACATAAAAATACAAATTGCTACTAAATATTGCAGCTAATTTGACTTTGTTCAATCCAGAGTTAATTGGTGAGCAATTGTGCTGCTGAGTGTTTTGCTTCATCCTGAACAGCACTGGAGTGTAGGGTTTGTCAAATAATATTCAGCTGATAATGGTTATATGTTTTAAATTTAATAAAAACCACTACTTTTCATAAAGTTCATCTTGTGCTTTCTACCAGACACTGGCTTTTGACTACTGCTGGCAACAGGTGCTGCCTCATGTGGACCTGTGGCCTGACCAGATATGATTAATTTTTTTCCTTGCAATTTATATCAAAATGAAAAAAATTAAATCTCCAAGACCAGTAGTGCAAGTTAGTCTGAAGAGACAGCCATGTACTTAACAGGAAGTGTCCTTGCAGCGTGATTTTATTTTGCACAAGTTGTTCTGTGAGAATCCAAAGTAACAAGTGTTGTTTGGTCTTGTGGCTTCACTACCTTGACCCATACCTCCAGCCCCTATTTAGGCTAAATCATAGTAAAGTGAGAAAACTTTAAAAGTACTTAATCTTGGAGTGTTGGAAAATCTATGAAGAAAAGTATCCCTTTCATGAGGACAGTGATATAAAATACAGTGAGTGAGCAAGAGTCTTGTGCTTTGTTCCTGTCTCTGCTACCGATGGACTATGAGACCTTGGTTATTTCTCCCCTCCTTTTGACTGAGTTTTCTTCCCTAGAGAATAAGGTGATGAGGTATCATAACCTTTGAGCAGTTTGAAAAGAAGCCTGAAGTATGCATATTGTGAGCATTTTACTTCAATATAGATCTACTACTGTTTTAACTTGTAAGCTTGTTTTTAACTTGAAAAGTGTGCAAAATATTATTCTCAGGAAACTCTAGATTTATGAGGAATGGTGCAGAGTAGCCTTTGGTGAAACTTTCTTAGGTTGGTTTTAAAAAAAAGTTATCTGTTCAAGTGAAATCTTTGTACCCTGAAACTAGATTAATTGTAGTCACAGTTCTGTAAAATCTGGAAAGCAGGTTTCAGTAAGGAAACTTGTAAAAAGCCTAATTACAGAGGCACAAAAAGGGGCTTTTATGAAGAAACAGAACGCTCTTTGCTGTCCATACTGTTCCACTTTATCACACATTTGAGTATGGAGTGGTGAGTGTGCTCATGTGCGCCTGTGCAGTTCCATGAGAACTTGTGATGTGGTCTTACACTGTTGTCTGCACCTGCTGTGCATCATTCTGCCAGCAGCCTGCTCATCCAGCTGTTCTGCAATATCTGCTTAGACCTGCAAGCCATCTGCACACACATGCTTGGCACTCCCACATGTGTGCTCACAGTCACGACATGGTAGTCAATGTTTTCTGGTTTTGGCTTGACTTTTCCAGACACTGCAGTTCTAGATAAATATTGCTATTTATTTTACCTAAATTTATGGATATTAATTATATTTGTATAACCTAATTTATATCACCATAAGCAGCAGTAAAAAGTGATGCCAAATTCTAACACTCGATGCCGGTTTGAGGGTTTTTTTCCCCCAGCTCCCAGAAGTGTTAAATTCAAAATGATTGGCCTTGCAAGATCATTGATCAAGCAAGAAGTTGAAGCTCCTGGGGAAGTGATTTTGTTTTAAAAATACTTCATGTGCAGACTGCTCATGGAGTGTCTGTGTAGTTTGTGTATTCAGAAATTCTCTTCCAGCTCACAAATCCCTAACTTGGCCCATATTGTGGTTCTCTGAGTTCATGTCTCACTCCGATGTTGCCATCTTTGTCCTCTTCCTTTTGATGTTTCCTCTTTTTTTTCTTCTGTCTGCTCTTTTCTTACTTTCCTCTCCCTTCTGTTGAATCAAAAAAGCTTCTAAATGAAAAGAACTTCATGCATTTTATAAATTATTTGAACCAATTGGTGGAGATGGGAGCTTGTGAGTATTTTTTTTTTTTTGTAAATGCAGATGAATTTTTTGGAAGCTGCATGATTTCTTCAAAGCCATGGGGTAACCAGAGTAGCAGTTAAGAAGAGGGAATCCTGATTTGTTTTTTGGATTATAGTCATGGCCTATTCTTTATGTGGTTGAAAAATGCTCTGTTCCTTCCTGTGCCTGTCCTCCCGCAACACAGGCTGAGTAAAGCTTTACTGAGCTCAGAGGTAAAGCAGGTGAGGTGCTGGATTTATTGTCTCTCCTTTGGTATCCACTCCCACTTCAGTTAGGCTGTTTATTCCATTCTGTTTTAGTTACAGGGCTTTGTTCATTACCTTCTCAAATCCAGCAGAGAAAAGCTTTACTTATTTTCCACTTACTGAATTGGAGAGATAGAAACATTCAGTAAAATAACTTGTACAACAGGTTTCCTCTGCACACTCTTAGAAGTTACAAATGGAAAAATGAGTGTCTTCCTGCTTATTTTTTGAAATCTGGTCCTTTGTTTTTTTGAAGGACACTCTCTTAAGAGTAGCAGCAGAACATTTGTCCCTATACCCCAAACTCACTATTTGTATATGTGCCTTTCTCCCATTTTAATGTTTATCTCTTGCATTGTGTTCTCCAGACAATAAGAGGCAGAACTGATCAGAAGCAGGGGAAAAAAAGCCAATGGCTATTCTAAGGAGTTGGTTTGTGATCCAGAACTGCATCCTCAAGAATTAAATCTTGAGGTGATGTCATACAAAACTCTATAACTGTAGACACCCCTTCTTCCTTTCCTTCTTCTCTTTATTTCTTCTCAGTGGTCAGAGCATTGAAGAAGAGTTTAATTCCCAGGATCTAGCTTTGCATAACTCCAAAGGCTCTCTCCAAACTAGGTAATTTGTGATGTGCATGTTTCTCTAAGGATGGCACAGAGTTGTGGGAAGGCTGGGAAAGGTATGTTTTGAACCCTGCCATTAATGCAGTGGTGGAGTTTGGCTCTAGGAGAGGCATACTACAGGATTAGTGTGCAGCAGTTGTTTGGTAGACACTGAACGAGTATGTCCCCCGTGTTGTCTTCAGAGGCCCTGCATCTAAATCGACACCACCATGCCAAAACTGGCTGGGTAGTTGGATGTGGAAGCCAAGGTATACTTGGATAAAAGAGCATTTTGTAGAAGATTCAACCCTTATTTACAGTGGCTGTGCTCAGAGTTGCACATTGTAAGGTGGGATGTTTGTGTGCACTGATACTTTCCTCAAGACCTCAGAGGAGATGAAAATGCCAGTTCTTGGAGTGTCTGTACTGGCTTGGTATGTGGCTCACTTTGCCCAAGTGGAGTAGAAGTTTCCCCAGTTATTTGCTGTTTTGAAACTTCTGGTATTGCTTCTGTTGCCATCCACTGAGAGGCCAGTGATGGATTTGGGAGCTTAGAGTAGCAAATGTGTCCAGACCATGCACAGCATGAGCTAGAACACAAGTTGCAGTAGTGTTCTTCAGCTCTCATCTCTGCAAGCTGTTCCTTGGTAGAGCCAGAAGTGGGGTCTGGCCCTGCACCTCTCTGTGCTGTGGGGGGTGCCCCAATTTAAACCAAGGCTCTTTGCCCTGTGCTGATGTGACAACCCATCCTTGGTTCCCTTTCTGTGATAAACATCTGTATGTAGGTAGCTTCACCCCAGGACTCTCCCTTCTGACAGCGCTTCCTATGCAATATTGTTTATTCCTTCCTTTATCAGCGGGAGCTGCTGGGCCCCCTGAGTTATTAGCTCTGTTCACTCATTGTCAGTGTTTCCTCCTTTGTAAATATGTCCCCATACGTCTCTGCTCCAGAGGAATACGCTTTCTCTTCTATTTACTGCTTTCCCCGGGCCCCCACCTCCTCATCGCGCTCTCCACCCAGTGGCCCAATAACAGCCAAGGAGATAAATAAGCTACATAACTCTTCCCAGCTATTATTTGTTGTTGTTGTTGTTGCCCTGCATGGTAATATATATAATAACAAGGAAACAAATCTTATTACTAAAGTAATTACAATAAATAAAAAGCCGAGAGGGGAGATGAGGGAAGGATCTGTTGAGGGAGTGATTGCAGTAGGATTTTTTAAAATTTAATTTACTTGAGATGTTCTCTGCCACTTTGTTGATACCCTGCTGAGGGGGGCTGTGACTAATTAGCAGCCAGCTGTTGTTCTAACACCCTCACCTAATTTATTATGTGACTGTCTCTGAAACAGGAGCTTGTGTGATATCACTGTCTATGGGACTCAGCACCAGCCTCGTGCCAGTGGCTGACTTTATTGCTTGGTGCTTTTGTTTCCCAGAAGCTGAATAGCTGAAATTTTGGGTGCTTTGCTGTCATTCCTTTTATCTTCCAGCATAATCCATATGCTTCCAGGAGTCTGGGCTAGAAAGTCCACGCAATCTATTGCATTATAACTGCTTGTCCTAGTGTCCAGAGTAATAACAGACCAAAACAACTGCTATTTTTTTGACAAATTGCCCAGAGAACTGCACACTGTCTGTGTGCCTTGGTAGAGAACAAAATAGACTGAGCAGCAGAAAGTCTGGTGTGGGCAGGGTCTAGGGGTTGTTAAACTCTGAAGTCTGGAACCTCATTCTCTTGCTTGTAGGTTTCTTATGAAAGTACTGTATTACTACTTGTCAGTAGAATGGAGATAACAGGATCATCTGTCTTCTAAATGGTCCTGAAAACTAATTAGCTAATGGCCATATTAAGAACTGGAAGGATTTAATGTATTGTCCGTTGTTTCATTAGTCTTTCATTCGCAAAAGCATGTGAAGGCTTTGTAAAACTCTGAAACAGTAAAGGTACCCCAGGAATTGAGTGCATCTCCATTGGCTCTTTCATATGCAATTTATATTGGTGATGCATGGTCACCTGGGAATTTCACTGCAAAAAATCACTTGATGTGGGCTCAGTGATATTACTGTCTTGGACTATTAAATGCTTTAGCTTTCAGCCTTGGAAATTATTTCATTTTAGATAGGTTCTACCTTGTATTTTCAAGTTCACATGAATATTAGATATGAACATTATGTTCCACAGGCTCAGAAAGGAATAATTTTGTTCTGCATTTGTGTCTATTTTCCTGACCGACGATGGGAGTTCATAATCCAATGTGTGCACTCCTTTGAAGACATTTCCAGGAGCCAGGAGACCGGTGTACAAAGCTGGCTTTCAGTAAAGTTAATGAGATGATTGAATTATATTATTATTCCTGTTAGCTTGATTGTGTTTCATTATCCCTTTTGTTTGTTATTATGCTTATTTGAGTCCCCTTTGTGGCGTGTTATTCCCATAACAATTGTGACTGTGCTAGGCTCTGTGTAGAGGTAGGCGAGGAACAGCTAGTCCCTTGTTAGGGACTGAGGCATTAGTGGGACAACCTGTGTGCTGGGGTTGTTGAGGGTGAAAAGGATGCTGGGGTGTTCATTCTTACTCATCCTGGTCCTTCTCAGCCCTGGCCACATGATGTATTTAGAGGAGATATGAGCTTTGTAGTTACAGCTCTTCTTTAGTATTACATCCTGGGACAGGGAAAGTGTTTTGCTGCAATGACTTCTGCAACCTCCTGAGGAAGCTTTGTGAGGGATACCTCAGTATCATCAGTGCAGGAATTGGAGAATTGTATTAAAAATCGGGAATCTCTTTATACCTTCTTGGAAGCTGCAGGACGTACCTTGCAAACCTTGACCCAGCTGGCTGCATTGGTAAACCTTCCCTGAGAAAAACTGTAATTACTGCTGAACTTGGATTTTACTTCTTACCTGATTGTGGTAGACATCAAATACTGATATTGAAGTTGATTATTTTGGAGATGAGGTAATGACATGAGTCAAGGGTCTGTTTTGGTCACCCATCTCAAGATCACATCTGCTTTTCTAAATCTAGTGCTTATTGGAAGCTACAGATCCAGAGCTGGAGTTGTTATTCATAGGATGGGCAAAGAGAAGTCCACAAAATGAAATTGTAAAAACTTCACTTTTATAGATGCAGTGAAGAATGTCCAATACTTTACTGCAATATCTACACTACCTGGAAAGCTAAAATTGCCTGGGAATGGAGGTTATTGTCTCTTGTAATATACCTTCGCATATTACATTGTGTAATAAATCAGGCGGTATTTCTTTAGCCCTGAAAACTGGACATCCCTGGAGTTCCAAGTGACATTTCACATTTTATGTGACCATTCAGTCCCTTTTAAGTACTAAAACATCATTTTTTGTGAAATATGCACAGAAATTTTTTAAAGCCTATGAATAAGAAAGTCTGGAGCTCAGTTACGTAAGTGTAAAGCTGCTTTTCCATGAGTTTGATTTAAAAAAAAAATTCTGCTTTGGATTAGCTCTGTGTTTTGGCTAAAGTTGTTCTTTAATATTTTTATTTATTTCTGTATTTCTCTTTTCCCCTTCTTCTCTCTTTGGAATCTGTTATTCAAATGTAACAATAAAAGTTGGCGAAGTACTGTGATAAGAGGGGAGATATATAATGGTCTTGGGTTGGAGAAATGGACTAGCAATTGGAAACGATGTTTGTAGAAATGGGACTAAGAGGCTTATCCACAAAAATAAGCCTTATTTGAAAGCTTGTGTTTTCAAAATCGCTTGTGCAAAAATACACCTTCAGAGGGCCAGCTGAGCTTGAATTTTTCACCTGCACACATGGTTCATATGATTGTACATGTAATTGGGGTAATTATATGGGCAAATATTGCTTCAGTGATTTCAGCAACTTGCCACCCTAATTTATAAATGCAACCAAATGTCCCACAGAAACATCAAGAAAAGTAAAACTGGAAAATTGAATCAATGTTGGAATGACAGAATCAGAATTCAAGCAGTGCAGCTGGAAGTCAGGAAACAAAAAATCAGCAACGTTTTAATGCAGCAAAGCAGCTCTGAGTCTTGAAGAGGCAGAAAATCTGAAGATCTTTTGAAGACATAGTTCGTATTTGAACACATCTCAGCTCAGTGATACCATAACCCTGATAGGGACTCTCAGGTGACTGTGATGATATTTCACTCCTTGGAAATAGTGGTGATTTATGCTATAAAATTCTATAGAAATTATGCTGTGTTTGAACTGTATAAAGCTGAATAACTTTCCACAGCCTTTTAGAATTGTCTTGTTGAATTTCACAAGTAGATGTGTCCTTGTATAAATTGGTTATATGTTCCATTATATCCCATAGGACTCTTCCATGTCTGCGGAAGCAGAACATAGAGAAGAACTGGCAGTGAACAATGTAGTCTAGGTCTTAATTCACATTTTGAATTGCTTTCATTTGTCTGCCACAAATGACAAGGACTTAAGGCATAATTATAATAATAGTTGGAGAAGAGCTACTATATGAAAGCATCTCTACTAGCAGAGTTTCCTTCTCTGTCTCCCGCGTTCCTCACATTTTTCTCCCGAAATGTTCATAAGCTCAGCTTTTGAAGGAGAAGGAAGTATCAGTTGTCCCGGGGGGCACTTGCTCCCACTGCGCACTGCCTGAAGCAGAAATTCTGTTCCTAGTTCCAGCTCTGGTCAGTGGTGTCTTCCTACCAGCAGTAACACTAATGAAAACCTACTTCTTGAGAAACGCTTCCTGTATTCATTGTCTGTTAGCTAACAAAAGGCCATTAACATAAAAACAAAAAGCAAAGATTAAAAAAGCAATGATTTTTGTCTTCCCTGTAACGGTTATGGCACATGAGAGGATGTAAAATGCAGAGCAGCTGAACACTCATAAACTATTTTAATACCATTTAGAAATGAGAAGAAGCAGGGAACCAGGCTTACGTAGCAATGTGGTTTATTGCACTAATCAGTCACTTCTACAGAGCACTATCATGGTTTTAAATCTTCGGTCCAGTGATGTGGAAAAAAATTAGTGGTCTCTCATCCAAGTCTCTAATAGATCTTGGTCGATATCATAGAAATCTCAAGTACCACATTTGAGCTAGCAGTGAATTCTCTGCTTAGATGGATATAATGTTCGGCAAAGCAGCTCTGGATTATACTATACCTGTGATAACAGAGCAGTAACACAAGGTCTAAAAGTGAAGTAGAAAGAGCTATGGGAGGTTAAGACTAAGCTATATTTTGAGTGTTTTTATGTGGCAAAAGTAACGTCTTTGGGGCTAGGCTGAGATAGCTGGAAAGGCACCTGACACTTTGTGGGTTGAACCATCCGCAGGGAATAGCCAAACCTTTTGTTGATTTACTTGTCTAGTGTCCTGCTTTAAACACGGTTAAAGGTTAGGCATGGAAATCCCTAGTGTGAAGAGAGTGGGAGAACAATAGTTTTCCCCTGTCCAGAACATGCACGTTAGACAAAGTTTTCTTCAGAATAAGTTCATATTTGGGGAATGTGTTGTCTGGTCTTGTGCATGTGCCAGTTTTCAAGTGGAGAAGAGCGAAGTGTTTTAAGTCACAGTAATTTCTGTCTCTTTCCCTGACGTGCAGGTGAGGGCACCCTTGAACTGTGCAATTTCTTTATCTATTTTTAGACAGATTTGAATGGTATGTAATACCATCCAGCACGCAGTCTGTTCAGAATCAAATAGTGTCCATATCAATGGCTTTGAGCTTTCAGAATCATAACACTCATCTGGGAATGTAAATAGAAAGGAAAATATTGTGAAAAATGTCTATTGCTGTAAACAGCAGAAATAATCTGGATCAAGTATATCTTTCCATTAAACACTATCTTACCAAAACAAAAGCCCAGCTCAGGGCTGTTATTTATAATAAATTGGCTTTGCCAGTACTCATATCTCTCCCTTTTTTGACTAGTATGTATTGGTTCTGATTGTGTGTACTGACGACAGCAATTTATTTGTTGCATCTTTTGTCCCAAAGGGTCTTGAAGTGCCATAACAAACTACCTGCTTTACTTTCAGGAGTTGCTCACTGTTCTAAACTTTGGACTGGTGCAAAGTAGCTTTTTCGTAACCTCAGAACCCATTGCCTCTAAATGCAGGGAGCTGATGGTTTTAAGCCATCAGACAGAAGTTGTGGCAAGTAGTTCTGCAGCTGATGCTGCAAACAACAGAGTGACTTGAGAAATCACATAGGTGCAATCAAACCCCTTCTGTTTTGTGTGGTTGTATGTGTATTTTTTTTCCTGTGCATTTTATTAAACTTTGAGAAACACATATAGCAGCTCTGAAACCATAATTTTACTTTCACAGTCTCAAATGGGATGGTTGGTCCCTAAAGAGTATATATCTAGCAAATTCTCTACAAATGAGATGCGGTGCATGTATGATTCTGTTATTGCTGATTGTTGCTTAAACCTGATGTGAGCCTAAATAAGGAGTTTGCTTTAACTTTTGCCAAAAACTCTGTGGTACAAATAATACAGTATTCTATGTGTGTAAATGCATATACAATCATGGTAATAGAAACCATTTTGATCCAGATTGTCAAGACTGAAAGGATGCAGTTGTGCTTGAAAAATACATATGCACTTGCATGCACAATTACTCAAGTTGGGGTTTAGGCATTTAAGTGGCAGTTTGTGCTCTCATTTTCGATTATTATGTTCATCCTGCAGGAATGGATCTGTTCAAGTTAGGCACAAAAGTATGCATATGTTTTGTTGTGTGCTATCCTGAAAACACATTGCCTTACTTGGATATAAGCTTGGATTGATTTATCATTTTTCCCCCCTTGAAATTTCTGTTCTAATTTGAGGAATGTGAACTGTGGTGGCTGAACGGTAGTTCTTCGGCAGCATGTTTTCCTTTTCCAAATGGCTAACTCTTGTAATTGTTTCTGTAATGTAAGCTAATATTTCCAGCTAACAGTTATTTAGGGTCCTGTCACGGCAAGTCGTAATTCAGCCCCGTTGCCTAGTGGTCCAAATAATGACCAAGGCTTGCCCCCAGCTGAATTATTGTTCTTTTGTGTCTTACTTTCCCTTCATACACATAAACAAGTCTGTCTTTATGCCAAACTCTGAAGTACAAAGGAAAGCAGAAGGGAAATCGTTGATTCAGAACTCCAACCTGGCAACTTTAGGGAGAGAAGTGCTTATTTAGTGGTATGGAGGCCTTTGAAGGGTTTCTTAGTGGTTTGGCCCATAGGCTTCCCAGAGGCTCACCAGGCTCTTATTCTGTCACATCTTTAATATCTGTACATAGAGCATCTGCTGCAAATACTTAACAGAGAGCATGAAGAGGTCCAACCTGACTTGGAACTGGAAGACTGTTTGGGCTGATGCTAAGGTGCTGCTTGAAGACCTTGAGTACACTGAAATTTGCACCAAAATTAGGAGCTTCTGAGTCAGCTGACTCGTAAGAATGCACCTGATGGAAATAACACTTGTAAAGAAGATTGTGTTTGATATGCCTTTGTGATTCTTCTTTAAGAAAGAGTAGACATTGAGAAAGGACAGTAGCATTGTGAATGCCACAGAAGTATGCAGTTTTGTTAGTAAACCTCTGAGGTGGAAATTAACTTTTTTTTAGTTCCTTCAGATTAATAATGCTATTAAGAGTTAGAATATAAAGGTTTATTGATTAATTTTCAAGCTGTAACTTGCTTGTTATTCTTTTGAAAGGAAATTATATTTTTTATGAAATGAAAATATACGCTAACTGCATGGCAATCACCTAATGAAGTGGCAAACCGTATTTTTTAAGTCACTCAGCATGGTACAAAAGGGCATCTTAATTCTTGAAATTTAACAGCATTCACACTGGGGGAGTCTGCAAATCGTTTGAAGTAATATGGAAGTTTGCCTAACCTAGGAAAAGCTAACAGCTACCAAATGTGTCTGTGAAATGGTTCGCATAAGTTTGGGCCAAGGATGAGGGTGGAAAGCTTTGTAAATTGCTAAAAGAACATGAAAAAGGAAGGCTATAACTTTGGCTTCCTTAATGGCAATTCTCAGGATGGATGGTATGACAATTTGCTTGGTTAGATGTGGGAGCTTTAAGGACACATGGGCTAAAAAGAGCCTGTTCTGGACTCATATGGAGAGTCCTGGGTGCCCAGGTGATTCTGGGGATGCTCTGCAGAGACTGGGCTCTGAGTGGGGCAGGGTGAGGTTTGTAAGAACAGGCTGAGAAATGGGGTCTGATGCTGTTGTGTGAATGTTTTGGAGACTTGAAACGTGGGTGGAAGCCAATGGCCTTGGCTGTTTCATACTGGGGGAAGGAATGTAAGTCAGGATACAGTAAGCAAAGAAAGAAGTGTGAGTGCTTCAGGCAGGTTCTGTCTTTGCTCAGGCAGTCCCAAACATATTATAGTCAATTAATTCGAGCCAGCACTTTGGTCAGGCTAATGGCAAAGGGGCCTGGATGGATCGTCGTTTGATTACCATCTATGCTAAAGCTCAGGAGACAGCCCAGAGTCTTATGGATTTGTGTTGGTGTAACAGAGCAGAGCTGAGACCTGGGCTGTGGCTCCAGCCTCCTCTTGTTTGTGTTTTCAGGTGTTATCTGGGAACTGACCTGCTGAAATTTTGCTTTAGGAAGCGATTTCTCATTACTTTAGGTAGCCCGAAGCAGGACCTGCTGGATAATCTCAAGAGGCTTTCCTGGAAGCCTTAGGTCCATTTTGTACCCTTGAAGGGGTTGATGAGATATGTTTCCATTAGGCAGCCAAGTTCAGGAGCTTATCTGCATTACTTTAAGCTTCCTAGTTTCACATCAACCCATTAGAGCCACTTTCCCAAACTGGGAAGGAGGTGGGACCCTCAGTAATTCTCTAGTACTCATAGGCTGTGTTTTCTCTTTCCACTTCAAAATGTCACACTGGATTCCTGATGGAATTAGAGATTTTTATCTTCCTTTTCTCTGCTAGACCTGATTTTTTTCCTGGTTTTCTTCTATGCTGAAGACTTAATTTCTCATGTGAGACAGGGTGAAAATTAAACAAACAAGCTGGCAGATAGACAGAATGGTTCTTCATGTCTGGAAAGCTGTAATGGGCTGTGACTTAGGAATTACAGTGCTTCATATTCAAACTTTTCTTTTTGATGCATTGGGGTGGCATCAGAGCTGACAGTGACATATGGAGAAGGCCCTCTTAGCAGGATTGAGGCTGTTATGTGATAAATGACACAGTATGTCAAAGGACTTCTGTTATCCATCATGCTGGCTTCCTCTGAACACACTCTTGCTAAAAAGAGAAGTAGCTACACAGACAGCTGGGGGATGCTGTAGGTAGGGCCGATGGTGTGTTCAAATGAGAAAATAAGAAAGCTGAAAAGTGCATGTTCACAGGGGTGTTAATAACCACTGAGTTTGGAATTTTAAAGTCAATTTTTGTTTAAACACCCAAGGTAGCCGGCTTTTAAGTCTTTGTCAAGAATGCAACTTACTTTCAATAAAATTGTCTCAAAAGTGTTTCAATCAAAAGGTTTCAAAACTCCACCAAGTGATGAACAGCTAAGGCTTCTCTAAAGAAAGCCCATTTAGCATCAAGTTTTGGATTGAATGCACTGTTCTGGCCCCCAACACCTCCCACACTTTCACCTCCCAGACTTTCTCTCTTCCTTTCATCTCTGTTTGGTAGTTTGAGTCTGAAGTGCAATGGAGCAAAAGTCATGATCTCTACTTTACTATATACATGAGAGGCATGGGGAGAGATAGGTAAACATGGTAGCAGGGTGGTACAGTTGCTGTTTTAAATGTAAGGGATAGAAAACCCTTCTAAGGGAAGGACCAGGGCTTTTACTCTCAACACGCTTGTTACAGGAATATCCTCTGTAGGATGCTTTCTACTATTCTTGACCATTCAAGTTAAGAAGTAATGGGGCAGACTTGCACAGCTCTGTGCCTTCCACTGTTGGAAAGTTTGTTGCCTTTTGATGTTGGAATTCTTCTCTTTCTCTTGCTTTTAACCCAACAGTACCTCTTTATTTTTTCATTCACTTCAGAATGGCATATGCACCAGTGGCTGCTCAGGAAAAGCAAGGATGTGTGGCACAGCATAGGCACATGCCCATTTCAACCTCCTATAGTCCATCTCTCTTTTTTTTTTTATTAGCTGTAGTGGCTGATTTTTCCCTACTTGATTAATGGACCTTCAATAACTATGTAGTCTCTAAATCTAGACAAGGCAAGTAGTCTGTCTCTTTTGATCCCTGAACTCCTAAAAGCCTGATTCTGACTCTGCTAAAGTGATGTTTATGTGCCCACATACACAGTAGTAATTGGTGTAGAATATCAAATGTCACTACTTGACATTTCATTCATAACAGTAGCATCTAAAGTAAAGGCTTTAACTTGATGGTTCACCAGTGGCCAGTGTCAAATGATCTGGGATGGTCTTTGTGTTACAAGTGTCAATCAACAAATGGGTTACTCTGGAGATAATTTAATCAGAGCCCATCAGTGAGCTTGCTTTAAAAAATCTCCTTGCTTCCAGATTATTACTGCAGACTTATTGCATATGAGATGAGAAGAGAATAGTCTTGGTAGGAGAGTGGCTACAGCTTCTGTATCCCCTCTAACAATCCCACTCCTGAGAGGATGGAGTTGCAAGTTTCTCAGGCACATCTGTTCTGCAGTTAAATACAAGACTTTAGGTTCTGTGGCTGTTGAGCTGGAAGCTCCTGCCCAGAACAATATCTGCTAAACAGAAACCAACCTAAATATATAGATAACTCAGCCCCTTCCAACTCCCAGTGCTGCTGTGCTCCACTTTATCTGGCAGTACAGCTTTTCCTTCACAAACTCTTTATGTGATGAGACGCTTATTTCAGCTGTTGACCCCATCAATGACCCCTCACTGGGAGATCAGGTGTAGAGAACCAGGCTATTATCTGCCTTCCACTCACATATTTCTAATCAAAGCAGCCAATTTTGATAACGCTTACAGCTGAAGTCACAGTGAGGGAGACCTGGCTGAGTACAGAGAAAAGAAGTGTTTGGAATGGCAGAGCTAGAGGTAAGAAATCCTTAAGGGTGAGGCTGAAAAAGAAAAGTCAAGCTGGGAGAAAAGATGAACAAGAAAAGCAGGGAGAAATTCTAAATTCCAGTTTCATATTTAGTATAAGAAGTCATGAGAATCAGTCAGCAGAGTGAAGTAAAGCATCTCTACAGCCTCCGTGTATTTCTGCGTGGTCCTTCAGCTTTCTTACCCCAATGAAGATGGGTAGCACACTAGCATTCTATTTTCAGTGTGTATGCTTCAGACAAAATAGTATTTAAAAAAAAATAATAATAAAATAAAATCCAAAGCAGCTCTGACAGGAGGATGTCTCTTCAGATGTCATAAAGCTTAACGTTTACTCCAGTTATGACATCCGTGTAGTCTTTCTGTTCTCTCTTTTGAGTTCTCTCTAAACTTAGGGAACACTCACATTTGAGCCCCCATGCACTGGGTTCAGAAGAAAAGATAAGCAGGACCCGCAGTGTGGCACCTTCTGCTTTGGTCTTCAAAAGCTATAGTCCAGGCTACTAGCTGTCACTATTGTTGTTACCTATTATCAGAGAAATCTTGTTAAATAAGGCAGTAATTCTTGACGATGTGTGAAACACTTGTACGGTTCCCTCCCTTGGAACACTAGCTTCATTTGATAACCACACTGCTTGCTTACTTTCCAACTTGATGTAGAGGTGTCACTTTATCATATTTGAATGTTTTAACTGCACTTCAATAGTAGTAGAGTGATAACAGCATCTTACAACCTGATGGAGCAGACCATTGGAACATGCTGTCCAGGGAAGTGTTGGAGTCACCACCCCTGGAGGTGTTTAAAAGGCGTTTGGATGATGTTCTCAGGGACATGGGTTAGTGCTAGAGTTAGGTTATGGTTGGACTTGATGATCCTGAGGGTCTCTTCCAGCTGAAATGATTCTATGATACTATCAATAGTTTGCAGTCACAAACGTCGGGCTGGCATTTCAGGCTGGATACTGAGGCGTTGCCTTCATCTTCCTTTGTCTTTGATTTTCCTGGTTTAAAGGTCCTGTAGGCTGTAATTGCTTTTTGAGACTGATAACATTGTATTGTTAGCCCTGGATTTGAGAACAGCTGTTGTCTTCAGTTTCTGTGTGTTTCGCTTTCTGGTTTATAATTATAGTCCATAAATTGTGTTAGGATTGTTGGTAACAAGGAGTGTACTGAAAATGAGATTCTTTTCAGCATTTGTGTCACTTAACAGAAGACAGAGAATGAAAAGACACGTTGCAAATAGTGAGTGTGTGCTGTTTTTCTCATCTTTGGGGGTTTTGATGAAAGCAAGAATTTGGCAGTTTTTTCTGGGGTTGCAATCAGATGTTCACTCAGTGCCACTTGGATTTGCAGCATGAACTTTCAGCCAGAACCACCACACTGCAGAAGCTTCTTAGCCACAGGAGACTGATATTAGCATCTTTTCCAGTGAATGACCTGATTCCTAATTTGTAATTCTCTGCAGTAAAGCTGATGGAAGATGCTCTAAGCAAAGTCCTGGGTCTCTGTGTGTAAACAAAACAAGACTGAAAAAACCCCTGAGGATGAAGTTATTTTTTTTTTTCTTATTCTTTATACCTTTTCAGATATGTGAATAGAAATGTAAATATTTTGGTTGTTTTTCCTTGCTACCCCAACATACAGTGTTTTTTTTTCCTTGCTTTACCCCCATAGGGAGTTAGATCCTAATTTCAGTTCAGAATCTGTTTCTTTGTCTTTCACTTCTGCCCTTTCTTTCTCTGCAATTGTCTTTCTCTCTCTCTCTCTCCATACAGTTCTGCTTCTGTCTTTTGTCTGCTGCTGTCCCACTTTTCATTATGTTTGTTTTGGTAATCCACTGAGATTATATAAAGTTCCTGCATAGCATGATGTGGACCAAGGATCATAGAAGCTCTGAAGTGCCCTGTGTCGCCACTGGTGGGGCCTATGTAGAGCTTTATTTGCTGTTTTTTTCGTGTTAGCAGGGGGACTATTCCAAAGTAGTTGATTTTTCTCAGATGGGTTCAAAGGAGGCCATCACAAAATACTATAATTTAGAGACGTCCATTTCCACACAGCAGACAGAAGATTTTCTAAGTTCCTCTAGATGTTCTCACATAGACAGATTATTATATAGATTTGGAATCCAAGATTGTAGGAGTTATTTAGGATATTATGAGTTTTAGGAGATGTAATATTGGTTGGAAAGGTGAGTCCTTAGCGTCTGCAGCTATCTGCAGTGTACCATATTCTGATGTGCAATAGGTCTTTTTTTCCTTTCTAGTCTTACTCTGTGTTCCTCTGCCAATATACCCCAATATTGACCTGTGGACATGGTTGTGTCACTATGGAATCCATCCATGCTGTCATCTGAGGAAACTCTGGCCTAGTAGTTCTCCTGTATTTGTAAAATAAATTTTCCTTTACTATACAATAAAATGGGCAATATTACATGCCCTAAGTAGCTTTGCTCCTCGTTGGCCTATGGTATTACAATATTTTTCCCTATCATGTATGTAGAGCTGTTTTATATTAAATAATAGAGAGTGTTAAATTATCTCATTATTAGCATTCAGGAATCTTTAGTGTAGCTTAAGCTCTCTTCAGACCTGGAGCAAGCTCAAATCCCACTAAACAGATTCCTGAGTTTATATCTTCTAAAATATAGTTTTCATTTCTGTTGCAATTTCCCTTCATCATCAAGAAGTAACAGTGTTTGTAAATTCTGTGGCTAATTATTCAGTGATTACGATATTAATGATGAATTGTGCAAAACAAGTGGCGGGGGGAAGAATTAGAGGAAAAGAGCAACAGTCAACCTTGAAAATGTCAGCAGATTTCTTTGTTTCTCCTCTTTGAAACACATTTAGCTAAGTAGCATTGGGTTTGATCACTTGTTTTAAAAACCATGTTGTTAATAATCCATTTATCTGTGGGATACATGGATGGGCCCCTGGATTCCATGACTTACTGTAAACATTTCTGAGGTTTCACTCCCAGTATCTGCATTTGATGCCACTCATCCCAAAGAGGACAAATGTACCACATCAGGGTGGGAGAAAAACTCAATCATTTAAAAGACACATTGTGTTTTTTAGTTAGATAAAATTAACTAGTGCATGCTTTTTTAAGCTGTGTTATATGAATAAAGCATTTGTCTGTGTGGAGCTGATTGTAACGTAATATTCCTGTTGCTTCCAGTAGAGATTCGGGAAGGGAGTTGCTTTTATGTACTGTCATACCTGGAGGTAAAAAAGATAATTGTCCAGTAAGGAAAAGATGTGTTTATATATAATTTATGGATTTTTCTTTTTAGTATTCTGCCACAAGCTTGCTAGTGTGTATGTTTGAGAGGAAGATCATCTTATTTACTTAGAATGATCAGTGGCATATCTGTGGTGCACCTGAGTATACGAAGGTCATTGATGGATCAACCCATTAAAGATAATGATTCTCTTTTTACCCTCTTTACTGAGCAATGTTTTTCACCATTTGTAACCATTTCACCACTGCAGCTTTGAAGTGTAACAAAGATGTTTGTGGTCAATAGAAAGCATCTTTCATACCATACGATGCCACAGAAGTTAAATGGAAGGTAGAAATACATAGTAAATAATTAACAGGTACAACCTGTCAATCCTCATCCAACAGGAGAAAACGTGATATTTGTCATCATCATATTGAATATGATGACCCCAAGTGTCAATACTGAGTTCTGAGCAGGCCATTATAAGGGCAATGGATGGCAAGGAAAGATTTCCTTTCTAATCTGTTTGCTGAGGTAATCTTATGACCAGGAACAGAAGGAATAAGAATCCTTATGACTTTGTTTTAAAATGGTTTATTTTCATGTGTTCCTGTTATTAATACAAATTATTATATATTTTTTTAATGTATAGTGTAGTGCACTGAATGCTAACAGTGATATCTTTGGCATTAGAGTCTCAGTCTATGAATGTCCTGAAAACATGTTATCACTGTCTAATCATACAAAACAGGAAATGAGTGATTTCATTAATTTTCTTGTTTCCTCTGATTCAGGAAAATGCTAAAGAGATGCCTAGATGGCCTTCTGAGTAGCATAGTGTGAAACATTTCTACAGCCTTTAGCTTGAAGGGCAAATAGGTCAATTGGCTTATGATTGGATTCTGTTTTCCTGCAGCTCACTGTAGATCCACAATTGCTCTGTTGGAGTAAGTGAAGTTACTTTGCACTTTGACAGTGTAACTGGAAGCGTAACCCAACTGTGATGTGTAAATTACTCCTGTTTTCTTCTTTATCCCTTAAGAAGGAACTGTCAACTTGTCTGTCAACCCATCAGAATCTGGCAGTGAAACATCTGGCTTAAACATCTGCTGGCAGAAGAAATGCAATCTGCACCTCTGCAAACAAATAGCAAACACTGTGTTTGTAGGGTTGCAATGGCAAGGAAACTCCATTTCCATTGGCCACAACAAAAAGATGTGTACTGGTGCCTCCTTGCTATTGCAGCTCTTGCTGGGATCTGATGTGTACATGCACATTCTGTTAGATAATATATGGTTACCATGCAGGAAACCTGGAGAGATATTCATTAAAAATGTAACCCACGATCTCCACTATAAATGCAAGGCACAGCTTCTCCAAATTTTGCATAGATGTTTCCTGTGTGGACATTCTGGGTTGAGTTTGAAACATAGGTATACGATCAGGTTAATGGAGCAGAGAAGGCATATTTGCAGTTGCAAGCAGAGACCTAAATAATAATAATAAATCAGTAAGTAAATAAATAAATAAAATTCAAGCAGCTCTCTTCTCTGAATGCGATTAAGGGGCTGTGTCCATTCAATCAGCATAGTCACTTTGCATTTGATGAAATCCTGAGAAGTGGATGTAAATAATAGTTTGAGAATATAGTTGACTCAAATGTCGCTTTGCAATGATGGGAAACATGTTTTGGAATTAACTTCAACTCGGCTCACTGAATCAGGGTGCCAAGGGAAGCGGTTCTTTCCTTCAGGGTTCTTGAGTTATACACATATGAAAATAAAAAAATGTGTCTATCCATCTGTACTAAGCTTTATTCTTGACACTTCCACTGCTTCAGGAGGATTTACTAACCTGCAAGAAATATGACTTTACTCTATTGATTCCTGTTGTTACTTTGTTCAAGTGGCATCTCCCAAATTGCTGCTGCAGCAAGATTCCTTTCGCTTCTTAAGGAAGAGCTCATGTCAATAATAAATACTGGGGTCTTTGAACCCCCACTCCCTTAAAAAATTTTCTGTCCTGGAGGGGTTGCTTTTTTTGTGAGATGCAAGTGTAATTTACAGCAGAATTTGTGATGGATGCAAACTAACTTGCCTTGGAACCTGCTCCAAAGCACTGTCATTGCTTCAAATAACATCCCTGCTGAGATGGTAGATGTGAGTGGAACTTGGCAAAGGGAAGAGCAAGAAAGAGGAGACCCCCTGAGGCAGTCCTGTTGAAACAGTAATGTAACCTGTCACTGAATTATGCGAGAAACTGTTAGGGAACCTGCTATGGACCGTGACAAATCATCCCTGGAGGACCTTGTAGGATGACCAGAAGTAGCTGGGAATGAATGTTGTGAAAGCCCAAAGCTGTTGCTGTCTGTGAGGCTGAGTGGCTTTGTGCATGTATCTTACCCTGTTAGATGAGGAAGAACTGGTGGTTATTCGTCTTCTGGAGTAAGGCGAGAGCATGAGACTTTATTAGAGTGAACAGGGGTCTTGGAATAAATGGTGATTGCAAATCCATCGCTGGCTGCTGACTCATTCTGTTCTATTTGTTGGCCAACAGAAGAGATCTTTAAATTAGGTTAATTCCCGCCTTTACTCTCCCTCTTGTAAAGAGAAAATTTAAACTGTATATCTGAGGATCACTTTAGCACAAAAAAAACCCACCTGCTTATTTCCTTTCTGTATCTGTATTGGTTGGGTTGGTTTTGGTGATAGACTGAAAGGCTGGCTGGGGAGAGCCGGGCTGATGTCTTTCTGCCAATTCGAGATAGTGAGCTCTACCCAAAGGGTAGTGCCAGTAGCATGATTTAGGACAGCCCCGTGGCATCCTTTTATCTTTTCCTTGCCAGGCCAAACATCCACTTTGGCAGCACTGGGCCCAAGTCCTCCCATTCCAGCAACTCTGTGGTGTCGATAAACAGTCTGCTCACGATGACGGGGCTTGGCATTATTTTTCCAACTGTTGCAGCAGTCGGCAGTACATCTTGTATCATGTGTGCCAACAGCGTGTGATAACAATAAAATTCTTTCCAAGTTGAACTCTTCCTTGGTGTTTCACTGATAGGTAAAGTAGCAGGAAGGGAACCTGCATCTCCTCACACGTTCTCATCTCTATCCACAAAAGACCTCTTGGCCTGGTTAATGTCTTTATGTTATTTGGACAACAGCTTATAGTAGAGCAGACTGATCTTTTATTGGAGCTTTACACTTAGAATAAGCAGAAGAAAATGAGGCATATTTGTAGAGGATGGTTGGTAGACTTTTCTGTCATGCCTTTGTTGTGACACCTTTCAACATTTAATTTTTTTTTTAAAGGCTTGCTTAATTCTTGAGGTAGTAGAGTGATGGTATTTCTCTCCATAAGATTGAAATGTGAAATTCTGGAGCAACATTGGAAGCTCAAAAGAAAACAGTGCAGTGGGTATATATATGCTGTGTTGGTTTGCTGTTGCCCATGAGATCGTTTTGAGTCTCAATACTTTGTCATTATCTACAGTGGACTATTTCTATGTTTAAAATATTTACTTTTCTGTACAGGAGAGACTTTGCAGCTGATAGGAGTTATAATGAGAGATAAGTAATTGGAGGTTAAGTGTCAAACACACAACAGTTTGAACGTGTGTTACGCACTAAATAAGCCTTTTAACTTTGTCAGTGTCTTCTGATGGAATAATCTTAGACTAATACCAGCTGAAGGAAAGCTGGGCTTGTACCCTCCAGAGGGTCTATTGAGAAGGATTCACTAATGTGGAATATCTAGGGTGTAACTTAATATTGAGGAAGATACGAGTTTGTTGTTTTGGATGTAAATCACCATGCTGTTAATTCATCCTTAGCATCTGTGAATTATCAGATGTGGTATTTCTTTTGGACAGCAACCAGTACTGTGTGCTCCAGAAAACATGAGAATCCTTATCACAGACAAATGGGAGGAAAAAGGACCATCCTAATCTTTAATCATTGAAGAAAGGCTCACAACTGGAATAATGAAGGTTTTATATTTCCTCTAAAATTCTTCTACTTTGAAATTCAACGGTCATTTGGCTGTTTGAAGACATACTGCTTAGGAGGTCACCTAATCACCTCGCACATCTAATGGTGTGAAACCATGTTCTGTGATTTCTTCCAAGGCCTATTCACCTGATGGAGCTGGGAAGTGCTAGACTGAAACCATGCGAAGCAATTTCAACCCATTTCAACACCCGCAAAATTTGTGTTCTACTAATATTTACAGACAATTGCAGTTGCTGCCTTTCTGGTAGGGAGCAGCTGGGGGCTGATGGCAGGGCAGCTGCAGCCTTAGCCACCGCTGGAGTGCTTGCCTGGATAAAAATGATAAACCATCTAGCCCTACAGTTACCTAATAGCAGCTGGGATTTTGCAGCTGTGGAGTCGCACCATGAGAAATACATTCAGAGCTGCAATTCAGTGAGCGTGCTTTTCAGGCCAACAAATTTGCCTTGTGAGCTGAGGAGAAATAAACTCTATAGATGTAATTCTTTCTTTTTTTCTTTTCCTGGTTGCATGTGCTCTGTCACTGGTAATTTTCAGTGCTCAGGAACAAAGATAACCATCCTTCATGACATCAGCCTTTGAGGACCACTAAGTAATTGCTTTCCTGACTGTGAACAGCTTTTTTAAAAAAATTTATACATATATATATATGTATTCCTCTTTTACTCTATTTGAATCATCATTTCTTCCACTTTTCTCATGTTCACATGTGATCTCAGACAAGTCGTTAAACTGTTCTGTAGTTACTTTACACTGGTAATAGTACCTTAAAGAACCTATTTGGGTTTGATTTAATTATAATATAATTATTTGAAATCTTTGAGTGCTTGCTTGGAAAAAAAGACGGTCCTGTTGAAATGGACATTTCACATAAAAGGTACATTTGCCATACTCTGAGGGACGGTGGGAATTTTAGTGATCAAACTTGCCAGCTGGTCAGAAAACCAGAAGAAAAACTTTCACAGCATTTTCCAGAAAGCTGTTAATTACTCTCTGCTTTTTTTTTTTTTTTTATTCTTTTTAGAAAGTGGTTGTAAACATTTTTTATCTTAACAAAAATTTCAGCTATTAAACATTTTACAGCACTGTATACCATTATTAGTTACACAGTGTTATTGGAATGGAGCTGGTCAAGAAGGGTTGAAGTTTTAGCCAGGTCCTGTCCTGTACAGAGCAAGTGATGTCTCTTGCTTATAAATATTCCAGTAAGATAAGAGAAGCCATCAAGCTGAGAAAGCACTTATTTACCTAAATACAAACTGTAACAACTGAACTATGTTGCCTATACGCAGGAGGAAGACAACTTAGATCTTAATGTCATTCCTGTGCAATTCTTTATTGCTCAGTTTTTTCACAGTGTTAGTCAAAATAATTGGCAACCTTGTGCAACCTTCATTCCAGCTGATCAGAATGGCCTGCGTGAATTTGCACATTGATTTTTGTAGGGGATATTTCTGTGGGCTTATCTATATTGACTAAATGTTATGCATCTAAGTCTTTAATCTCTCTTGGGTCTGTGAGTGGTAAAATCGCTCAAAGTAAAGGACCCCTGAAGAAATTAAAAAAGGAAAAACACTATCTGATATTGTCAGAAATATTGTAGAGACTTGCTAGCCATCCTGCCTTTTATTAGGATTCTAAGCAAGCACCATGGTTGTTTTTCTTTCAAATTCATCTTGGAATAGAGAATTTTATTCTTCTGCCCTTTTTATCCACGTCATTCTACTGAGAGACACATTATAGTTATGTCTCCACCAAAAACAATATCTAGAAGTTGCATTGAGGGCTGTTTCTCAGCAGTGACAGTTCAGAAAACAGTTTTGAAATACTTGTGGTTCAAAGTTGGAGCTTAGCAGTTTGTCCTTAGAGGTAAATGTTGTATTGCCTTGTATGATGCACTTTGCAGTACTTCAGTGCTCTCTTTCACTAGTTAAATCTAAATGTGTGTTAACAGTTAAAATGTGTTCAGGTCTTTTATATGGATATGTGAGATCTTATTTCTCTATGAGTAGGTAAAAAAGAGTTTGCTATTTAAACAGAGAAAAACCATAACAGTCAGTCATCGATTCATGTGAAGATAGACAACATGGTCCTGTTCTTTGGTCAGTATCTGAGTGTGCTGAGTTAGATCAGCCAGCAGATATAAATTGCTTTCCGTGGCACCGTGTCAGTTTTTACTCATGGCCCTTCTAAGTAGAAGAGCTATAGCTGTAAATTACCCTTCTATATGTCTTGCAATAAGTGATCGAGAGGTTGTGTTAGAGCTCTCGTCTTTTCTCCTTTTCTCCACATCTAAATAAGGGACTCATGTCAGCCTGGTACTTTGTCATTTACTTTTCTGTGAAATATTTCAACTTTTGATCAGGACCTGATATTCTTAACTCACTGAAAAAGGACAGTGCTTTTTATCTGAAAGATTTCTTAACACTTTGCTACTAAGATTGGATGCAGATCATCGATTTTCTTCCTGGGCATCTTCACAACCATCAATCTCCACATATTCTCAATTCATTCTTCTTCAAGAGGTTATTCTTCTATTATATGACATTAAAAACAAGTCTGTTGAGGGGGTGGTGGGGAAGAGCTAAGGGCAAAAAACCCCAAATGTTTGGGGCTGTACCCCTATTCTGGAACATTGCTGACATCTGATGCTTCAGGCTTACTGATTCAATATAAGAAGAGAGATAAAAATGTACAGTAAGGACCATAAATTAGTTGCCCTTATCCAGTTTTTTTTTTTTTTTTTTTTTTTTTTTAGGAAGCTAGTTAAGAATTTCCTGACTTTGGAAGATGTTGAGTGCTTGCAACTCTATTCAACTTCAATAGGCAGTGATGAGAACTCCATATTTTGAAAAATAAGGTCATTTATTTCAGTATTCAAGTAACTTCACTTTACAAATCTGTTTCAAGAGGGATTTTTTTGATCGTACTGGTCCCCAATTAAAATTTGTCAATTCCTACACAAAAACAGCTTAGATTTTTTTTTTTTTTGATCACACAAGTCTATGTGAACCACTTTCATATAGTTGTTCCTATCTAGTGCCCCAGTTTTTCTTTATTAGAAACTTCCAGCAAGACTGCTGCAGTTGAAGTGTTTGTAATGGTACCTATTGAAACTCTTTCAGCTCCCCTGAGATTCTGATCGCACCTCCTAAGAATCTTGAATCTCTCTATGGACCCTGAATTTTTACTGTTTTTACTTAGCACTCAAATGAACTCTCTTAAATCTTTGTCCAAGTCTTACTAGGGTTTGTAAGCTTTCTGGAGAATTTGGTTCATTTTTTTGACTTTACAGTAATTCTATCACTGCTTTTTATATGTGTATACTTTTAATTTTTTCTGAATGTTTTGCAGAGCTCTGCAAGCCCATCAGGTTTCCCTGGTGGATACATGCTTATTAAAATAAAGCATTGAATGCTTCGTTTAACTTTATTGTTGTGAAGTGCCCAGAGACTCTGTGCTTGGATGAGCAGTTATGTAAGTGCAATTTGTTTTAGTTTTTTTAGTATCAGAATTAACATCCATCTGAGGTTTGAAGGCTCATAGTGCATGTGCATGGAGGCAAGTAAACAGATAAAAGAGAGCTTAGTGCATCTAGGTATGACCCCAAACTGCTTTTCCTTCTCCTTGACCGCTTGCTTTACTCACTGGCAGATCAGTCACCCCAGTGTCTTTCTAGGAATGCTGGAGTGGCTGGTGCCTGATTTATCTATTTATTTTTTTTTATTTATTTTTAAGATGCATGAAGATTTAGCTTCATGCTAGTAGAGGAATGAATTTCCTGAGAATGAATTCCAAGATGCAGAACTGCATGTTCCTCCTCCCCTTTATCATTACTAAATAATTATCATCCAACATGCCCATCCTGCTGAACAGCTTTGTTGTCTACAAGCTGGATGTGGCCCTGGTAGTAGTTGCTGGGTTTCATACGGGGGCAATTCCAATTAATAATTTGTGTGGCAGTCCTAAGACACATAGTTTCTCTGGCCAGGGCACTGGAAGAATTCAGTCGTCTTCTCTTAACATGGGACTCCTACAGAAAGGATGTAGCAGGGGAGACTGTACACACATTTGTGAGCAGAAGGGTCTGAAAGAGAGTAGTGTTCTGGGATATTTCTTTTTTAGTGACTGGTTTGATTTATCAAACTATTTACTATGCATTGGTTATTGGCTATTGCAGGGTGTGATTTCCAGTTACAGGTAGTGATAGTATTTCTGACCCATTGCTCAAGTCTTCCAAAGCCTTAATGGTCTCCATAAACACACTGAGGAATCATGCCACATGTTAACCAGGAGTTCACCACATTGGAGAGAAGTATTATGTAGGGGTAGAACATCTATGAGGAAAAGACCATGTGCTGGCGAAAAAGGAAAACAGGAATAAATATCTGGTTAAATGGAAAATAGCTGCTTCCCTTCAAAGTCAGGTGGAATTTCTAACAAGAAAATAGGAGATTTGTGGTGATGTAGTGTTTTTGTGGTGTTTATTTGTGTGCGTGTGGGTGGGGGTATTTATTTGTTTTTGGGGTTTTTTTGGAGTGTGGTTTGTTCTTTTTTGGTATTGCGTGGTATGTGGGGTTTTCTGTTTGTTTTGTTTGTTTGTTTTTGCCTCTTTTTTTTTTTTTTTTTCTGTTTTGACTTGGAATCTGCATTGCAAACCTGTCTGGTCCATAAAAATTGTTCATCTCCACAGAAGGGAACACTTATTGCAAAGAAAGCAAACGGTGTTTTACAGGAACTTCTGACTCCTCAATGGAATTCACAGGCAGAGTTAGAAATCCCATGTCAGAAAGAAGAAATATAACAAGCCTAGATTCATATGTATCACTGCTAAGTAACCTGTGAAAAAATATTACGTTATTGTAGCGAGATTATATTTGCCATGCAAATAGCCTGTGAAGTTAGTAGAGGTCAAGTCCCATAATGCTATAGCCCGTTATAGTGGGAATTTCCAGTGATGTTTTAGATATTGGCAGTAATATCTTCATAATGATATTGAGTTTACAACGCGGCTGAATAAAAAAAGAGCAATGGGGAAATGGGAGAGAAAAGATTGAAACCTTTCTAGCATGAGTAGCACAATCTAGTGTTATAATACTTTCCTAAGCCAACCCGTCCTGCCTTGCAAAGGAAAGTTGGAAAGCCGTGTACTTGGGTTTGTGTTGTTTTGTAAGCTACCACTCAGCATATTTCAGCTAATGCTGCTTTGTCAGAACTATAATTTACTAATGGAAGAAGTACAGTGTGTCTTCATATATGTCAGCGTGTGTCCAATTCCACTATAAATCACATGACAACCTGATGTATAGTGAGGTCCCTTTTTTGTGCTTCTAAGTTGATCTGAGAAACTTGGTGACAAAATAAACCTGCCCTGTGCCAGTTCTTTTTTTAGAGATGAAAACCAGCATCTTTTTTGAGCAATGGGAATTATACTGAAGGATGAATGTGTGAGCCTGCTCAGCATTACAGGGGGACAGCCAACTCTGCCTAATCTAGAACAGTCTTTTTTTTTGGGGGGGTGGGGGAGAAGTTTGTTATTAACCTGTCTTCAGAAATTTTGGCAAAACAACCTTCCAGCCTCCTACATGGCTGAAAATATATGTGCTCAAAATCATCTTATTTTGGAACACCATCATCTCATTGCCATTCAGGTGTGACTTGCAGCAGAGTCTTATCCCTGCTGCTTGTTTTTATTGATGAAGATGGCTGAGGTGATGGAGAATGGGGTTGTAATGCACCACAGCTTGGGAGGAGTGACTTGAGTCTTCCTCACCTTTGTCTCTTTCCTTTTCTTGTCGTTTTTCTCCTTTTCTTCTGTCTTCATTGTCAGCTGGCAGGTCACTGTCGTGCTTTGCTGTAAAGTGTTATCTTGCTAAAACAAGTCCAATTCCCACACAAAACTTTGCAGGCTTCAGCCTGGAAAGGGACTTAAGGTTTCCAAGTAGAGTCATCTTCTGAGATAGTGGTACGATGCACTAATCAGTGCCTGCTCTGTGATTCCTGGACATTAGAAACAGGACAAAACCTTATAGATGATGTTGGACAAGGTTACACCAGGATGCTCCAGGAGGGAAATGTATATATATTTTTTTTATTTCCTGGGCCTCTACACAGCCCCTCTGCTTCTGATGCTCTCTGTTAACCTACACTATGCCACGCTTTGCCCTTCTGTATGTATTTATTTTGGTTTAAGTTTTAGAACAATCATCTGCAAATTGCAATTCTTAGTACTCATCTTATATGCAGAGATAGCACTGATTTAACTAACAGATTTTTAAATCAACTCCGTTAATTCGATGCAACCCATATGTGAGCAATTAGCTTAAGTCAGTTAAGAATTCTCTTCAGCTATATGGATATAAGCCACATTTAAAATAAAAAAAGTCAGAATACAGGAATTAGAAACAGACTAAAGTACATTAATTTAAAAGTAAAGTTTTAGTTAATTTTGTATGCTTTCATCACATCTCAGTTTCTATTTGAAGTTTTTCACTAATTTACTGTTTTGTTATATGAGTGACTTCACTTCTCAATATCCCTGCTTGTAAAATTAGGATTTGCTGACATAGCTTGTAGGAGGATGTAAGTGGGACTGTTTGGGAAAATGTGTTTTCTTTCCCCCCTATGGAAAGCTTAAGCTTTTCTATGAATAATGGATGGTGAAACTGAAGGCAAATCTTCCCATTTAAAACAGTATTTCCATTTGGAAGTGTCACTTTCGTGCCATTTGGGAGTTATTTGGCTGCCCTGTTGTCCCAGCTCCCCCAGCCAAACTACAGCTCCCGTGTTGCATCTCAATTCTGCACATTACTGAATTGCTTCCCTGGAGTCTCTGTGTTGCATTCGAGGACATGTGGCCCAGCCAAAGAGACGCTCTGACAGGGGAAAGGGTGCCTATGAAACCTCAAATCCATGTTTTCTAATAAATGCTGAGATCTCTCTCTTTAAAAGTTCTGATGTTTTGGATGGTAGAGTTTTGACTGAAAAGTCAAAATTTAAGAGAGGAATAGGTGTTTGATTGGTGAGGAAAAGTCAATGCTTCCTACAGAAACTAGATACTTGTCGTAAGAAACTTCCTGAGTTGAAAATTGACTATTCTAAAAGCAGTGACTATAAATGCTGGTTTAAGGCTTTCTTGTCAATGAGATACAAGGTATTTGAGGACCCTGAAAAGAGACTCTTGAGATGACCCCACCTCATGGACAATGTCAAGAAACTGAGAGCCTGGTTTTTATTTGCTCCCTGAATCCTTATTTGCTCCTTTATAAAATAGTATAAAGCATTATTACTTGTGTTCTGGTTTGTTTTGTTTGTTTGTTTGTTTGTTTTCCTCATAAATGACAGTGCAGAACGTGGGCAACTCCAGGTAAATTAATTATCTGGTATTTAATACTTGTTACAACTAGGACAAATAGAAATCTGATGGGTGTCCTTTGATGTGGAACTGGGAGGGAGGGGAGATAATCTCTGCCAATGCTGTCAACTTGCCTTTGCAGTACATCATGTGAACTTTGTGTCTTATTTGATTATGACATTGACAGCATTAGCTGGGGTGAAGCAGATCTCATTCTGCACCTCTTAACTGGTTTGTGACCAAATATGACTTAATAAAATGTGTCCACAGAGAGAAAAGGAACAGTTATAACAGAGGGAGATGAGCAAGAATAGCGACACAATTACACGTGCCAAACAGGAAGAGCACAGACTGCATCATTTATCTTGGGAAGTGGGGATTGTCCATTGTGACAAAATCAGTCAGATGTAGCAACTGAAACACTGAAGGCTCATTATGCTAATTAGTATCAGTGCTCAGCTGTAGGGAGGCAAGAAGATGCTGACAGTGTGATACTTTAGGATAGCGCTTGCCCGAGAGGAAACTTTATGCATCACGGATTCATTACTCAGTGCCAGGAGGGAAGAATCGTACAGCAGCCATGGTCCAAAGCAAGACAGATCCTTTCAATGGCATCTTTAAACTGGTTGGCATCCAGATAGCGCAAGTGTCATTCAGGAGATAAGTTTGGCATTGTGTGTGTAAGGTGCAGTAAAAAAAAGAGAATAAAGTAGTAAAAAAAAAAATTTCCTCTTAGGGGTCTAGAGATAAAATGAACTAGACAGTGTGAATCCACAGTACAATTGAAGAATCACCATTTCTTGGTACTTTATGGGGATCTCTTAGGAGAAGCTGACTTTCTAACATTGTTTTTCATCATTGAGTTAAACAGTGCATGACTGCCTTGGTGCTCTAATACTAATTGTGGACTTTACTCATGATGAAAGCAGGTGTGATAGTAAGATGTGGAGCAAATGAGGCTGAAGGGCAATTAGCATTGCAGTAGGTCAGATGTAAGTGGGAAGGGGAGTGTAAATATAATTTAGGAAGGAGATGTACACTTGAAGAAAAAGACATATGGAATAAGGACTGGGGCTCCTGGTCTCCCAGCTGCTTTGGTTATGGTTGGAAGGCAAACTGCTCTGGAACCTGGATCTATATAAAATTTCAGCATTCATGTTGCTTTCAGTCAGAAGGAAAGAATGAAGGATCAGTAATGAATTTTTAGTTGCAGTAATGCTGATGGGAACTGCTTTATTCATCAGTGTCTGTGTATATGCCTTGAAGCTATTCACCTGTATTTCACAGTAAACAAGAGCAAATCTAATAAATTCACAGCCTGAACAAAGGAAGAGCATCACCTTCTTCACTCCTTGGAGTAACCAGGTGAGGGGATCAGCTCACTGCAGGGAAACCCTGGGGCTTGCCAAGAGGCAAATGTGAGATGTCCCAGTGACAGCTTTATGTGGCCCACCTTCATGGTGGGAGAGATTTTTCACCATGAAATTAATGGTGCAGTCCAGAGCACAGTAGGAAAAATGCCCTGCCCTCTAATTCTCCATCTGATTCTAGCTGTAGAGTGCTGTAGTGCAAGTCCATATGTATACATGTCTGCTATAAGATAGAAGAGATTAAACTAGAGGCTCTACAAAGAGGTCCTCAGCACTTAATATTTTCTTTTACGCCATTAAAACACAGAAATTTAGGAGGATGGGAGACTAGTTATATGTCATACTGAAGCTTCTGAAAAATACCCAAACACTTAAAATCCAGACTGTTTTATGTCACATAAGCATGCTGTTTCATTGGATTGCTCTCGGTGTAAAGCCTCCAATATTTACATTGTTCTGGTGACATTCTGTTTCTAGGATGATTATTGGCATCACGGGGCAATACCATGATGCAGTGCCTGGATGGCGTTGAATGAACATCTCTGTGTAATAGACACGTGATAAATAGTCATTATGGTTTCAGCATGTAGGCTTGAACAAAGCCAGAGCCAATAAAACCAGGAACCAAAGCCAGGAAATAATGGTTATATTTCTGACACCTTCCTTTAAATTATGAGGGAGGGCTTTGATGGTGCTGCTGCTTCCTCACTTCACTGAGTCTTTGCTGTCTGAAAAGATTTAAAATCAAGAGAAATGCAGGATTTCTCTCCTCACTCCCCCCTTTTTCCCTCAGGTTGCTCTGAGATTTCTGAATGGCAAGACCAAAACACTTCAATGGAAATATTTCTGCTGCCAGTAGTTATTTATAAGGTCTAGCATGCTGTGTCTGGTTGAGGCTGCCCCATGCTGCTCAACAGCATCCTGATGTTTGCTTGCACCTACTCCCTTCTGTATAGATATTCTTATCCTATGCTGGTACTGCTTTCTGCTTTTAAGATGCACAGCGAATGGTGATGGGGCTCTCTACATATCAAACACAATGCATCCCTTTAGATTTTATGGTTTCCTGTGCCCCAGGTACTGTTATTATCAGTCCTGACATCTTTCATTCAATATGATGGGCCCCATCTCTCCATTTATCTGTAATGGACAGGAGACTTTGAATTATTTTATCTTCCAAGCACAGCAACATCTTTCCTTTAAAAACGGACTTTTCTCTGTCTCCATTTCTTGTTTTCTTTCTTGTCTAATATCTTATGCATTATATTTATCCCCCAATCCCCTTACTCTGCATCTCCTCTTCCCTTTTGTTTTTCTTATGTATATACCTTTTTCTCTCTTCACCCATACCTCCCCTTCTTGTATCTGTGCAGGGCACTGATTCAGGTTTATTGCAATCAACTAAGAAGGTTCCATTGACCTTATCAAGCCTTAGGTTAGGGCCAGCTACCATTTCTCTGTCCATACACATGGCTTGTGCAGAGTTTAGTGCAGTATCTGAGGTTACTTTGCCCTCAAAGCCAAGCAGGCTTAAGGGTAAGACAATAAAGAAAACACATATTTAGTAAAACTTAATGTCAAGCTTTGAGGTACAAGATTAAAAGCAAGGTCTTGCAAGTGCAAACAGATTTAAAATACAATTCTATCTTAAACTGAACAAGTCTGTGCTTTAGCTACTTAACCTCTTTCTCATTAACTCCCTATGAGGTGTCCCTGCCTTCAGAGCATGAGTCTAATGTTGCAATTATAGAAGTGCAGTTACCTCCTCTGGGTTCAGAAGGGGAATCTAAACCTGATCTTTCTGTCTGTGCTATATCAACTTCACGTGCCAAAGATCAGGTTTTCATTGAACAGTTTTCCTACATGATTGTTTGCACTCACACATCTTTAGAGATGAGGATTGCATAGAAGTGGGTATATTCTTGGTAGCAAGTATTTGATATATTTAAAGCTAGCAGTCACCAACAAGTTCACCTAAGGGTGACTTGATTCAACTCACAGAACTGGTTCCAAGCAATCTTTTCTCCAGGGACTGGACGGTTTGAACACTTTGGTGTCATTAATCTTACTGGACTATGTGACACTGTTGGAGTACATCTGAGGGATGGACTGCCCAAGCATTTCTTTCCTTGGGCGTTAAGAAATAGCAGAATTACACATAGTCTGTATAGAGACACAGAGGTGGGATTTTCTTTGCTTATTGGAATTATTTTTGGCAAATGCTTTCATAATTTCCCTTGAGCTGCTACTAGGCACATCCAAGGTGGCAGGTAGTCCTGCTAACGCTGCAAAGAAGAAAAGACACATGAAATATTTAATGCAAATATAATATCTTGGGACTCTGTAAGAAATGCCTTTGGTTTGAGCAGTGAATTTCATTAAATCCTGCCAAACATTCAAAGCCAGTCTCAGCTTCCCAGTCCCTTTATTTGCTATCAGCACTTGAAATCAGCTTAATATTTTACCTTCATCCTTGGTTGCAGAGCATGACGGACAAAACCATTATCTGCGAATGTCATCACTATTAGTAAAGAGAGAGAAGAAAGGAAGGAACAAGGGAAACAGGGCTGACAGGGAGCTTGTGTCCACAAAAGTAAACAGACTTAAACAGCACAATGGGAGTGGGGAGCAGGATGGGAAAAATCAGCCTCTCATAATTTAATTAAAGGTCTACATTTCCTTAAGACCTGTGGGTACAATCTGCCAGGCTGAGGGCTAATGTTTAGAGGTCATTTAAATGAGCAGAGATGTTAATTATCGGAGGGACAAAGCTGTTGAACTTTCTCTCCTAGCTCTTCCTTACGTGCAGAGATGTTACCTGACTTCCCCACAGTACAAAAGTGCTTTCAAACTATTGTTTTAGAGTTGGATTATGCTTCCAAAACTAATACGGTGAACTGTAGTGGGGGAATTGGCTTGTCATAGGGTCACCTCTAAGAAAAGCCACGATTTATATCACAGCAACAGTGTTGGTAAATTGTATTATGAACAGAGTGAAACCTGTAGAAAGAGCGAGGATGCTGTGAACAGAGATGTTTCCATGCTGTGTAGAACCTGCGGTCATGTATGAGTGATGCATCTCACATAGCTGATTAGGAGTTTTTCATACATGCTTTTCCAGCAGATCCTGGGATTTCTTTGTGTTCTGAAGGAACAAAGAAATTTTACAGACAGTTTTAGTTTAGTCTAGGAAAGAGTGAAATAAAAATTGAGTTTGAGGTTGCTTTGACATTAATCTCTGTATGTTCTGTGTCCTTTTAAGAGTAGGTTACAGCTGTCATGCTTTTATTCCCATGTGTGTTTGGCTTTGTATGTTGGACTCTTCTGGCATGTACTAAAGCACTTTAGCAGAGGGACATGTGTGGATGATTTGAGTAGACATAGTGTCAGTCCCAACAGGAAAGGTGAAGGAAGTAGTGGTTTGATTTTTGTGAGCAATGACAATTCAGTATTTCTGAAGGTCTCAGAAAACGACCTTTTTTTTTTTTTTTTTTTCCCCTTCCTGATATTATAGTGAAGTGTGAGAATAAAAGCCCAGCTATCATTCTTTCCCTCAGAATGGAAATTATTTTGTTATTTTCAATTAGTTGTGCTCCCTTATATAACAGTGGGGCAGGAAGACAGAAAACTCTCATGTCAAGAAAGCGTTTGGGTCTTGTTTACTTACTGGTCACATTGGGGAAAGGTGAATTTCTGAATGCAGACCAATGACTGTTGAATTGTACCTATTAGGAAACCGTGTAAGCACACAGGTTCCGTGCAGAAATACAGCTGCTAATCTCAGTTGAGCAGCTGTTGTTCCGAAGATCAGGAAAGGTGAGCCTAAAGGCGGCTTTATCGAAGAGCCTTTAAGAAACTAACAGATATTGTCACGTTTTCACGCGGAATTGTTGGCAGAACCATCACAGCAGCCTTTGCTAACTTCCCATGTGTTAGCTGTTGCTAAAGTTTTCTGATTTGCTGAATGAGTAACATGGGATCTATGGATTGTGAAGAAAGAATTCAGATAAAAGTGAAACTAGAATAACCTTAAATGGATCTTGTGATGTTGCCAGAAACCCCAAGATGGCATCAGAGACCTTGTTTCTCTACATTAAAAATGTAGTATATGTTCTTAGTGACTCTTATTATTTCTTTGTCTTCTGTTCTTAACCAATTCTCATTGTTTATACTCTTCTGTTTATATACTTTATGACCCTTTTTCTTCAAGCATCATTTGCAAGGCATTGGTAGTGCCAAAATTGGTACATGCAACATGCCCTACCGGAGTGCAAGGCTCTGCCAATACAAGAACAGACCACATCCCCAGGAATACATTTGTACTCTATTATTTTTTTTCTAGGAGGCTGAAACAGCAAAAGCTGGGTGCAACTCCCTAGCTAGAAATTCACCTGACACTTAGGAGGTGGGTTTTTTTGAAGTACAAGCCAGTCCAAGTTTACAATGCCACCACAAGTGTTCTAGGGCAGAACTGGATAGCATGGAGGTGAGGAGGACCTGCTACAATCTCTCACACACTGGAGGGTTGATTGCTGAAGCTTATCAGCACACCGTGGTTTGAAAATTGTGAACCAAATGATAGCAAAAGCTCTGAGGAGCATGAGAAGGCTCTGGTCTACACAGAGTCACTAACAAGGGGGATTAGTTGGATTTTGTAGAATTGTACAGTGATGTACTGCTCCATACAGTCAAGTATCCTGCACAATCCTCCACTGATCAGTGAGTCAGTAACAGAATATTTTTCAAGCCAAGTGAGTGAAACATCTTCTTAGTGCAAATCTGGGATCCTTATTTAGCTTTTTATTCAGCCTTTGCAGTGAAGCTAGGTAATTGTTCTACATAATGATGTAGCATGCATCAGGATCTTGATGTGCTTTAGATAGCTGCATTTCTTGTGAGTGGAGAAGCTTAAATGAGATATCCAGCTCATCTCATTTAAGTGCATTCATATTTCAGACTGGTCGAAGAGATTCGAGTGCTTGTCTTCCATTAGAATGAGTAGGAGTTGGATGTACTTGTTTGCTGTGGAGGTTTTGAGAAGCCCACGCTCTGTGTAAGCTGGGTGAATTTCATAGCACACAGTTTAGAACATTGCAGAAGAGTTTTTGTTTGTAAGTAGTCTTTTGATTTGTACATACTTAGGTAAAGGAAAAACTGCATTTATTTTCAGGACAGCAACTGTGCGAACCTTGGAAGGAAAGGAAACGACAAAATTCATATACTATAAGCACCTTTGAAATGTAATACGGACCATCAGTTCATTTCAGCCCAATGTTCAAAACCTTTATATCTGTGTTCTAATTGACATTCCCTGTCCTTGTGCCAGGGCTGGCCAAAATTGGAACCTTTTTGGAATCAGCTGTTGTTTTGCTAATTTGTGATGTGTTGCTTTCTGATTTCAGCCACCGTTGTTCATTGAGCGGGGATGATCTGAACAGACAGTGGTTGACACCCAGTTCCCAGCTTCATCCAACTATTTACCATGCCAAAGGTCTTCTCTGTTACCTGCGCAGCATTGGCCGGGCTCCTCTGGTGAGTCTCCTCCAGGATCTTTTCTGGGTTGCTATATATGGATTGGTTACTGTATTGTGCGAACAGTTTTATTTTAGAGCTACAGTGATTTGGAAAGCATTGCATTCTATTACAATTTCATCTTACAGAAGTGTTTTGAAAGCCTTGAATATTTAATACTTACTGAATTTTCTAACTAACAACTCCAAATTCCAGAATTTCTGCACACCTGGAATATAAATGAGAAAATGAATTCTTTAAAGCTTTTTAAAATTGTCTAAGTACTCCAACTAAGCTAAATATTATGAGTAGGTTATTGCTGTCTTCATCGCAAATATAGGAGAAATTCCACAAAGGTTTAGTCTGAATGGACAGTGAAAATGCCTATGTTGGAAAAACCCATACAATCCCCAAAACAGAGGAAGCAACCCTCAAAATGTCTTAGCTTCCATGCTGGTTTGGTGATGGGAAGAAAACAGCTGGTTTTGGGGTGATATCAGAAATTCATGAGGAGGGTCTCATCTCAGATCTGAGATTAGGATAGGGCTGGGATCCATCCCATCTGCTTGATCTTGTTGCCCAACATAATGAAAAGATAATTCTGAGGCTTGAGGAGAAAAAGCACAGAGAGGTTTAAATGTTAAAGAACAGATATGGAAGCACAGACTGGCAGGTTGGCTGCTGATAACTACCATCGGGCAGGAAATGTCCAAAAGTGCAAAATTCACTCTGGATTTGAGGAGAAGCTGAAAATGTCCATGAGCTTCTTTAAGTGAATTATTGTAGGAATGTGGTTTTTGGCTAAGACAACAGCCCTGAAGTTAACTCTATATCTTGAGGAATATTGTGGAATCTCAACTCACAGTTGTGAATTTACTCACCAATCTTTTCCTGTGGTTCACAGCAACGTAGGATTATCTTGCTGCTTTCTTTTCTTTTACCCCGCTGTTTGCTATCTGTCCTTTTTTAATACACAGCCATACCTGTCATGTCCAGGTGCATAAATTGAACACTCCATGCAAGTTTTCATCATTGCTGAGTGAAGGGAGACTATTGATCCTGTCATCTCCCTCATTTACAGGCTGCATGTCAGACTTGGTAAACTGATTTTTTTCCTTTGCCTTTGAAGAGTACATTGATTTTAGTTTATATGTGCTTAAAAAATGCCTTTTCCGTCCTCTAGAAGAGAGTTAGCTAGGTCTATTTTTTTTTCTTTAATTATTATTTTATTTCCCGCCCCCCCCTTCTTTTTTCTTCTTCTTTACTCCAGGATCCCATGGAGCCAAGTTCCCTGATAGCCAAATGATTTATGTGAAATGATTTATTTTCATTTATCCTGGGGATGCTTAAGCAGTTCCTTCAAAGCAAAAAACCCAAAAGCTGTTTGAAGGAGAAAAGGAAAGAACTTTCAAGTTAACAGCCTTTCAAACCAAAGCCATTTTAATTGGTAACTTCTATAGACAATAGGTTTTTGGTGTGTGCTTGGTTGGTTGGTTGGCTCTGGGAACCCTGGTAAGACAAGGGACTGGATTCACTGTGACATTATAGTTCTCTGCTGCTTGGGATCTCCTTTGAACTCAGGGCACAAAGTGGGAGTGTTGGTGACCTTTTGTCTGGGAGCAGCCAGGTCTGATGGGGAGAGGGAAGTTGTCTTCTCCTTGACCATCTGTGGTGAGAAACTGCTATGGTTTAGAAGTTAAAGTGGACAATGCAGCTGCAGAATGCAACAGGGAACCTGCAGTTTGTACAGAGAGTCTGAACTGCAGTGAAGAGCAAGAATGAATTTGGAGGAGCCAGAAAGCAGTTCCTATGGACCAGGAGGCACTGAGCAGAGTTTGTTGCCATCCAAAGGCATTATATCAAGCTTGGAAACAAGCATTTGCCTGCAAGGGTGTAGCTCATTGTAAGGGAAATATCCCAGGCATGTCTACCTCAAAACTCTGAGATTCAAAGTCCTGTCACAGTGCTATTAAGGAAAAAAAAAAATGAGACTTTACAGTATGAAAAGAAATTTCAAAACGTTCTGTTTTCCCACAGATATTCTTCCTTTCCATCTTCTGTTCTGCTTTTCCTTTATTTTAACATGTACCTGATTCTGTGACTCATCAGGAGGGTTGTTTTTTGATTTAGAAAGCAGTTTCTAGGATGATCACTGCTGGAAAATAACTTAAAATAGATTTGCATGTGTGTCTTGAGCCATATCCCAGTGAGTTCAAATATTGAGAGTTTGTCTGTATTGTGAATATTAGTGTCCCAACTATATGAAAGAACAGGCTGAAGAAAAAGGACTGGTAGGTCTCAAGTTTGCTTAGTGTTTGCCCAGATACATCCCAGGAAGAATTCTGTATGGGTGCTCAGAACTAGAGAATGTAGCTTAACCTTGGCTGAATGGTGAGACATAAGCTACCCTGTAGTGTGAAAATGATGGAGGAGACTGTATTATAAAGAACGATTGAGTATAAACATTAAGAACGACAGCAGTATCCAGTAAGCTTAAATAAAATGTAGCTCTTTGCAACTTGCAAATAGAATGAAAATATTTTTAATAGCACTGATGCTTCTGCTGTGGGAGCTGGTGACAATCAATGGAAGATCCCATGGTCTGAAACACCAGCCATGTTACAGAACCTGGCTTTAATAATCCTTTACCAATACAGAATTCTCATTCCATCCCTGTCACTAAGGACTCATCTGCAGGTTTCTTGAGGTGCAGAATTATAGACTTGCTGCTGATCAGGCAATCCAGCTATCTGACTATCTGATCATCCCTGTGTGGTTTCTGATACATAAAGTAATATTTTAGGCAGATAATATACTGTGTCTTTTTTGTGTTAGTAATTCTGCAAATTGGCAGGTAATTGATACCCAATTGAGCTGGGTTCTCTGCCTTGAAATAAGACGAAAGCTATGAAATCATTTTTTGGTATTCATAGGAATAAATTCTAGGTGGTACCTGTGGTTAACCTAAACTATGACTGTGTGTTGCTGATAGCTTAGATGAAACACTAGCTGGAAAAATATCTGTCATTAAGAGAACCAGTAAAAGCAGCAATTTGGAAGGAGACATTACAGGGTAATTGCACCTGGTTCAGACAGAGTTGTTTTAAGCACAGGGTTTGCATAAGCTCCGCAAAAGATGCATACAGACTGCAAGGGCTGAACCTTGCGAGTCTGTGCAATAATGGCTTTTTTCCTTGGAGAAGGATGCTGGTTGTAGGTTTGCACCAACGAACAGCTCTAAGACAACAGTGAAAATAAAGCAGGAGCAGTGGGTGCTGGGCAGGTCGATGTTCACACGCTTTGGGTGCAGAAGGTGCGTGCTGCAGGGCTGGGGATGTGCAGACCCAGAGCCCTGCAAAGAGCTGCAGGTGTGTGGTGGTGCAGGAAGGAAAGCTGGTGGGTCAAGAAACCAAAAGAATGAGCAGCATATGAGATATGTATAATTGTGCACCTAATTAGGAGCAGTGATAATTGTGCACCTAATTAGGAGCAGTGAGATGGCTCTTTGAATGTGTGCCTTAGCTTCTCCAGTATGTCAACCTACTGTTTGTCAGAGGAGCTGAAAGAATGTACATGCTCAGTTTCTACATAATTAAACTCCCTGGCTTGCTGCAGCTAAACTTACTTACTGTATAGCTGGTAAATAAACATGCTAGGGTAAATCTTATCCTAACATTTGGTGGAAGAAGCTCATCTGCTCCACCTGTTTCTCCCTTCTTCTATATGTATTTATGTAAGAAAATGTGTATTTTTTTACCTCTTATTTCTCCTGCATTTCTCTTTATATTGATCCATCATTCTTCCCTACCTTCCTACACACATTCTTTTGTCTCCAACATAATCCTTGGAAAAGTGTTTCAATGAAATCTTGAAGCTCCTTTCTACTTGGTGGTGAATACTGATTTTAAAGTAACAATTTCCTTCTCTTTAGAAATTCTTGTATTTTAATTGACAGATTTCTGAATATTTCTGATGAAGACATGGAGAATATATGTAACATCATTGTGTATATTGACTTCATATCTCAGAGGGCACTGAGATTGATTATTCTTTAAAACTTGGGTCAATATTTACCTCTTGGGTCATTAAATTGTGATTTTCATTTCTATAGAAGTTGATATCTGCCTATAAAGGCAATAAAAACTTCCGCTAGAACTGGGAATGTACCTTGTTTATGTGGCAGCTGACATAAAAGAGATGGATTAGATAGACAGCTAGATTAGACAGTGTGGAATGAGATTATTTGCCATGAAGACAGGTCGTGTTCTGTACTTGGCTTCCAGGAATTCACGCCAAGATCTGACAGCGTTGTGCAGTACAATTGCACAATTATATTTCCCTGAAAATTATGTAGAACGGGTTTTGAATTTAAAGATGACAAAGTGATGATTAATTGCTTGGGAAAGCACAGATTTCAAATCTCATGAGGGTAAAGCTGGGGTTTAGGAGTTTAGAAGTAGAAAGAGCCTGACAAATTACTCTGTTGTATCATAAGTTACCAGGAACCCTGAGGTTCTGGAGTTGCCATGGATTTTTGCACAGGTGTCACCTTTATTTCTGCTGCAGACAGAACTGCACTAGTCTTGACTCTAAATCCCTGAAATCATGTCAAACGAAATAGATAAAACAAGGTACAACTGACTAACAAAATTTGACACAGATTACAGGCATGACCCAGAGCATAAGATACTCTGAAAATACTGGAAAAAAAAATAAACAAACCCCAAAAAACCCCAAACCATTAATCCTACTACTATAATCTTGTAGTGCTATTATGAAGAAAGGAAACTTTTTTTGGTGTTCAAGATTTTTACCTTTTTTTCTCCCCAGGTATTCTGTGACTATCATGGACACTCCCAGAAAAAGAACGTGTTCCTTTACGGCTGCAGCATCAAGGAGACCTTATGGCAAGCAGGCTGCACAGTTGACACAGCAGTTATCACAGAAGATGTTGGTTACAGGGTAGGTTTGCTTTCTTCCTTCCTGCAATTCCTGGTCTGCGTGCGCATCTACAAAGCTTGTTAGGATAAGACCAGCTCACAAATTTTGGAGATAGGTGCAATTTCCCTTACTCCAGAGGAGTAATGGTCCAAAGAGTTTCAAATAATGCATAACAGTGTCATGCACCAGATATTAGAAGGAATGTTGTCAGTAGGTGGGTCCCTATTTATTTTACTTTAGTGAGGTGCTGTGTTATAATCTTTGGCTACAGAATAATAGGACAGCCATACTTTTGTGTTTTTTATAATTTCTAAATATACATATACAATATACGCTTTGTCCCCCCACTTCACCATAAGAAAATAAATAGGGATTACATAATGGTAACTGAGGAAATGACAGTGTGCCACTGTCTTACTCAGTTGAATTGCTTCTTCACAAATACTCCTGGTATGACTGAAAATGCCAGAGAATGTCAGATCTAATGTAGTGGAATTGTCTCCACAGCAAGTGCTTGGTGTTGTAGCTAGGGAAATTTTTCTAGAATTAGAACAAATACTAAAATTTGTTTGATTTCTACTCCATGTCAATGTCTCAGCTATCAAACTGTTCTCTGGATTTCCTGCCTGTCTCTTTTTTGTGTGTCTGTTTAGATGATATTTTCCTCTTAAGTGACAAATATATGTGCAGCAAAAAAATCTTATAAGCTCTAATTATAGTCTTTAAAAAAGGTTACTTTCACAAAACGTTAATTGTGGCCTTAAATTGATTATAGAGCTATATAGCTTTGGTTCACTCCAACCTGAAAGAGGTTGAAAAAGTCTTTTTCAGTTTATGTATCTGTATAATTTCAACTACTTGGCACAAATACTGACTATCCTCCCATAAAGATGCCACATCTTCAGTGTTCATCTTATGGCATTGGATGTAGCGTACCAAAACTTCCCTGGAAGAAAGTGCTCCAGTGTTTGTTGTGAGGGGTCCCTGTGGCAAATGCTGTGTTTCACAAAGAAACCAGGGAGGATGCCTGGAGTCAGGATATCTTTTGCTCTGTTGGAATTCACAGAGCTTGAAAAGGCAGAGGATGGTTTGTTGTTACACTAACAGAATTCAAATGCTGCTTGCAGCATCTGGAGCCTGTCTCGAATCTGCAGTGAAGAAAAGCAGGAGAGAGGCTGCAAGGCTGTCCAAGAATACAGCCAACCTAGAAGAAAGATTTTGTGGTTCAAATACTCTCTTTTGCACAAAGCAGGAGATGGATGACTGCTGCAGTTCCTGCCTATGGGTCACCCTTTTCCTTAGGCTGGGGAAAACAGGTATACAGGAGAACACTTCTGCAGCTGCAGACTGCAGCAGATAATCACGGCTGTCTCAGACCTGCTTCCTTGCACTGTTTACACAGGTTTCTCTCCTTCCTCCTGCAGGTACTTGGGGATTAATCTGGTCTCCGTGACTGATTTTTCTCTCTCCAGTAGCAGGAACCAAATACCTCTAGAAAACCTTTTTGGAACAGCCTTTATCTCATATGTCATAGACTCAGCTGTAGCCCTCGACAATATACAGGAGTAAGAGTCTTCATTACCTTCTAATATTTGGGGGCCCTGGGTGACTTGCACAGCATTGGCACTGCAAAGCCCAGCTTAAAGATTTGTCCTTCTGATAGCCACTCCAGGCCCCTGTGACAGTAGTCTCTGCAGGGACATCAGTAAAGAAATATAATTCCATTCTCTCCTATATGGGACTGGAGGTTTATGGCCAGGGCCCTGTGTGAGGGGAGCAGCTTCCTTTGCTGTTGTACATGCCAAATCCAGCTGTGTGTAAGAAAGGGAACAGTCACACTACTGCATTATCATAAAAGCATCCTTTAGAAGGGTGTGTTTTCACCCTTTTAAAATATACCTTTGAAAGATAATTAATGTGAAGAATAAGTAGAGAAGAAAGAATGATTAGTGTGAAATCCAGTGAATGCTGGTAAAATGAAAAGAATATTAAATTCAGATTTGCTAATGCTCCTAAATGAGTCCTGCGTACAGAGACATTACTGTTACCTGCCAGCGTTTTTATTTAATTAAATGTAAAAGATTGATTATGCATATAATTTCAATTGTTTTTAAAAAGCTAAAGTGGATTAGGGATCCGTTTATTGTATTTTATAGTAGATTTAAAAAAAAAAAATAATAATCTGTGTGTTGATTCAGATAAGGGCAGAATGAATACTATCTGAATCTTCACATATGGTTTAACTGGATTGTTCTGAGGCTTCTAAACATCTGGGTGATGTGATTCTGCTGTATTTTTTTTCATTCCTGTTCAACCCAAAATCGAGGAAAACCTGGAAGCACTGCCTGAAAGCATATTATTTTGTCAACCCCATGCAGAAAGTAGCACATTGAAGGCAATCCAGAAATGTTGAATGCTTCATCTAAGGCAAAGAGCCAGTTTTCAAGATTCCTCTGTTCTGTACAGCCACAGGAAAGGGAGGGCTGTCACTCTTAGTAGCACACTAGAAATCCTGACTTAAGAGTGAGACTCACAGTGGTCTCACATTTAAAATGGGATCTCTTGCTTTGTTCCAGTTTTCTACACCCCAGGTTTTTTGTCTGAAAAATGAAACTTACAGATCTTCAGATCTGTACCTTATTGAACTGGTGAAGTCCATTGACAGCTGTAGACAGAATATACCTGACACATGGAATTTACTTCCTTATTATGGAGATGTGTATGGTTAAGCTGTTTGTAGGAGATCTTGAAAAGTAGTTTAGGCTAAAGATATATCATTCACCTCAAACATGGTTTAGGAAAAGACATTCTTTCACTTTCAATGAAACCAAGTATTCCCATACAAAAGTGATACAAAGTAAAGCTCAACAGAATGGAACTACGATTGCTCAGAATTAGTCAATTAAACTGATTGTTATTGCAAAGTAAAATCAGCTGTTTGGCTTTTGCTGCCCAAACTGAATGAAATTCAAGGGTAAATGCCATTAGCAGTAAGTGGGATCTCCTTCTATATGATTCTGTTCAGTTTATATGTTTAAGAAAGCTGTTGTCAAAGACATGACAAATATCTGCATTTCGCTTACTCTTCCCTAGATGGATCAGATAGTCTTTTGGTACATATTTTGGTTAGTCTAAAATTTATACGCATACACACGTGTGTATAAGTTAGTAGGTACCTAAAGATCTGGTTTCTACATAAAGTGCAGATAGTGTTAATGTATCTAGTGTATGTTTTTATAGACTGTGAAAGAAGGACATTTAGCACTGTGTTGCCTCTGCACTGATGGAAAGATTTGATGTTGTAGTATATTAGGTGTGTTTATTGACTTTGGGAAATGTGATTTCTAGAATAAGAAAATCACTCAGGGCTAAGACGTAATTTTTACTGGGTTTTCATTATTACTTTTTTTTTTTTTTTTAGCAATTCTCTAAATGAAGTGTATAAAACATATTGTTTGGGCTCAGATGATATTTGGGTTGTTTCACAATGCAAGTTATTTAAATATTGAGCTCTATTTTAATATAATTATGTGCGACCTTCCATGAGAATACACATCCCCTTTCTCTACTCTGTGTTAGGTTCAGACAAAACTCGTCCCATAGCTGAATCCCTTGGTAAATTGTGGATGCTTTATGGGAGGAGATACAGTGTAGCTGGAGAGGGGAGAATGGAAATATCAGGTATTGAGCTATGACTGCAGCCCTCTTGGCAGTACAGCAGAAAGTTGTAGGTTAATGTCAAAGCAGCTTGCCAAAAAAGCTCTTTTAAGTCCCAAATTATTGGATGTGAATATGTTTGATTTTGAATGAGATATACCAAGTGTACTGGATATTTTGCATTTTGGTCTTCGGGATGAAACAAATGTTAGAATCTGAGGATTTCACATGGGATGGACATAATTTACTACTTGGAGCTCTCAGAGTATGTACAGTTAGATTTGATGACACACATTAAAAACCACAAATCTTTATATGATTTTATTATATAAAAACATGTACATCTGTTTGATTCATTTTCTCATCAATGCTGATATTTTCTCATAGACTCTTCCTAAAATCCTGGATAAAGTGGCCCCTGCATTTGTCATGAACAGCTGCAGCTTTCTGGTGGAGAAGTCCCGGGAGTCGACGGCCCGGGTGGTGGTTTGGAAGGAGGTGGGTGTGTTGAGGAGCTACACCATGGAGAGCACATACTGCGGTTGCACCCATGGACTCTACAAAGTGAGTAAATCTTTCAAAGAACCCTGTGCCGCTCTCCTCCTAATGCACAACTCATGAGCTTGGAATGGTAAAGCAGAGGAGATAGTAATTGTCTTGATGTTTAACATTGACTGCTCTCTCTAGAGCCATGTAGCCACGCTTCTGAGTTTCTCCTCAGTGACATCTTTCCATGATTCCCTCACTCTCTTACCTTCCCTGCCAGGAAAGTAGTTGTTCCTCTGAGGTTTCATTCAACAGTGAAATAAAAAGAAACTCCAGTTCGGAGCCAATAGCATTGAGCTTAAGGAAGGGAGTGGTTTTGAGATGACACAGGGCACTTATCTTTATAAGGGTGTTCACAATGTTGTAAAAAGTGTATTGGCAGATCATATGGACCTTTAAGCCTAGTTCTAAGGTGATAAAGGTGAATACCAGTGGCACCAAGATTTTTCGTACAGGCTAGCTGCCTGAGCATTCATCTGTTTAAATTTAAGAACCTGCACTGCATTTAGAGTTGCCTGTTACTGACAGCCAAAAGTAGCTAATGTAAGGGTAGTTTTGAGTCCATGAGCTCAAGGTATACATGTGGCTATAATGTAGATAGACTGGAATTCCACATCGAATGAGGTGCCAGACTTGGTAGGAAGGGTTATACTCATACTGAGGGCATCTGAGACGTCAGTCTGACATCTTCTGGCACTTTTAAAGTATGCAGCATGAACTCTGGTAATTGCATTTGAGTGATCATAATTCTCCATTCACTCAAGTGGTGAATTATTTCTCTTCTTCCTTTCCCAAACCTGTTGGTTTCATTGAAAGGTTTCCATATTCCACCTCATTTCTCCCACTAGAGAGCAATCCTTATCTATATAGCATTAATAAGCAGTTAAGGATCCTTAAAGACCCTTAAGGAAAGAGCCATTATTACAAATAACAATTAATTAATAAGACATTCAAATGATTATCTTTGGAAGCTCTATACTAATCCTTTTACCTCTGTAGAATGTAGCCAGGAAGTATTAATACTCAGCTGCTGTGTTAACCATGCTCTGCTATACACACATCAATTCCAAGACAGGAAAGGCAGAAAAAAAAAATGACAGTTTAAAGAAAGAGAATATAATTGCCCTAGGCATTACATCTAACACTACCTACTCCTGAGAAGTGCTAATGGTTTTTTAATAGGCACCACAGGTCAAGACAGCGGTTTTGAATCTTTTTTAGATGATGGGAAAAAATCTACTTTGACTGCAGTAAATGACAAAACTCCCAGTGATCTGCACAGAGGAGGATTTTGCCGATTTCCTAGACCTAAAAACAGTGACACATCAGATTGTATCAATATCTAAGGATTTGTTCTCCTTCTCCTTCAGCATCTGTGAGGTTTTTAACCCAAATTTGTCTAATTTGTGCCCTTAGATGCTTGAACTAGTAGAAAGAAAACATGAAATGCCACATTCAGGTGTTACATTCAAACACTGTACTGTGCACAGGGACCCTGTATTATATAGCAGAGGCACAAAAAATAGTCAGAAGGACCTAATGCACATGGTTCAGGATTCTTTTTTTAAATGAATTATTTAAAATGAGTGAAATTATTTTCTACATTATTTCTTGTCCTTTTTTTCGTCACTGATCAGGACCACAGGTAGCCACTGAGGACAGGAGTAAGTTGAAATATGAGGGTTCGTAACTGGTGATGTGCTCCATGAGGAAGTCTGTAAGTTCTAAAGCAGTTCTGAAGTTTCCATTTCTGAACACCCTGAAAAGCTGAGTCCCAGTTGGACCATTGGGTTATTTTTATGAGGCTGCATATCCTTTTTTTAATCTTTTTATTTTCTTCAGGACTATCATTCATCTCAAAGTCGAACGATATAGAAATATTCCCATGAGGGGGCATTTCTTCAACATTTCTTCATCATAAGGATGATACAAACATTTCTTGCAGTTTCTCTGATTCAGGCTCATTTAAAGCATTTCCACTTATTTTTTCCAAGTACGCTAAGTACCCAACTTGTTAGTATCAAAATGAAATACAACTTCTTATGTTGACATTTATGCTGGAGCTGCACGTAAATACATAAACTATCTCTTTCAAATAGTTGATATTAATAGGCTATTTCCTCTTCCTTTTAGTGGTTTTTAGAGTTCGGTCTTGCTTGCTTGTTCCTAGAAGTGGATTATTTAAGAGGGTGTGGACTTGACAGGCTGACCTGAAGATTTCATTGCATAATGCCATTTGATACTCAGCTTCCATCAGTCAAGCCAAAATTACTTCATTATTATCTGGAAGCCATGAAACTGTTCCTGTAAACTAGAAATTAATCACATAAAAGGTCACATTTTGCTTTAGACTTCAACCTGATTTCTTCACACTTGGACCCTCAAGTTGATATGTGTGTGTAAACTATAGGCTGAGACTAATGCTCATGCAGGAGCTGTCAGTATCCTATATTTACAGCTTTCTAATATTTGGTTTAGTAGAACTGTGTTTAAGTGTGAAGAGAATCAGTTTCTTAATTGCATAGGATTGATTTCCCTGTAGGGATATATCCAGAATCCTCCTCCAACAAGCATGCCCTTATGTTTTTGATACTTTTATATCTTAAAATACAGTGCAAACAGCAGCTAGGATTGAAAACATGGAATTATGTGCAGCAGAGGTTCCCAAGTCCAGCATTGTTCAGTGAGTCAGTGGTTAAACTTCTATTAGAGCATGACAGAGACAGATCCTGATCTTTAGCTTTCCTTCTGCTTGTAAGTGCTGGAATTATTTCATTCAAGTAGCTGCTTTGCTGGCTCTGGGCACAGATACGGTGCTTGGAGTTGCCCAGGGACATCTGATAGGGATTGTGCAAAGGATTTAAGAAGAACAAGAAAGCCTAATAGAGGTGGCAAGAGGTTAAAATATTAATTGCACAAGGCTGGTAACTGTATCCCTTCTCACCACATGTAGAGGAAGGGCTGAGGTAAACCGGGACCTGTTTTTTTCCTGATATAGAGTCCAGAGAAGATGCTGCTAGAGTTTCTCCAATGGATGTGTGTGGCCTCTCTTGGATTGAAATGGAGCCTTCATTTTTAAAACAGTTTAGTGAGTGAAAGATAACACAGAATTTGGTACTATTGATATGCAAATGAGAAACAATAGTGACCCCAACCTCTCTTAAAAGTCATTTCATTTCAGATGGGGAGGAGAGAGGATATGAACTGAGAGAAGAGATGGTTTCTCTCTGTTGAATCTCCCTGTCTGTGTGATCAATGGAAACATAATAAGCCAACTACCCTTAAGGAAGCAAAACATAAAACTAGAGAAACTATTGATCTTATCTAAGGTTTTGTTCAACCGAAGGAAGAAGAAAAGAAAAAGGAAAAAAATCCAAACTCTTTTTCATTTTGTCTGGATTGCCCAGTTCAGTCTTAGAGGAGCTATGTCTCCATTTGAAAGTTGCTAAAAACAAAGCAACCAGTTTCCACAGGGAATTCTCCCTCCTACTTCTGCCGGTTTACAACCCTATGGTCAAAGTGGAAAACAATTCAAAAAAATCCCACCAAAACTAAACAAAACAAAACTCAAAAAAACCCAAAAGAAAGCTGCTTATCATTTCTTTGCCTCTGTGAAGGCATTCTGCATCATTCCATTGTTGGAGCTTTTACAGAGTGATTTTTTTATTGCTGCCACTTCTCATCTTTTGTTTTTTAAAGACTGAATGCAGGCCTGTACGGTGAGAATTTTTACTGAGTTACAGGTGTAATCAGGTACAATTATGACCTTACAAGATTCAGAACTCATTGACACATGTTGATATTTTCTCCAGTTTCCTGTGTGATTAATTTCTAAACTTGCACATCTCCTTGCTGTTACCATGTTCTATCGTGTTACGCTGTTTCACTGTTCTTCTTGATTCCTCATTACCTAGCCTGCTAATTGAGACCCTCCTATAGCATACTGCACTGTGCTGTTCAGTTCATTACTGCAACTGTCATTCTACAAGTTAATATCTTTTGTGCCATGGTAGACATCTGAGTTCCAAACCATATGTTTTGGTAATATAGCAAATCTCAAAATTTCAGCTTCATGCCGTGTTGGAAAAGCATTTTCCTTGGCATGTTGTGCCTGAAGGAGGAGAGGCAGTGTTAGCGGAAATAGATTTTTAGCTTTTTGCTTTGAACAGCTTATAAACAACAAGGAGTAACAAATGAGTTTTTAAATTATTGCAGGTATCTTGACAGTGCCATTCGAAGGAGACTTTACTAGTGCTATGGATCCCTCTTGAAAGAAAGCCTTTGGGAGAGCTGAGAATTTTTATGCTTTTTCTGTCCAGTTTAATGCTTCTAATTCAGAAGAATAGAGTACCCCAAATTTTCTTCTGGACTTGATGAGAGGGAAAAGCCATCCCTCTGCAGAGACACTGGAAGCAGAAAGAGCAACACCAAGAAGAGCAGCCATACAGTTCCTAAGACTTTCTTGATCGTTTTTTAAAAATGTCTTTGTTGAACAGAAGTGGTGAGAATTAGTCTAATAAACTGGAAGATCTGATATTATCCATCCCCTTTAACCTGGCTATTTAAAAAGAGTGATGAACTGGTGATTTACCATGGCTGAACTAAAGCAATATACCAAGATGGAAGTGTTTCCTCTTTCCATTCCTTCAGAGGTGAACTTCCCTGGTTTGACCTGTTTCTGCCCAAATTAGCCAGATTGTTACCAGTGTATGATTTGTCCATTGAATTACAGCATAATTTTTTATAGTTATCTGTAGGCAATTAAATATTTTCTTCATTTTCTGTACTATTGGAGATTACTTAACAAATTTATATGAGGAATTTTTAGGTATGCTTTATTCATAAGCAGTTTATTACAGTTAATAGTCAGAAATTGAGTTGTTTTGATGGAGTTTGCAAGTCACATGATACTACTTCTGTTCTCCAGTAAGATGTATATTGTTCTTGTAATTGGAAGTCTGGTGCACAAACTTAAAATAATTTTCATTTGGCTTCTTGCCAGTATTCAGCCACCAACAAAAATGGTTTCAGCAACATTCTTGCCATAAAGTATATAAGTATTTGCAGAAAGGAGAAGTGAAGAAATAGAGCATATTCTATCCTTTCTGGTCTACATTTATTGAAAATGCTTATGTTGCCTTTGCAAGTCTGACAAACTTTTCCTCATTTCTGATTTCTTTTGTCCCCCAGAGCTTACACTTTTCCTAAGTGTGAGTAATTCTCAAAAAGCATTCAAAAGTTTCTTTTCAAAAAAAATCATCTCTAAAATGTGTGTGTTTAGCTTGACCCTCTGTGCTCTGGGGATCTCATTCAAAAGCAGACACTGAGAATAAGAAAGAATTATTTACTTTCTGATAATTCTGCTTCCAGTTCCGGTCCAAAGGGGCTCAAATTGGAAGCAGCTGTAATAGCAAGAAAAGTAGAGGAAAAAAGATAGTTATCTAATAGTAATCTAAGGACTGAACCTTCAAATTAAGGCTTTCATTCTGTTTCTTTAAGTTGTTACCCAAGGCAAAAGTTTGCATCTTATTTGCTTTATTTTCCTGTTGCTTTGATTTTTGCCAACGCCTTGCACTAATTGATTGATGATTCAATTTGTAAGATATTCTAATTGTGCTTTTTAGGCTTGTGGACCTTATTTCATAAAACTATGAAAGTGTTAGCAGCATTTAAGAAGTTGGGAAAGAGGAGAAAAAGGGTTTCTGAGCGAATAAATTGGGAGATAGTGGGTGTCTGTCTTCCTTGGAGACTTGTAGATTCTTATATGAACTGCTGAGGGATTTTTCTTTATTAGTCTTTGTTTGTTTGTGTGTATGTGTTTTTAATGTGTGTGGGGTGTTATTTTTTTGGTGAGTTTTATTATTTGACTAGGGGCTAGTTGAGAGAATGCCAACTGAGAAGCCACACACTTAACTGTGCTCGAATCTGCTTGGTTTGTGCCACGTGAAACACTGGGGGTTTGAAGGTCTGCTGACTTTGGCTCTCTCAGATTGTTTGGAAAACAAGTCACAGGACTGTGGGAACTTTGTAGAAAATCTTTGGTCCTTCCATCTCCAAGAAAACTGGAGTTTGTCAGTAGGCCTATCCTTGCTGGTCTTATATGTCTTGATGGGTAATAAGGCAGTTATATTAAGGCAACTATGACCCAAACAACATGAGATATAAGTATAATCTTTGTTCCTAGAAGTCATGGGTATTATGGCTATTTACTATTTTTTTTGTTGAAGATACTTAGTATTGTCATATGGGAGAGAAATTTATGTGCATTTAAAGGTTTGTAAATTTTTCAAGAAGGTAATGTAGGCCTCCATGCTCTGTCTCCCCATTTCCTGATCCACTCCACAGTCAGTTTAGCCTGGAAGGGGTCAGTAGTTGAGTTGGGTCATTTTACCTGTCATTGTTTCTGGAGAAGACATATTGCTTATTTGTTTGTTTTTTTGAGGGGCAGGGTAACTACTTTGGGGACTTTTTAACCCTATATACGACAAGACCTGTTTACTGGCACTGGTGTGACTGCTTGAAGCCTTTTGCTGACAATACTCAGCCCCTCTTTCAAGGTTTTCCAAATACCGGTGTTTTGTGGATGACTCTGGGAAAGCAGTGGTCTCTTAATCCGATAGACTGAGTTTGCTGCTGTATGAACAAACAATTGTTTTTCCAGGGTGACTGAATAATTCCTTACCTCTTTCAAGAAATTAGCATGGGGTGATTGCCTGCCAAATACTGTGCACTTGTCCATCTGCTGAAGTGTCCCATGAATGTTGCCTTGAAACTGATTTTAGAAAAAGTCCTCTCTGGCACCTGCTGCAGTGGATTTCTGCTGTCACTTAAGCCATCTGCTTTCCTGTTCCCAGGTTGAAAGATTGAAGTGTTAGGGGACTGAGGCATGTTTCATTGTGTTTGAACTCACATGGTTACTACAAACAGGGGATGAATGGCACTTAGTGGAGAAGAACGTGCAGATTGCTTTCTTTAGCCTCCCTGTCCCCAAAACGCTAAAACCCAACACAAGAATTATCAGGAGGCACTGGGCAACAGTATTTTAGTCTTTCTTGTTATTGATTTGTATCCATAGAGAGATATATTGGAACTTTTAGTTATGTATGAGAAAAAAATGAACACTGGTTTGTGCTATTTAATTACTGGATCAATGTAGTGGTTAGGCTGAAATTACATGTCTTTTGGTTGGTAGCCACATAATCTGTACTTTCTCTTCCTGTTGGGCTATATGGAATCAAATGAGTTAGTCCTGGATGAGAACTCTCCACAGGCATCCCAGGGTGATTCTGTGGGCTGCCACAGAGCAGTCCAAGCAGCTGAGCTAACTTAGGGCTCAAAAGTGGTGTCCTCATGCCATTTCATGTGCATTTCACTAGTTTCCTGTTCCTTCTGTCTAAAGACACCCCATTCTATATCTGCAGAAACAGGAGTGCTGAAGATAACATTAGCATAAAATGCAATAGACAAAAAGCTGTAGATAGAAGAACATGGGAACTTTGGTTCCATTTTAGGACCTCAGAGTCATGCAAATCACATTTCTCTCTCTCTCTCCTACTTAGTCACTCAGGCTAAGAAATATTATGCAAATCATGGCTTGGCAAAAAATTTACATGCTCTATCCTAACCCAGATTTTGTTGGTAAAAACATGTTACAAAAGGAGAAAAATATGGTCCTGAACCACAAAGAAGTGAAAAATTTACTAGCTTGTCTGCCTTTTGGAACCAATTTCACTGTTGACACTAGGGGGATGTCTGCTTCTCCAGCTCCTGAGCAGACAGCCTGGCCCAATTTGCAGCCCTTTGGCAGAAGCAGTTTCTTAACTCAACTCCTTTGTGTCTCCTGTTGATAGATTATTGGGTGCTGACTGGCTGCATAACTGGAGAACGGGTCCCATGTCATAGGGTTAAATTAAGGCACAATAAAAAATGATGATGGGTGAGATCATAATAGATCTAACTCTGTAAAGCTGGGAGGGTTCTGATGAGGTTCCAAGGCCACGGCTGGCACATAGTCGCAAAACAGAGCCATCATGTACCTCCTTCTTGGCGCACTCTTTTCCACCATCATAATTGAAACAGTTGTCTTAGCGCTGCTGTTTACCCCTTCTGTTTGGGACTCCAACAAATCCCTGTGATCTCCTATGTTCCTTTCACTTACTAATGACATTAGTATTTCCTAGTTGGCAGTTAACTTTTTATTAAATCAAGGGACATAGCAAACTCCCTGGGGCTGAGAGCAGAAAACGGGCATTGATTCTTTCCTGTCTTGACTGCTGATGTTCCTCTAGATTTCTTTTTTCCCCACAGTGTATTTTAAACATATGAGGTTTCTGCTTTGTTTGTGCGATCTTTCTCCTTCATCTGCTTTTCCGCTTACCTAGGAACTTGATTGCAACCCAGTCTTTCCATGTTCCAATCCTGTACTTGAGAAAGGAGGTGATAGGTACTGACTTAGAGGGATTATCAAACTGTTTCCTTACATAGGGATTAAGAAGTGCAAGTATCCTGTGTCATGGTTTAACCCCAGCTGGCAACTAAGTACCACACAGCCACTCTCTCACTCTCCTCTCCCGCCTGCCTATTGCATGGGGGAGAGAATCAGAAAGGGGAGAAAATTATTAATATTACAGATCTGGGTAACTTAGATGCTTGAAGGAAAAAAAAAAAAAAAACACATTTGCAATTGCATTTCAGATTGCATGGAGAAGAGATTGCATTTTGTGAGGGAATAACGTATGAATCAATGACCTCCATATTTTCACCTTGCTGACAAGATACTGTTATTGTGGCCCTGTGTGCAAATGAACTAAACTAGTGTACTCATGTGGGGACATAAAAACTACTGCTGTTACCTTGTGACCAAGGGAGTGGGTCCTTCCATGTGCTGTTAGCAGGAACAAACTCTCCTAGTATTAAAATCAATGCTGCCGTGCTCAGAAGTCAAAACAGTCTTTTGTAGTGCCAGAAGGCTGAAAATGTCTAGTGATTTGCAGTCAGGCTTATCTCTGAATTGTATTTATTCAGTATATGGGTGTAGCTGAGGACCTGGTTTGACTTCAGGTGTGGATTTTGTTAGAACCTTTGCTACATTCACAGTACAAATTATTAGAGCAAACAGAAAACTGTGGAAGTGAAGCAAGCTAGATTCATAAAGATTAATTTTCTATTATAAATATTGTAGTGGTGACACAAATCAGACAATTGCAGTCATGCACATGTATATGAATTTTCTGGATGAAATGCTATTGTTCTGTTTAAATGAAGCCTACAAAGCCATCCTGAATGGCATGACCTTGAATGTCCATAGGATTCTAGTCTGCTAAAGAAAAAACTCTTGGGAAGGACAAGGGATGGAAAAGCAACATTCCTAATGGAAACTAACTGCAGTATTTCAATGGTGTCCCTTTAAAAGTCCAAATATCATTGCACATCATCCTTTCAAGTTTTCTGTGGAATTACAGCTGCTAGCTTTTTGATTTCTGATGTCTCTCTTGCTTGTTAATCTGGCCTCGTGTGGATTTATTGTACAAATCTATTTGGCAGCTGAAAATTGCCCTTTGATGAAGCTCCTAGTCTAATCATGAACTCCTCAGGCATGGAAAATAAGAATGGGGAGGTGGCAAAAGCACAGGCTAAAAGAGCCATGTTTGTCTTTCACTCTGCATGGATTTTAGAAGCGTCTAAATTTCAAAGTCTTTCACACACAGGATTTTCTGCAAAGATTGATTTTTACTTCTCTTAGGATTGTAACATTTGCCATGCTGGATCAGACCATTGGTCCATATAATCAGGTATCCTACCTCATACAGAGCCTGGTTCCTCACAACTCAAAGAGAACAAAACCAACCTGTAATGCAACTGATTCAATTACACTAAGACATGGAAAAGAAATAATCCTGCTAGCCTGACCTGCCCCTCTTCCACTTCAGACACAGCAGCATGAGGCCTGATTATCATTGCAAAACCTTGAAATAATGAGCTATGTTCTCTGTTAATAATTATGGCACTTTTTCACTTCTTTTCATAATTTTTTCTCAGGTGGGGCTTCCTGTAGCAGTGAATTCCAGTAGTTGATGCCTATAATGTGTATATGCTGTCCATCATTAAATGTAAACTACGTATTGAAAGCTGATCTCCCATCTTTCTCCATTCTGCCCCTTTGCCATTTCTGTGTCTGTGTAAGTTGCGCTTTCCACAGCTGCTGCAGTTCCCAGCCTGTTCTGTCTGTCAGCTCTTGATCCATGTTCGCTGCTGTCCATTATCTTGCATCCATCATCTACTCCCAGGTTCTCTGGTCTGGGTTCCTCTAAAATCAAATTAAATGATCTATTCATTTTCTCCAGTCTCAAATCTGTAGATATATCCTGGTTCCACCCAGCTCTTGTCTCTTTGGTTGGTTTTGCTGTTTTGTTTCCAATTCAGATTTATTTTTTCAAGTGTGTTAAACTCTTACTAGTTATGTTACCTTTTCTCTCTATTTTTCTTCCTATCACAAAATTTATTTCTAACTACCCAATATACTAGGACTGACTCTTATCCCCCTGCATACAAAGCAGGACTCATAAGCAGAAGTCTCAAGGTCTGGACTGAAGACTTGACCAATATTTCAGCATCATAGTAAGAGCAAAGGGGCCTAAGTTCTGCTCTTGCCTGCCACGTCCAGATGCAGCCTGTCCTGTAGGAGGGAAAGCTTCAGTTCCTGGGAAAGGTATTAGACACTGAAAACAGAATCTTAATAATAAATATATGGAGTTCTAATGGCCAGAAGGGACCATTAACTCTTCTGGTTTTCCCTCTTATACATCATAAGCCTTTGGGTTTCACACAGGCAGCTTTGTAGGAAGCCTGATAACTTCTATTTGTGTAAGTAGGTTTTGTAGAAAAACATTCAGACTGAATTTGAGAATGTCGCATGATTGAAAATCCATCTGGTCCCCTCGTATTTGTTCCAGGAGCCAGTTACTGTTAAATATTATTGCCTTATTCTAATTTGGATTTATCTGCCTGCTGTTTACAGCTGCATTCTTGTTATTTTTCTGCTGGCTTAGAGAGACTCTTAGAAATTTGCAGTTTGTTCTCTTAAAGGTACTTACACCATGCAACCAACTCACCTTTCAATCTTTTTGATAATTAATTAAACAGGCTGAGTTCTTTAATAGTTTGTCTATACCAGAACACACAGGAAAATGCCTCTGAATTAGCTAAAGGTGCAAGTGGAAAGTCCTGTGCTAAACCACATTAGGCTGCATGTCAACACTGTGAAGCAGAATTAAGGTAGCCTTAATTAAATTTGGCTTAACTCATTTCTAAAGTAAATTAAGCCAAAGTGAATTGCAAACAGTTTAATTCTGAATAACAGAACAGAAATATGTGCTTCTGTATGTGATAAACTTGTACTTGTAAAGTAAGGGTATGCCTGTGCCAGATGAACTCTGAGACAGAAGTTGATATGCCTAGCAGGAGAGTTTTGAATGGAATTTGGAGTTCTATGGTTTATCTTTAGACAAGACCCTATTTCAAAATGCATATGAATGATGAAGGAAAAAAACTGCTGTGATCTGCCTTGGATGTGCTATATTCAAATTTTTGTCCGATGAAGAAATTTTTGATGCATGCACTGCCAAATGGTGGGAGATCTACAAGTGAAGATACGTGGTCTAGAAAGAGACATTTCAGCAGAGCGTACAACCTGTGGGAATGCAGATTTTGGGGACAACTCAGAAATGTTTTACATACATGCCATAACTGAGGAAGGATCAGACATGAGGAAGCTGAAAATAGTAGAAATCAAAAAATATGTTGGTTACTCATAGCAAAGAGAAGAGAATTTGTCCATATTCAAAGCTGTTGTTGTGGGATATTCTTCTCTCACATACTCATTAAGACAAGTGCTGCCACATAGAGCATTAGAAGTGTATCTTTGATGAATACCTTTTGGTGTAAAACAAACCAAAAAAAAGAGATTTTCAACCTGCTTGTCATAAGTGATCTTCAATTAGGAAAAGCGGACGGAGGAGTAAACAGGACTGTAATGTGACTGTGTATTATCTGCCTAGAGAAAAAAAAAAATAAGATAAAAAGGCAAATTTGGCTGATGTGTGTTGGAAATACATGGCAGAGAAGTACGTGGAGTGGTATATCACTGGTTTCTTGAAGGTTCTTGACGAAGAGGAAAGACACAAATCTTTGTGATTTTGTCAGAGAGCTTTTTAAAGCTGTAATTAAGAGATAGAAGGAAAGATGGAAAGATAACCATTGATTGCATAACTGATGTGGAGGCCTTGTTGGAGAAGTGAGTCATGTTCCAGTGGTCATGGGGATCACGTTGGTGAGGGATCGTTGTGCTTTGGAGGAAGATAACTGATCTTTCTTGAAGCAAAACAAAATAATGCTGAATTAAGAGGTTAGTGGCAGCAGTGGTGAAGCAAGGCCTATGAAAACAAATGCAGTTCAAACTCAAATAGCTTGTCATACAGAAATTGAACCAGTGTGAGAAAAACTGTAGAAGGAATATGTTTCTCAGATGTCTACATACTACTGCTAAGCATCTGAGTAATGAGCAATTGAAAGATTTTGCTGATAATGTAATTGTTGATACTGAAACCTGCTAGGAAAAGTACATTTTTGGCATTTCAGAATCTCCCGATACTGGTCTCCCACCTGCTTGGGAAGGATAGAAAGGGTCGTAAACTTGTGTGTCTGGGATGGAAGGCAAGAGCAGTCTGGTACATCTTCATTTACTGATAATTCAGGTCTATGTGTTGTAGGTAAGCTGACAAAGTCTAGGAAATGAGCCTGCTTGGCACACCGAATTAAACTAGAAAATTGGATGTTCCCTCAAAAGTACTTGTATTCAGTACACAAAAGGTAAACGTGTAGTTATGGACTTGAGTCTGGGTGAGATTTCAGATTTACCTGAGATTTCATGTGGCAGCAGTAAATATTTATTAAAGATTCCAAACGTTACAGATGATTATTTTCTAAGACAAAAGATGTATCCAGTGTAACACTATTTTGGATGACTAGGTGTGGGAGTTTGTGGTTACCTAGACACGAGTGATCATGACCCAATTACATTTAATATGGATAAAGGACAGTATTCCTATTAACATGTGTTCATGTATATTTTTTTCCTTAATAAGGGCTGATTTTACAGAGCTGAGGAAATGTTATAAGTAAAACAGGCCACAGGCGAGGAAAAAAATATCCAAAAATATTATGAGTAAGAATTGAATCCTTTTTAAAAGGATTTTGTTACATATCCAGAAAGGCACAATTCTCTAATCAGGAATTGAGGGGATATTCAGTTTAAACCGATTCTGGTTTAGTGGCAAAGAGAAGGCAATAATTAGAGTGTAGAGCACAGTAAATCATAATATTGATGAAAAATCTACATGCTAGATTGATTATAGTAAGACAGTTTTAGTTATTTCAATCTCAGTTTCTTGTTTGTTTGCTCTAATTGTTTACTAGTATTTCTGAATGTAATGAGTAAACAACAGTAGAGGTCATTTTCCTAAATATAGCTGATGCAAATAATCATCTGAGGGATAATAGCACAGATTTATCGTCTATGAACAAAGAAAATGGGGAAAACAGGTACTAGTGTAATGCAGGAAATGGATGTAAGGACCTAAAGTAAAAATTCATGACAGTCAATACTAAGAATGGTAAGAAGGCATTTGCTACCATAACTGGAAAATTAGCTCTAGAACACTGTTATGGATATTATAGCATTGATAACATTGTTAAACAGATATGTCTGTTAAAATAGTACCTTTAATTTGTTAAAGGTATTTCCTTTTCCAGCCATAATGTTGTTAGTCCTTCCAAAGATTATGGTGTATTGTACCCCGGGCATTCTCTGTAATGATGATGCTAAACACTGATTATCATTCCCTTATCACTTCTTCCTCTGGGATTTATTAGGTCACCAGACCATGTGCAGAGGGAACACGCCGTTCCTTTTCAGTACCTTTTGTATCTGCTATGGATTGTCATCTGTAGGACATATTTATTCAGCTTGTTTCCTCTGCCCCAGAAATGGGAAATCTTCCACACTTGTTGTCTGCCCACTTAGACCTGGCAACATTTTTTTTTCTTTACAGATCAGTTTTAAAGAGATCAAAGTCTTACCAGCCTGATACTAGGTCTTACACAAGATGGTTTACCTAATTTTCTGTTGTCATCGCCATCACCATAGTTAATGCTTCCTAAGCACCTTTCACCTCTGGAGAGAAAAATATCAAAATATAGTTGTGGAAAGCAGGTGTTGTCTTTGAAACTTTCTGATATTTCAAGAAACATTCCCATTTTACACTAGAGTGGAAACATAACCTTTTAAAGTAACTTGCAAAAATTCAAACCAGCTGATCCTCAGAGTAGGCCCTTTTCTGGGCTGAAGTCAGATGCCAGTCTGCCTGATTCAATACAAGGACATAGATCGCCCAGATGGTTTTTTGTTGATCTTATCCTTGGTTCTCATGGAACAGTTGTTACATTTTGTGTGAATAATGAGACTTTCCTTGGGTCAGAAAGAGACTAATTCTTCAACTCAGGAGCAATGTCACTCACCTAAGATGGAACAGCCCCGGTCTAAATTGCTGCTCCAATTAATATCTAATTCTTCATACAGAAGAGCAGACCTCAACCAGAAAGGGTATCTTTCTTGTGGGGTCTGATTAAAAATGTTGCCCAAGAGTTGAGCAGCTCTTCCTGAGAAAAGTCACCTCTAATCTATTATACTCCCACAAAGAAGTTTTGGCTTAGATAAAAACAAACAGCAAAAAACCAACACCACAATTTGTTTTCTCAAAGCATTTCTGACTGAATCTCTCACTGTGTCCTACCTCTTCTTAGCTTTTGGAATAAAGCAGAAATTTTCCTTTTCCTTTGGGGGTGCTGGAACTAATGACTGAACTCCACAAGAAAAATGAATCAGAAATTCATACAAAGTAGCAATGGGAGATTATTTTTAATGAGTTTGAGGAAGATATTGCAAATTAGTTTGAGAGAGAAGTACAGCTATGTGCAACTGGGGCTAAAAAGGCCCAGAAATTGTGTCCTTTTTACAGTAGCTTATTTTGTGCTGGAAGACACTTAGTTTATAAATTATAGCTTAAAATAGATATATGGATTTGCTTTTGCCACAGGATCAGAAAGGCAGTTTGCATTTCAGCAGAAGGTACTATATATATATTTATATATATATATATATCTTTTTTTTTTTTTTTTTTTTTTTGGTGATTTCTTTAAAAGATGTTGGTTGGCAAATCGCAGGTGCAGAAACTTGTTCTGATTTGGAGGAGAAGCTGGTAGTTTATAAAATGATTTTATCTGGCAAGATAATTGAAAGTTGGCTGAGAAGAATATTCGTTTTGAAATGCTAGCACTACACGAAAACAGTGGAAGAGGAATCTAGCACTTCTGAAGGAATTCACTTTGCTACTTTTTTTCCCATTATGTTATACCTTCAATTCCATTTATATTGCCTTCTTTCTATTTTTCTTCCTAGCTTTGAGAAGTAATAAGCTTCAATCTGGCTGTTGTCTGAGTTAGGGAGAAGGGCTGTACACCCATGTCGTGATGGTCCAGAGCATATATACCTCATTTTTTTGACAGTGATGGGAAGGAGTGGAAACAACCCTATAACACAACACAAACAAGCCTGAGTAACTTGGTACCTTGCTCGCAACCTTCAGGTGTCCTGCACCCAGGTGGACAGGCACCTGACATCAACACTGTAGCCTGTGCTACTAGAAGGAACCTTTCCACTGAAGATGAACACAATGGATGTGCTCTGTGATGGGCTCCGCGTTCCTTGTGATCTGATGGCTCATATGGATTTTGCAGTAGGCAGGTGGACACCAGTTTTGCAATGACCTTTTATGGGCAACCCTTTTGCCTTTTCCAGTGAGGGAGAATGAAATAAATGGGAACTGAAAGCAGAGCTCAGGCTGGGTCTGGAAGAGTGACAGAACAGTCACTTTTCTGATCAAGCCAGTATGTTTAGTGTTTGGAAGGGCTTCCAGGGGTCAAAGTGTTGCAGCTTTTTATGAGTCAAGCACAACCCCACTAGCTTCCACATACATTGAAATGCCTGTTATTTCTTATCCGGTTGATCAGCTCTAGATAAAGTGTTGCATAGACTGGATACCTTCAGCAAGCCACCAAAACTGCTTCTGTGGTTTCACACATTAGGTTCTCACAGATACTCACGAAATCCTGTGATTTGTGTACCCTGAAGGATGATTTTTGCTGGGGACTGGTATTAAATGTCAGCTTTGAAAATGAGCCTTGTCATGACTAATGCAAAACTCACTCCTGTGGTTAATTTAACGAGATAGATCGGCAGACATCATACATTTATTAAACAACCATAATTATATTTATATTAATGCTGGTCTCTGCTCAGGAGACATTCAGGCCTGACATAATAGAAGTTGGTAGTAATGCAGAAGTGAGATCTCTGAATATAGATTCAGCGAGAAATTCAGGATTGTAAAAATGGGGCTGTATTGTGGGCAGAGATTGAGTAGCTCTGGGATATTCAGATACTGGTTGTGCAGGTGAGGCTGTAGGCTGTGACAAAGGTATGTGATTAGAGCTCACATCAGACTGGGAATACCAAGAGCTTTTGGGTTATTCTGGATGCTGCAAAGTTGGTTGAAATTCATTGGCAGAGGTATTGACCACTCTCTGGTGCACTGCATTTGCATGCTTATTCGCTTTAGAAGGTCAGCAAAGCACCCTGACAATTTTAACAGCAACTGCTGTGTCTGAAGTGTATTTAGTTTCATGCTGTATTCTCCACAGGGTATGATTTCAGGTTGTTTTGGTGTGATGCTGGTCACGTAGCACATCTTTAAGTGGACAAGATCATCGCTCAGGCTTCGGAAACAGATAAGAATTGGGTTCTTTCTCAATCTTCCTGTGTACAATTATGTTGTTTCAGGAAAATGGACTGTGGTTATTGCCCTGGTTTGTTCTGTCTGGTTGCACTGATGTCCTGGGAATAAAGCAGAAGATGTCTGGGACAGTGGCAGCTCTGCTCAGTTGGTTGCAAGAGGCAAGAACAGCCTCTACTGGCTTCAGCAGCATCTGCCTGCTTCTTATGCTGACGCTGTGCCCACCTCTCCTCCCCAGCATACTGATGACCTGTATCTTTAGTCTGCTTGTCTGTCACTGTTAACGGGGGAGAACAAAGTTGACAGTGTTGGAGTGAAGGTCTGTAAGTGGTTATTGATTCACAGACTTCTTGCATTCCTAGAGGTGGGGGTTAGGAAGGGTGTGTGTTTGAGTACAGACATGAGCATGCAGGTTTGTAATGGTGTGTTAGCACTGGTGAGTAATAGGATGTACGTAATTATGCTTTTTAAGGGGATGTGTATATGCTGTAGCCAGCCGTGTGCTTGTATGTGTTTGCACGTTTTGCTTGGAAGAAGTTGTGCACAAGTGTGTGTGTATGTGTGTGAGTGCATTTATCTCTGCTTATGGGCAGAACACAAAATGTATGTAATTGGCATCAATATTTACTGCTTGAAGTATACAAGTGTCTGTATCTTGTGTATATACATGTAATATCACGTGGGGTTGCTTGTGGGTCTGTACTGGGCTAGGTGCAGTTAAAATGATGGCCTGTGTGGCATTCTGCTGTTGTGTGACACCCTCACTGTTACTAGTGCTGGAGGGGAAGAGCAGGGAGAAGGCAGAGATGTGTGACCCTCAGCCTTCCTGCTCAATCTTTCTTGACTAGCACATGTGGGAGTCTGTAGTAGCCTGTGCAGGGGAAAGGGAGCTCATTTCTAAATGAAGACTGAAAAGAAAATGCACACAGCAATGATCGAGTTCAGATTTCATTATCTTCTGATATCTCTGTTCACAGGAAGAATTCACATTTCCTTGGTGACCTTTTAGTAAATGCAAAGCTAGGGAGGGAATCTCTTTCAGTTCCTTTATTATACATTTGTAGCTAATTAGAATGGAGGTGTGGAGTGCCATGGATGGGATTGAAGCAAAGCCTGCCGATGGACAGCACACTCTCAAAACTGGCATTTGTGCCCGTGTTGCACATGGTAGCCCACAGGACAGCAAGAGGAGGCGAATTATCTTCTGAGGTCCTCTCCCATCCCTTCTTCTAGCTGAGCCTGGAGCAGAAGGGAAGTCCAGTGAAATGTGACACCTTAGTGATGTGAGAGCTGCCAAGGTGGCAGAAAGCAAAACAGCACAGGCAATGCCTGGCTCTTTAAGCTGAAGTTACCTGCTACACTGTGGAAAAAGGTTCAAAGGAAAATACTGTAGGTTCCTTGGCTTTTCCTTTAGGGTCTTCTACAGCTATTTCTCAGCATAAGCATTTTGGGAATTAAAACAACATGGATGGATTTTGTGGCAGAGAAGGACAGGAAAAAGCAAGACCATTTCAACTGGAGATGTGGAGTCAGATTCCATTTAAGTACAATCAACCTGTTGATTCAGAGATACTCAGTACCTTGTAGATGTGTAAATGGTGACTTGTTATTCATGCCTTTGATACTAATTACAAGGACAGACACTTGATATTGGGGCATTCAGCTAACATTTTAGTGTCTGCTGTTGACTAATGTAGCATGAATTATATCTTCTGTGAGTTCATTGCTAGAAAGTAGGAATCTCTGTTTCTTTGGAATAATCTTTTGTCACGCATACTGAGAAAAAACTCAGGTAGATTTTGTAATTCAAATGAAAAGTTTCTTAAGGAGGGACAGCCTGAAGAGAGATCAAATTCATTGTGGTACAGATTTGGCTTGTTATCTGCTCATACCTCCCAAGAATGAGAAGCATGTGGCTCTTCTAGGCCTGCTCAGAATACATAAGTACAGTCCAGATGGTATATAAGGTCAGGCTGGCATTGCTGGAGATCCTGACTGTTCGAAAGAAGGGAGGGTAAAATTTTGGAGAGGCTTATTTCATGAACATTGAATGACAGTTATTTCAATCCCCAAGGTGTTTCATTAAGTATGCTCCTGTTATCCATCAGTTCCACTGATTTCACTTGAGAGCGTACAGCTATGATAAACTGAATTGAACATGAGATCTCATAACTTCTCATCCAGAATCTAAACTTTAAAGAGCTTCCAAAAAGGCAGAATCGGTAATTGAAGGCATTCTCTTTGAGACAAGTAGAATGCTCCCAAGACAACCAGAAGCGTTTTAACCATAATATTTCTGTGTCAGTGCTACAGAGGCCTGGCATAACCCCAAAATAGATCTCATTCATGTATATGTGCTGGTATATCAAAGGAAAGGTGTGGGGAGGAGGCAAAAAAATGCCTTTCCTTTGTGGTACATGGCACTTTTGTGTCCAATGGCACAAAATTACTTTTTATGCACTGAGAGCTCAGTCTATAAGATGGCATAGAATTTGCTTTCCATTCGGAGGGAAAATCTGCAGTAGTGTACATGGAGAAGATAATTCCACAAAGAATTCATGTAATGTGCTTCTGCAAGCTTACTATATGCCTATGAATGAAAGTTTTGCCCCTGTGAATGGATGCTCCCACAGCTCTTACAGAGCTCTTATGGAGTCCCCTGCAGGGACTAAATTAAGACACTGACTTTACTGGCTGCACATAATCCTTAGTGGGTTTCAGATGCAGAAGAGAGGCAACAGAATTGCACAGAGGAAAGGGGGAAGAGATGACAATCCCAGGTAGATTTGAATGTTTTCAGTAGCTGAATATTTGTGTTTCTATTCCTTGGCTTAAGACTGACACCAGACTAAGGGGCTTTGGAGCGGCTTTAGGAGAATGTAGGGGGAAGTTCAGCAGTGGTGGAGCTGGGCCTGCTGGAGGTGGGATCTGTTGTATTTTCTGGTCTGAAACTAGAGTGGCAGAGGCTGCTGGGTAGAGGAGGATGAGTAGGGCAGTGGTAGCATCACATAAAGCACAGCACAGGTTCATGCTTATGCACGACTATAGCTTGCATAATCCATCGTTTGCTGACAAGTGCAGTATGTTCACATAAGAACAAAGAAGTGAAAAAGAACAGGGTATATTTTTCCCAAATAATTTACCAATCATTTTTTATTTTCATTAGGAGTCTGGAAGAGTCTAGGTAATAGCACTGCTCAGCTTGGCTCTATGTGAAGGGGCTTAACTTTTATGTTTCCATTTAGTCATTTTTATTGTGTTGTTTCCTAGCTCATTGATGAATAAATCCCTGTTACACTGAAGCAAATGCCTAGGAAACAGAAAAAAAAAATAAATTCTGTGCTGTCCCTTTGTATTTAATGGGGGTGACAGGTATTATTAGCTGTAATTAATTCACTTATAAAGGGCCAAGATCTGCATTCTTGTGTTTTCCTATTATAACACTAATTACTAGAGATTATTAGCATGGTGTTAATAAATGCATGAAGACCATGTGCACAATTTACAAGAGAAACAGACACAAACCTCTGTGTGTTTCCTTTTAGCTGTCTGCCTGTACTTTCCTGAATCACACATGAGGTGGGTGTTTGTACTGGTGGGGTGTTTAAGCATAGTGAATATTTGTGAGTGCAAACTTGGAACCATGTTGGTTAAAGACTACAGCTGGATGTGGCTACATCCTTGTGAGCGTGAGAATTAGTCCAAAACATGTTCTCTCAGACCTTCAAGTATGCAAATGTGCACTTGTGTGTCTGATGAATATATTAATTGTGTACTTATGGGTGCTGTTCGTTATGGTACCTGTGTCTTAGAAATGTCTCTCTGTGGTCACACGTGTGTATGCATGGATGTATGAGTGTGTCTGCTGAGTGCACATCAACCCAAGCGGGAGATAATACAATGTACTAAACTCTGCTAGAAACTCCACCTCAATCCTGTTTAGCAGGCATTTTGTACTCAGAAGCAGCAGATTTTCCTCTGCAGAAGGCACCAACAAAATTAGTATGAGAGGGTATCTCTGTCAGTGACCATGCAGCTGACTGTCAGTCTGAGACAGAGAACTTTCCATATGTGCCTTTTTTTTTTTCTCACTGATCCTTGCAGCTGTGACCTTTACTAGTAGCAGTTAATAAAGCACAGAGAAATGTGCGTAAGAGCTTGGCAGAAACTGGCATTTCTTGGAAGTCTTGTCTAGCTATTTTTTTTTTCCACTGTCAGCCAGTTCCTTCCTTTAGTCTCTGAACACAAGACTTGCCAATAAAAGCCCAGAAATAGCTTCTCTCACTAGAACTAATGTTTGCCAACAATAGCTAAGGAAGAGGAAAAGAAATCTATTTTTGTAGTTGGATTCTAACATGAAGTAACCATGTTGGTTTTAACAAAAATTAATTTGGCACCTAAAGTTAAAAGTTTTATTTGTTCTGGAAAGCTCTTTGACCAGTTTGAATATGATGGTTGAGAGGGGACATGTGTTAGTTGTTTATGGACAGGGAAGTGTCAGACGTATGAGTGTAATGTAACACAGTGAAGTTGTTCTTAATCTTGCTGTGGTTTAGGATGTTGTAGTGTCTATATTGAGGAGTGTGGGAGAAAGCAGAGATGTACCAGTCCAGACTCCATCAGCATCATGTCCCTTCTTATCTGAGGTTTCCCCAGCATCAGACTGAATATGAAGGACTGTAGGGCTGAAGTGAAGGGACAGGCAGGTTCAGCTCAGCTAGTGCTAGCTAGACAGGTTGAAGGACCAATTTCTCTTGTTCAAGCTACAGCTTCTGCACCATTGCTCATCTGGGGTTGAGATGGACAGTTGGAGTGCCTCTTCTGAGAAAACCATTAAGACCAGTGATATCAATGGGAGAAACTGAGATACCAGGTACCTCTTCTTGCCAGCCAAGGTCCTGCATGACTGCTGCTGAGCAAGGTGAACATACTGGGACTGTGACCTTGTATTCTGCCACCCATCTGCCCCTACAGAGCTTTGAGAGTTTTTGTTAGAGGGACAGTGGTGCTCAGAGGTTTGCTGGACCTGTCTGGCCTCAGGATGGTACTCAAGAAGCTGAGGGTGAACCTGCTCTGTGACATTGAGCAAAGGAGTCCAGGCTCCTTAGAGTATGGGCATGGGCAGCTCATCTGCCTGAGAGAAGGACTTGGGAGAGAGGGGAGAAGCAGGAGGTAACTGAAGATCTGATTGCTGTCCTACTCTCAGCAGCTGTCTCTCACTTTGTCTGCCCGAGTTTTCATATATTCCTGTTGTTTTATTACAGAAAAAAGTACAAGCTCCTTTTAAAATAGACTCTTTTCTTTGGTTTTGGAGTGTTTGTGGGTTTTTTGTGTTTAAACTTAATCTTTATTTCATGTTAGTCTCTGATTTTAAAACAGAAAAATAGCACAACAGAATTCCAGATTAAAACTTCAAACAATTTTGTTTCTAGCAGTGAGTGGTTGTGGGCTCTCTCTCTAGCTCTGCCGGTGCCCTTGACAAGGTACCTTTGTCTAGGTCACTCCTTCTCTGATTCAGCATCCCTGCTTGCAGCTTGCGGTGCTGCTCTCCCATCTCCCAGAGGGTATTCTGCGATTAATTGAGGGATGTATCAAAATGGCTTTAGCCTGCAAGCTGAAAGTCTCCAGGGACAAAGCTGTTACTAGGGCAGGAATAAAGGTCAGGCCCTTGCTGACATTGTTGTCTTGATTAATTAATACACTAATCTCTATAACTCCTCTTCAGCAAATACAATTTGGCCTCATCCCTTGTTTTGTTCATTTTTCTGTGACTTAGCTTTGAGAGACCTAATAAGACCTTGGTGGAAAATACTGCTTCTTACAGTATCCCTTCTCCTCGACCAGCCCCGTGCCTTGTTCCCCCCATGGCATCCTCTGCCATTCCTTGTCTGGGGGCTTTGCAGAAAAGTCCCCTGGCCAGATAAATGATTCTTCACTGGATACCAAAACAGACTTATACCTTGATTAGGGATTTGAGTAGTGATATCTGATTACTTAAATTACTAGGAAAACAGTGTGTGGAATTAACTGAAGGGGACAAGTACATTTGATACTATTTTCCTGCGACTTTTTTCTATGGGAAAGTTCAAGACCAATGCTAGAAAATATCAGGGAGTGTTTGTTCCCCTAGTGAAGGGCTGAGTAGCCATCCGTGACTGCAGGAAAGATAAGCTGGTAGTTTGGATTCTGTAACTGATACAGCCCTGGGGCACAGTGTTTTGGGCCAGCTGCTTTTGAACATAGAGCCTAGCCAGGATCTATTAGGAATTGCTACCAACATCAGAAGAAGGTGCAGCAGGGCTTAGAGAGGTAGAGAAGGCAGATTGAGTGAACATGTGTGGTGAAGTGCAGTGAACCAAACCATCCCTGGATGAGCAAGAGGGAATATTCCCTTCAGATTGCTACCTGGTGGGAAATCAAAGAAATGAAGAAAATCTCTTTGTCTCCTATTCAGCAATTGGTTCTGGTTTGTTATACTTTCCATTCCTTCATGATTACATCCATGTCTCAGTCAGGTATTGTTTTCTGCTTGAGTTGGGAACATTCCCTAAAGCTGTTCTGAGTGCACAATACTCTTGTTCTCTTTCCCAGGCCAATTTTAGACTGGATTTTGGCACATTACACAAGTGCAGTGTGTTTACTGTTCTGTCTTACATCATCATTTTCCTGTATCATTTATTTTTCGTTTGACAGATTTTTAACTCTGTCGGTCTAATATGCATCAGAGGTTGAAGTGTATTACCATAATGTAGTGCATTGTGGGTAATCCCATGCAAATTTTTCTGTGGAGAGTCATGTTAAATTATGTTCTTGCAAAAAAAAAAAAAAAAAAAGGGCAAAACAAAGGCACTTTTTTCTTTTAACTGTTTGTTCTTTGGATTTCAGAGAAGCTGCCAGAGGCGCAGGTTTAAGGCAGTTGTTTGACATTCAGCACTATGTGTGTTGATGCTGCTTCTCAGAGGATGCTGCTAAAAGCATGGAGTTGTGCACTGCAGTGGGATTTCTAGATGTGTGTCTGATTATTAGTTTTAAAACGTTGGTATCTTGTCAAACGAAAAACCTGAGTGAATGTTGGAGTGGCACAGCAAAGAGAAATATCTTTTGCCACTTTTTCCAGCTCAATTGTGCAAACATCTGTAGGAAACATCAGTTTTTATGAACTTAAAGGGCATCAGATGCCTCTTCAAAGTGGCAGGTCTGATCATATGTAGTGTGGTAGTGAAGTCTTTGTCTTCTTTTGTTCTCTATTACCAAGGTCATTTGCTTGAAAACTGGCTGCTTTGTTCCTCTGGAAGTCTGTATACTTCCCCAAACTGAAGCAGTAATCCTCCTTTTGGACAAAACACTTGATTGTAACAGAAATTATTGCAATGTCACAAACAGAGGATTATCATTTTCAGTAGAAATCATAAAAGCAGGTTGAAAAGGACTCCGAAGAAAAAGGCAGCTTGTTCCTATGCAAATTTTCTCAGGTGGTACTGTTGCAAGATGAGAAATCCTGAAAGCTTGTAATTTGGAGTCAGCATCTTCTCTGCTGATAAAGATTTGCCCGCTTTGCTCAGAGCGGTCAGTAGGTTTTCAAAGACTCAGAGTTGTAGTTTATTTCTACAAGACCTGTATGCTTCTCACCTGATGCTCTAGTTGGTGAAGCATTTATCAGCTGCTATGCATTTGCTTCCTACTGGTCTCCATCTCCGAAAAAGGCAATGTGCAAATATCAACGGCAATACAAGGGGAAATGTAAGATGTTTTTGTGTGAGTCACGTCAGTTATCCTACTTGCTAGAGATAACTGCCTCCCCCTCACCCGAGCTCTGTCTCTCTGATCTTGTCTCCCTTTCTTCAGTCTGTTCCTTACAGTCTTCAAAGCCCTGATTTCTTTTTTTCTTTCTCTCCAAAAGCACAGTAAGTGGAGATGTTAAACTGAGCTTGTGCTGGTGGGATTATATAAGGGAAAAGGCTTATAGGTGGTTTGCAAAATTCTGCATCCAGCTGCTAGATCTAAACAATAGTTCTCCTTGGTAAGTAAGTCCAAACTCTAAGGTAATCTACATGCTTCTGGTCAGTTCCTTGTGGACAAGCACCATTGCATTCATCTCTCCTACAATAAAACAGAAGCTTCAGTTTTTATCTCAATTTTTGTTTTAATTTTTCCTTTTAATAATATTTTTTTCCAGCCAAAAATGATATAAAAGTGTCCATCAGCCATCTCAGTGGCTGTGAGTTTACTTTGTACCACTGGACATATGGGCTGGTGATAAAATGAGCCTTTGGGCTCCGCAGACCTGTAAACCCTGGTTAACAGTTGATGGCAGCTGCTTCACCTGAAAGAACTTCCCTGATGTTTGATTTCTGACTGTAGAGTCTATGTTCTCAGGATGTCCCTCCTAACCCAGACTCTTAATTAAATGATCAGTGACTTGCCCTTGGGCTGTCTGGTAAAATCTCCCTGTGACCCCCCTTTCTCATATATTCTTTGACTCTTTACATGGAATTATTGTATTACACGTTAGTTACATGAACCTATATTAAATCAGAGCAGACATCAAAGAGGGTCCTGCAGTACTTTTGCCTGTATTATCCTCAGTGTTATCAGCCATTCTCTAGGTGGCTAGTTCAGAGTATTCAAAAGAAAGAAAGAGGAAAAAAAGAAATGGTCAGATTTTCACTGTTGTTGCCCATTCTTCTATTAAATGTGACAAGCAGCAAGAAGGTTCTTGTGTCAGAACAATTATGATATCTGTAAGAAAACAGTCATCAGCTTCTTGCTTGTGGTCCCATTCTTCAGCTTCAAAGGTAGCAGTGCCCAGGCTGGGGGAAGCCCTCTCCTCTTCATTGTCTCTTTCCTCTCTGATCTGAGCTGGGCATAGATGCTTTTTGTGCTTTCCCACAAACCTTTGGCTTGGAAAAAATCAATGAGTCCTTTGTTGTTTCAGAATTGCTAATACAATAAATTGTAAAATCATAGTTGCTTCCTGTCACTGATCCTGGAATTGCAGGGAGTGGTAAGTGGGGAGGCCAACTTTGGTGTTTGCTGAAGATGACCAAAGAGAATTTGTGATATGGAAAAGCAGAAATTAGCCAGAGGGGAATCATTTATAATTTAGGAAAGAAGTCTCAGATAGCTCCTGAGTTGTATCAGCATAAGGAGGTGGACATACAGTGCATGACATGTTAGAGTAATGAAAATTGAAATGGTTTCTCAGTGTCCTTACAGCTCACCTCTGGATCCCTGTGTAAGGACCTGTTTAAAGTAAGATTTGAGGAGACCCATGCACAGTCTCAGGATAATCTATTCTGAACATGAGCACATAATTATTCCACCTTGGAAGCTGGCGTGTCACACGTGATGGGGTCTGGGCAGAAAAAACCACCACCAGGTGGAAGTTCTGCTCTGAGGCCATTGGCAGAAGGTGTCAGAGGAAATGAGTGATTTTGTGGAGAGCAGACTTAGATCTGGAAAAAGAAATATGCTTCAAGGCATGATCAAGAGGCTCTGGAAGAAAGTATGGAACCCTCAGGACTGGAATAATAAGAGATTGTGTAGGCTGAGATTTGGATGCTTTCTGGAGCTGTTTGTGCTGCCCTGGAGCCACAAGTACATTGGCAGAGCTGGAGCAGGATGGGAACAGAGCAGGATGCTGTGGGACCACGCTGGCTGGTTTATATGTGAAGACAATGCTTGCAGGTTGTCTCCTAATGTTATTTTATATTTGGCTACAGCTATAACTCACAGAGTCAGGTGAAGCCCATTGTTTTGTTCCTGTAAAAGTTGTAAGGAAACTAAGAAACAAAGGATTTGAACTACTAAAAAGAAATTGCTAAAAGTGACCAGCAGACTAGATAGCAGACTGTTTAAAACATGTTTAACAAGTTGCTAATTATGATTCCCCAAGTTTTAAAACTTCATGGGATGAGAGAACCACCAATATTAGAACCACAGGCACTGGAGTAACACAGGGATAAGGAAACACGATGATTGAGAATGTTAATAATGCCTTGATAATATAGTGGACTTTTTTTGGAAAAGGTATGGGGACTGGAAGACAAAGGAAAAATGGTATATAAAGTTTTGCCTATGGCTTCCAAGGGTGAATCAAGACTAATTTTTATGCGAATTGGATTGCTGGTCATCCTAGATGAGTCAGAAGACAGTCTCCTGCAAAAAAAGACATCAAGAAGTTTTGGGAGTTATGGAGTGAGACACAAAAGGACTGTTTGTGTAGTCAAAACATAGTTAAAAAGCTGGGATACAGAAAGCATCCTTGGGAAAGCATGGTTGGGAAAGAAATTGATAGGAAGGAAACTTTAGCTACCACTGTGAATTGGTGCTGGTCGATATTTATAATTTTAAAGACTGGAAGTCAAGGAGAACAGTAAGATAATAATATTTATTGTTTGCAGCTGATACAAATTATACAGTAGGAATGAGGACTAAAAGATTGAGGGTACTAGAATGGAAGATGAAACATAGGCGGTGACAGGGCAAAGCATGCTTAAAGGAATAGTTTAAAACACTCTGACACATGGCTGGGCTCTGAATTAGCTTTAACGGTTCAGGAAAACATTAGTAGCTGTTATAAAGACAGCTTGATAAAGATGTCTGTGCCATGTGCAGCAGCAACAATAAAGAAAAAGGTGAATAAGATGCCTGTATGTATGAAGAAAGAGGTAGACTTGGAAGATGCTATAATATCCCTACAGACGTGGATGGTAATACCTCCTGTGGAGTACCCTGTTTGTTCTGGGTCATTTCTTTTGTAAGAGATTAAGCGGTGATAAAGAGGGGCTAGAGGGAGGACATGAAAGTGTTTAGTGGCCTGGAAGGCAGCTTCAGTATGGGGAAGGCATTAGGGACAGTAGAGCTATTGAGTTATAACGGGAAGGAATAAAGTTACAGTGCAGAAGGAACACTGAGCGGTGTTGGGGAGAGGCTTTGCAGTGGTGGGATGTCTGTCAGCAGTGCAGTGGGAGGCAGGCTCATCATCCCCTTGGATTCTCCTCTACATAACATTGCTGCCAGGCCAAGACACAATTTCACCGGTCTGCGAGCCTCTGTAATGCACTGACATGGGAGCAGAACAATGAATATAATGTGGGAACAGAGTCTTCTCAGAGTGGAGCAATGGGGGTGATGTCTGGGTCATGCTGTGTTGGCTTCTCACTAATCTACTCAAGCTTCAACCCCTATGTTGGCACAACATTGAAAGGTACCACGACCTTGAGGTCCCATTTTGGATGGGGAAGAAAAGCACTCTGGCTTTGATGTGTTGTTTCTGTCAATACATGTTTTCATCATCTCTGTGATGGGAGGAATATCATGTATTTTATTGGGATGAGAGGGAAAGGCTGTAAGGTTTTGTCCATTGCAGTTTATAGCACAGTGAGTTTTAAGATAAAATCTACTTTGGAAGTTCCCAGTATTGTTACTTTAAATACTTCAAAGCCACATAGAAAAATAACAAGGCTTTTTATAATATAATATAAGTATATGAGACCATTTCATGAAATTAAGATGTAACAATTGATTCTTCATGTAACACATAATTAACCCAGAGGGATCACCGTAGTGAATGGCATTATGAAGACAAATACCTTATTAAGACTTTTTAAAACAGATTAGACACTTTATGAAGAGCATCTGCCTTTACATTAGACAGAATAAAGTTATAAGTATCATAAATCCTTTTGTTCTAAGGCATGTGTTCCAAGGTAATCACTAGCCAAGATTAGAAAACTATTTTACTCCCATAGTGAAATATAGCCAAATAGGTTAAATTTATAGCAGAAAATAGGAGTGGGTAAGACTAAGAGTCTGGTCACTTTTCCGTACACTGGAGTTATTTATACAGGCAAACTTTTTAAATGGAAGTAGAGAGAGAGGAAAAGTGATCCAGGGATTAGGCTGCCAATTTAGGTCCTGCAAAATTTTAACTTCTTGCTTTCCCAGACTGCTTTTAAGACCTAATTCATTTTACACAGATTGTCAGATGGACTTAGAGCCCCACCTCACACTTAATCTCCAGATACCTCAGGCTGTGACTTGTTTCAGGTTCCACAGTGTTCAGATAGCAGGAAAATGTGAGAGAAAGTCATGAATAGACTACTCACAAATTTTCAAGGCACTGTCATGTGGGGTAATACCAGTTAACCTGTTGAAAATAGTGGGAGCATGGGGAAGAAAGGTGCTTTCTTGAATAAAGCACTCCATTTTCATAAACTTAAGGTAATCGCTTATTTTCCTCACACTGCCCCATGATCTCTACATGACTTTGAGTAGTTTCCTAGCTCTGTTCCCTGTCTAGTAAGTAGGAGGCTTCAATATCCTGGAGCGGTATTTGTTTTCCTTTAGGATCTAACATGTTGGATATTTTTCTTTAAGTAAAAAAAAATAGTATTGCCCATTGTTTTTGTTAGTTGTTGTATCAAAATTTGCCCACTGGACTGTCTCTTCCAAGAACACACTTCTTCATCTGATGGTACAGGCAGGCTGCTCCTCCCCAGAACTGTCCCCAGTCCTTAGATCAGAACTTGAGACACTTCTGACCTTGTCACTGTGAAACAATGCAGATTCCTCCAAAGTGCTCAGTTCTGACCTGGCATATCATTCACTCAGCCTCTTCAGTTCTATTTGAGAAGACACTGTTGAACGAGGTAAAAGATTGCTCAGTGTCTGCAAAGAGAGGGATAGCCTGTTGATACTAGTCCAGGCCTATCCAAAGCCTAAAAATAGGTTCCTAGCATGTCACACAATAATGAATGAGACAGAAAACCAATGTTCTACTCAACTTTATTGGAAAACAGAACTGTGCAAAGAATAGCATCTTCCTATATGTTTTGTCTGTGGAAGCAAAATATCCTCATTTCTCCTTCTCTTTTTGTTCATCTTTTGTTCCGGACATGATCACCTTTCATATTTATGGCTATTCAAGAAGCAGCCTGGCAAAGCTGGGCTTTCTGGTACCTGGTACCACCTTCAGTCTTGAACAGGAATGCAGAACAGGTATAACAGCATCCAATGGACATGGAAGCATTCCTCTCTGTATGAGTGTGCAGTCTTTGAGTTCGTGGAAAGCAAAAGTCACCCCTGTGCTCACCCTGGATAGTTTGCAATTTGTTGACACAAAACATGAGATAGCAGTGTGTGGAATAGAGTAAACAAGCAAATTGGCCAGCCGAGGCTGGCAAATTTGGCAAATGAGACACTAATATAATGTCTTTGACTCTTCCAACACATTATGAGCTTGCCATGCATTGAGGATTGAGTTGTTCCTGGGAGCTAATTAAGGAAGGGGGAAAAGATGCTGAGGGAGGAGCAGAGAAGTTTGGAAAGGAGAAAAGGATAGAGGGAAAGGACAGGGAGACAGTTGTGGAAATACTGTGAGGGTAGTGTGTGGAGATGGGAATGTCAGACCAATAGCTAGTCAGGATACCAGAAAGGAGGAGGAAACACTTTCCTGCACTAGGTCTGGAGAATTCATAAGCTAAATAATTGTTTTTCTTGAGAACTTGGCCACAAGTTTTTCTATATGTTAAAGCCCCAGTTCTCCTATGAGCAGGTTGTTCAGGACTCTTTCTCCAGCAGATTGGAGGGAGAAGTTATTTCATCTTCTCATTCACTGTGTTCCTTGAACAGCGTTGCCTGTAACATAAGTATCATTAACCAGGGAAAGAGTCCCTTTGAATGATTAAAATAATTATTGTTTCTTTGCTTCTGTACCCAAAAAGTTTGCTCATCTAAAACGGCAGCTGAGTTCAGCAAAGTCTAGTGTGGGGATTCGAGGCAAATTGGGCCTTATTTCCTCACTGTGTGGCCAAAGTACCAGCTGTAATGAGGACAGACATTCGGAGCAAGACACACCTCTCCAAGGGTGAGAAGGGGGTAGAAGTTTCCATTAGTTTTTCTCTTGTTATCATTCCTCTATATCAGCATCCATTGACCTCAACAACCCTTCCTTCTTTCTCACCCTTTTATCTCTCCTGTCCTTTTATCTTCTGTCTCTAACTCCAGCCCCTCTCATCTTTCTTTCTAGAAATTCCTGCTAGCTTTTTCTTTTCTTGTTTCTTCAGCCTTTTCTGCTTGCTCAATCCTCTTGAAATCCTTTGGCCCAAATTCCATCCATATCCCTTTAACTTCATCTGTTTTGCATGCCATACCTGCTGCTTAAGGATCATGAGAAAACCTGGCTCATTCCCCACTGTCCTCATTGCCTAAATAGCCAGTTCTGAGACGTGTGTCTGCATATTTTCATTCACAGGGGTTGAAAGGACAGTATCTTTCAGGGCTGGCCCAAGCTAAAATTAAGGCTGTAGACACGAGGCACCAAATGTTTCATTCAGCTCCCTGGTTTGTCCTCTAGAGCCTCCAAATGGTTTCAATTAATATTCCAAGGGAGAGCTCACTGATGTGATTAGTGAGAAACCAGACTGTCAATTTATTTATATCCAGCCTTAGGGCATAACCGTTGTGAATGTGTAAAGCTATTGAGATGCAGGGAATATTCTGTAAGTATGTATGTATATGTATTGACTGGAAGTGAGTTTGCAGGGAAAAGCTGTTGCCCTGAGGACTGAACAGTGACAAAAAGTGGGAGAGGCTGCTGAATTGTCCCCGCTGCATGCCAAAGGTCTCTTTTCTCTGAGCACAGAAAACAATTGATGCCTCTGAAATTTTCTGTCTGCTTGTGCTTATTAGTGTTTTCTAACTCTAATTTTACTGTAGCTCTAGTTACCCTTGTGAAGAAATTTCTAATTGAACTTCTGGAGTCCTTCCACCTTCTTCAACAATATCTGTGTTATGAAATTATTGCTGCCTTTGGCTGTGGGAGTGTTTAAAGCATATAAGTAATGAATAATAAAGTTTTTTCCATTGCATTGTCATTTAGCCCGTGAAGCATTTTAAGGACAAGTTGAGAGATATTAGAAACATTTTGTTGTGGATATTTATTTGATGCATCAATGCTGAGTGTGAATGCACAGTTTTTCCAGTATTATCTGGTCAATTTTGTTTAGGAAAATTTGTATTGACAATATCCTGACCAAGTGATAAGTCAAGGAATAGCTTTTTTTTCCTGCTTCCCAGTTTCCTATTAGTATGAGAGTGTCATTCATAGGTGAGCATCCTACTGCTCCAGCTCTTATGCTAGCAACAGTTTTGGCAGGAGAAGAAATAAATTAATAGGTCTTAACTAGACCAAGAGTTAATAGACTAGGTCTCTGTTTCTTTCATCTGAGCGGCCCCATCATCTACCTCTGCATTTTGTTTGTTCCATGAAAAATAAATATATCCAGAACTTGCTCTGTTATTAGATGTAACCTCTTCCCATGATGTCTCTTGCAGTATGAAAATATGAAAAGGGATTAGGAAAAGCTGTTTAGCTCCATTATTCTCTATAATAGACAGGAAACAACCTGTTATCCCTTAACATGCCTGCAAAAGACTGCATGACAGATCCGTGGAACCAGTGGACACATTTGTGTTGCGCAGTAGAGTGTGATGCATCACGTTAGTGCTGGTCCAGACTGGTACTTTGATGTAACAGCAGAAACTGTGTGGGGATAAGAGCTGGTCATCAAAGTAGGATAGCTTTGTTAGGAGGTTTCTGAGGCTGGAATTATTAGGACTGATGAGCTTGTCTGCAGCTTTCTGGTACAGTGATCCTGTTTCCTGCTTTAGAATTTGCTTAGATTCTGCTGGTTTGGAAGCCTTTGCACCATGCTCCACTGTTTATATAGATGTATCCAAAGGAGGACAGAGCCATAAAGCATTGCTAGAGAGAAAGATGGGGTCACGGAGAATTCAGCCCGGCAGGACACTGCAGGGGAGAACCTGTCAGGCACAGCAGCTGTGGCAAGCAGATCACATACTGTCACGAGACGTAGAAGTAACACAGCTTTGCTGCCATGGAGTTGTCTCTCCCATCAGCTCTTAAGCATACCGAGCTGGACCCCCACTACTGTTCTTTTTTTCTTGCTTGCATTTCTTGTATGATATTTTCACAACTCTGAATTGTAAGCACAGTCTCAACATTTTTACAACTGTGTGTGCTGCAAAGCTACAAGGAAAGTGCCTGGAGACCAGGCTTCCCATTCAGCAATGCAAGCGGGGCTGATTATTAACCACTACATCAGCTCCTGGCATTGCTGGCAGATGCCATCAATAACATTAGTTTGATCCATCAGTTCTGTCAACAGCTTCAGTTTAATGGTACCCATGCTGTGCACCTCCAGCTCCACCCTCTGAGAGCTGAGGAGAGAGGAAGGAGAGGGGGAGAGAATTATCTGCGTTAAAAAATAAAAGTCTGTCTGTGTTTGAAGTGAAAAAGTGTGTTAACAAGTAATGCTCTAGCTGAGGTTTCCAGCTGTTACTCCTGAGCTGTCTGGTATCAAAGCAATATGGGTCCATCGTGCAGCAGATAACTTCAGTGCACGAGCAATTACTGTCTGAGGCTTCTGAGGTATATTATAGTTTTATTATTATTATTTCTCTGCTCATAGTTTCTTAAGGCCTCTTCATATCCTGAATAAAGCTCTAGGGAATCATAAAGCCACAGGCTGAGTTTTAACATAGTCACTATTCGCATCTCCTGGATTGATAGGTATTTAGTGTGTTGCCTTGATCTTGGAAGCAAGACCCTGAGATGCACCCCAGGGAAAGCTGTGAGACGTTCTTTTTATTTTTGCCCCTGACAAAATAACTCTTTTACAGTAGAAATGACATATTTTTGCTCAGAAATATCACCACTTCTGCCTGCCGGTTCTAAGTCTTGCCGCACTAAAGTGTCTTATGTCTTTTGAAGTAAAATAATAAGCTGTCTAGGAATCTATGTAGAGCTGCTAAGCACCCTTGTTGTTTCACATTAATGACCCTTGGTTCCCATAAGCCTCTCCCTTTGTTTTCTTACTATTATTAATTATTGCTATAGTTCATTGTACGTAGATTTTGCATAGCAAAGCTTGCAGTGAAGCTGAATAGGATGTGGGGAAGAAATGGTGCAGGAGATTTGCCCACTGTGATAAAAACTCTTAAAGACTGTTCAGAGGGCAGAAGTCAGTTCTCCAGAGACCCTAGACCCTGCCTAGCACTGAGGCTATGTTTTCTCAAATTATTTGTGTGCTCTTCTGGGCAGGTAATGTGCTTATCTAGTTGTCCAACCACTCAGTTTATGTTTCAGCTCTGTGGTTTGTGTTTTTCAGTTTCATCATCATAATTACAGATTCATGTTTTTCTCACAGGGTCTTGGAATGTCTTTACTATAGGAAAACATATTTGTGATCAGATAGGGTATCTGTAATGCTAGATGATATTTGCATATGCCGGAACCGCTAGAGATGAAGTGATGGTTTTCATCCTATCCAAGGAGTTTGTGTCCTCTAACAAAAATGCAGAAAATAAGCTTTGCCAGAGAGCTGCAGAAGTTTATGTGAAAAATCTCCTGTTTCATTCATCTACCTGCACGTTTTTGGCTCTGAAATAATCTTTCAGTTCTATGGAGCTGCTCAGGTGTAGGGATCCCCAAACAGTTTAGAAATACAACAGCTTTATAGAGAAAATAAAAATCAATATGAGATCAGAGCTCAGCCTGTCATGGGTTACCAGAACACATCCTGTTCTCGTTACCCATAAGATGTCCACTAACTAATATCTAGTTGAGGTCAAGTGCACGCCATGCTGGCATGGAGCTCACACCACAGGCAAGGCTGGTGCCAGGACTGTGAGGGGGAACTCCTGGGAGCTGCTGAGGGAACAAAGAGTTTTGGAAATGGAGCTGGAGCTCCTGTCAGACAATTGGCTGCAGAGCTGTTTTGTGCTCCAAAAGCACATGGTGCTGATTTTGGCTGCATTTGTTCAGCGACCGATTCAACCCCGGATGTGTTAGCATTAAGTAGTACATGTGGTTGGGTCACTAAATGCCAAAGATGAGGAATTTTGCGGTTTCTTAGTTTCTTTTTCATGTATCTGAGCTGTGTTGGTCTCCTATCCTCTCTCTGCATGCATGAAACTGCCATCAATTACATTGACTTACTCTTATGCAGGCCCTTGATGTGTTCCTTCTTTGCTAGATATTTATTTTATTTTTTGTAATGAGTGAAAAAACGGACAAACAAACCCAGACTATTCATAATCAGGGTTCTTCCAAGCGAGGATCCACAGCTTGGAGGAGTCTTCCCTTGAAAGATGATGTTGATAATCCAAACCCTGTTTATGCTTTTCCTTCTCTGCTTGTCTCTGCTAGAGAGACATCAGTTTTTAATTGACTGAGAAATTCCTTGGAGGTGTTTGTTATTTTGCAATTACTTTGCAATTGATTTTCTTAAAAAACAATTCATAACTTGTTAAAGATCTCTTCCCCTCTGTGTCCTCCCTAGTTTTCCATCTTTGCCACTGCCCAGTTTTTGCAATTGTAGAACATACGTGGTTTTTTTTTCCCTTGCTTAGGGAGATGACTCCTCTGCAGAGAAAAAGAAAAAAAATGAGTCCTAATGATTTGTAAAAATGGATTTACAGTCAGGTCCTCCTGGGGTCTGAGTTTAATTCTTATAGTGACTTTTTCTATAGTCAAGACAGTTAAACTATTTGTCTCCGTTTCTCCATTTGTAAAAGAGAGGTCATTTTAGAATAGCTTCTGTTGACCAAGGGCTGTCAGTTAATTTGCAAAAGATTCTGTAAGGGAAGTTTCCTTATGCAGTAAATGTGAAGGAAACCCTCATTCAGAATGTTAAGATTTATCCTTCTTAGGTAAAGCAAACCTGACTCCTTCTATGTACCTGCAAATTGCACACTCAGCACTGAGACTTTCTGCCTCTCTCCATCAGGGCCTGCAGCTGGGAACTCAGGAGCTGGAGGAGATGGGGAGCAAGTTTTGCCTTGGTTTGCTTATTCTGCACCTCAAATCCCTGCCCTGCAGCAAGGAAGTGATGGCTCAGGCAGCACTTCTGCTGGATCTGGAGGAGGAAATAACAGACCGGACACAAAGGTCGGTGACAGTAATATTGAGAGGGTTCTCCTGTGGGAATTAAATTGGTGGGGATGTAGTTTTGTGTTTCAGTCTGCAGAAATGGATTCTCCTTATGGCTGAGATTTGCGTCTTGGGAACTGGAGTTGTATTGAAAGTAATTGGAAATGAAGATACAATTAACTCCCAAAGAAACTATTAAAACAGTGGTTCCGTGCCCTGCAGCCACCCATGTGGATACAAAATGTGAAAGAAAAGAACCTGATTTCTCTTCTCCAGTGAAATTTCCATTTTGCTATCGAAACTGATTACTGAAGCATAGGGTTGGTACTGCCCCAGAAAAATGGATCAGCCGGAAACATTTTTCTGTTCATTGGAGTGTGAGGTGATGTTCTGTCCATTTCATATCCTCCACAGAGAAGATTTCTTGCAAGGAAGACATTCTCTAAGAGCTGCAGGGTAGGGAACAAATATTGCAGATTTGAAAAGGACATTGATAGCATGATTTAGAAACTGTAGGCCTGATTTAGCGATAATACTCCCAGAAATTCCCTTTTTCTTCTCTGAATTGAGTCATGCAGGCATTTAGAACATAAATTTGTGACTTTTTGATGCATAGGAAGAAGGCATGATCCCACTGGTTATTGAGGAGGTGTTTTTTTTTCAAACTGCAAAATTAATTTATATGCTTCCTACATTCAACAGGATGCATTTAAGTACGGTTGCCCCTTTATAAATATATGGTGAATTTGACTTGGTTAAGTGTCAGAGTATGGGACTCTTCAGCTTGAATTTGTGATGAAGTGGAAATGTATCTATTCCTTCTAGGCCACCATCACTTGTTAGTGCGATGTGCAAGACCATATGCTTGCAATAATGTTTTTCCAAGACTAATGGAGAAAGAAAACTTAGTGATGTGATATGATTTGAAGCTCCCCAATGGCTCTGCCATCAAAGAGCTCTCTCAGCTTCATCAATGAAATGCAAGTTTTTCAGTTGCAGAAATGGCCCCATAATTTATAGCAGGTTTCCAGTCTTCCCCCTGCAGGAATACTTAACCGACATTACCACCACCTGTTCCTTGTGCTGAAAACCATTCTTACAAGCTTGTTCGCAGTTTTTAATGTTTATGAGGGACAATGAAAAAAGAGGGCTAAAATACAGAGACATTCCTTTGTATTAGCTGTGCTCACTTGTACATTTGAACATATAATTGAAACAATTAAGGCGTATGCTGAACACCACCCATGTTGGGGACAGCCATCTGACAAATCATTGGTATATCATTAGAAAGAATTACTGAAGACTGGCTAGGTGGGTGGTTTTGAGATATAAATCAAACTCTCACTTTTGAACTGGAGCTAGAAGGGCCTTTGTGTGAAAATAACTTATGGGAAGAAAAACATCGAACTTTGACTGGCCTCAGACACTGAGAAAAAAAGCCATCTAGTCAAAATAACTCAGTGAGCATTTTCCCTGATCTTTGTACTCTTCCATTACTTTTTCCTTTAGTTGGTTTATATATTTATATGTCAGTTTTCCTGAGATTGTGTGGTAGTTGATCAGTACCAAAAGAATAGTGAGAAGCTTTCTAATTATCAATATTTTTAAAGAAGTTAACAAACAAACAAACAAGCTTCCCTTGCTTTGTAAAAGTCCCATGTTGTTCCAAATGTGTCTATGGCAGCTGAAAGCAAAGCCTTCTATTTCGTCAAGTTTGCCCTGCATATTAGTGAATACCTCTGTGGCATCCAGAGATGCAATGTCACTGCTAAAAGGCAACGTGACAGTTACTTATTCTTTTTCACTCCATTGGGTATAATTGCAGGTTTTTGTGAAATTTTAGTAGCTTAGGTGCAATTTGCTACCATTTCCAGACCAGGTAAACAACTGAGTTGTTTAATCCCACCTAGATATGTCATATTGCAGGAGTTTGTTGCAGGAGGTTGGGGTAAGGGAGAGGCAGGGACCAAAGGGTTTGTTAGCATATTCGTTTTTTAAAAAATCAATAATTTGTGGAAAATGATTGTACAGTATATTGATTCTTATTCAGAAAATTAATACTTAACTCTTGGGTTTCTGTGAGTCTACCCAAGAGAATTGCATGGTTTGATTTTAGTGGGAATAGGAGCCCTGCCAAAATCAGTGGAAGAATGCAGAATACAGAGAGCACACTGATATGAGGGCAACTATTTTTCCACCTCTCTACTTACAGACTTTGGGGGAAAAAAAAATAAAAAATTTCCCTCAAAACATTTATCTGGAGGAAGCTAAGGGGTACCACTCAGTCTAATCTAAATCTGTAAAGTTTAAGTCTAATCTAGCTCTTTCAGGTATCACAAGGAGGTCACCAGACCCTTGCAAGCTTATTGGTGGTATATCATTGAATCAATGGAAATCACACTCTGCTACTTCCTAGACTAGTCCCATCTCTATGTGCTTAAGAAGAATGAAATATTTGTAGTTTAAAACTAGCTCTGCTGTCTTCTGAGGTTACCACACAAATGCACAGCATCCTTGAATTCTTTCTATATTCCCTGTGTCTGAAAGTGTGAGTAGATATGAATGAAAACAGCTGAATTTTTTTGTGCCTTTGCCAAAGCAGAGTCAGAATTGGGGATCCTTCAGGTGCAGCCCAGGAAAAGTCTGGGCAGTTACCTTGTGCAGTTTTTTCTTATGTGCTTTACATTATGAATAGTGGTGGCTTTAAACAGCTTGCAGGCTTTCCCTATTCCAGAAGTCTGCACTGTCCAGGAAATTATATGCATAATAGATATTTCAGTGGGAAGCTGATGTTTTCTGGCAAAGTATGTCCCAAAGGCTGCCTAGAAAAAGGTACAAGTAAGGGTAATTTTTATCAGAGCAGTATTCACCAATATCAAGATAAAAGAATTACATTGTTCAATCTTGATGGAAAAGCAAGCTTTGTTCAGTTATTAGGGTTTTGTTTTGTGGAAAGAAAGCTGAAATTAAACTGCGAGCAGCGTGCATCGGATGTAATGTGTTTCCTAAGTACACATTTCTGAGCGCCCATCTCTGTAGTGCTCTGTGTGACAGGTCAAGCCATGGAACAAGAAGTTAATCCAGCACTGGATATAACTGACTCCCAGATGAAATGTCTCATTGCAAAGGTACACAGATCAAGAGCTGTGGAGCCAGAGGTCTCTTCTGTTGTGAAATCCCTGCAGTTTGTGTCCTGCATTTGCCTCTCATTGCCCTGGTGTCTGGTGTGCGTGGCATTGACTTGGCATCTCAGCGTCTCCCTCTGACAGCAAACAATTTCACCTGTCAAGGTTTATAACTGTATATGTCTTTTAATTTTCCTTTTCAGGCTGTCTCAGCTCTGGGTGTTTTGTGGTCTTATTCTTTCACCGCTGCTGTGAAGGGGACAGGGAGCAGGCTGGATCCTGTCTGCTTGCCTGGAATAAACTATTTGCTGTGCACATTATACAGCGCTGTCAGAGTCAGTGGTCAGTAAACTGGAGCATGGTAATAGCTGTCAGGGAAGTGACTGGTCTAATGGGGGCATCATGTGTGAATGGGGGATTTCTCACACCTGACCAGGTCCATTGTGTTCAATGTACTGTCTGTGTGAGTCAAAGAAAGGTGGAAGAAAACTTTAGCAGACCTGTGTTTGGTACCCAGGTGAGAATTTCTTCCTGTCCCCAGCCTACAGTCTGTGTTTCCCCTAAATCATGAACAGTAAATGGAGTCATTTACAAGCATGAGTGGGTTAGCAGTTGGAAACTGCATCAGTGGGGCTGTGCTACTAGCAGGACAGTAGATTGTTTCACAAAGAGATGGGAAATCTTTGGATATCATGAAGTTGACCTAACAGATCTGTGTCCCTGGTCCTCAACATGCCATATGGCAGCTGTCTCTTGAATGTGACAAAAGATAAAGTGTAAAATGCAGTACACACATAAGATATATTAGAGTGATTGTGAGGAAGATGGGATGAATTACTCTATGACGTTAGGTCTAGGGATTAGCTGGTCTCTTAATTAGCAACCTGTGCTCCTGGGTCACTTCTATTCACTCTCACGCTTATTCAGGCGTTATCACCCTCATGTTGCACAAGACCTCTTTTGAAAAGTTATATTTAGGTGTTTTTCTGAATCAACTAGCCTTTTTTCACCAGTGGTCTTATGGATGCTCTGACAAGGTCAAAGGCCAAATACATTGAGAATTTGCTGGGCTTTGAAGACACTTTAAAAAAAAAAAAAAAAAAAAACAAAGCAAAGCGTCAGGAGCTGGTACAGGCACTTTATTCTGCCCTTTCCCAAATCTAGCCTCACCAGCATGCTATTGCCATGCCCTAGGAAGAATCACTAATTTTGTGTTTCCAGTCTCCCACTGTGCCTTGTCATCAACTCTGGCATTCAGCAGCTTTCTGCTGGGAAAATGAAATGCCAGCTTGTACTTCGGACATCATGTTTTTTGATAATAGGTTTCATGCCTCATTTGCTGTAAAAGCAATTAGGTTTTAAGTCAATGCTGTCCAGGTAACTTCACATTTGTCAAGACCACAAAGAGGATGAGAACTGACTGTTCACTTAAAGGAGGTTTGAGAGACAGAGAAAGCAAGAGCAACTCACACTATAGGTAATTCTCCCCTTCTTCCTCGTAGTTTGAACTGATGGCACATTCCTTTATTTTATTTTTCTCTGCCCTTCAGGTTGTGGTAGGTAATGTTTTGCATACACTGCAGTAATTGTAGCCATTTGTTCTTGGGTTACATCTTATATGTTAAGACAGGCTTTTGCAAAGTCATTATGCATTTTCAGCTGACTCAGATATTATTAATCCCATGTGTTTCTTCATCATTTCTCACCTTTCTTGAGCAGAGCCAAATCATTCTCCATCCCAGATGGTAAATATGTCTAGCTCTGCTATTAATCAAAAGCAGAAGGGTAAATCACTGCTCCGGTCCTTTGTCCAAATGTAATCCTTTCATCTTCCATACGCTGAGTAGGGTTAGATTGGTCACTGTATGGATGGCAAATCCAAGAATTGACAAGAAGGATTTGCAGATAATTTGAAACCATGCCTGCTCTTCTACACTGCATTGATGCACCATTGTGATCCTGGGTAGTATTGAGCTGTTCTATTTCCCATCTTTTCACTATAATGCACCTTCCCCTGATTATGGCTGTGCAAGCAGTTCCACTCATCTTTCAAGCTATGTGGCCAAAATGTGATTTAGATCAAACTAAAGTGAATTTGGGGAGATGAAACAGACAAGAGAGGAAAGTTCAAGTAAGGAAATAATGCAGATGGAGCAAAGTATGCTCACATAGTTTGGAACACCTTTAGTACATCTTTGAATAGCAGAAATGTGGCATTATACTTATGTACAGTGATAGGAAATTGCTCCCTTGTCTGGTGGTTGGGGTCTTCCTATAGTTACAAGTGAATGTGAGTGTCATTCCTTCAAGTTGTATTTGTTTTCATTAAACAAACTGGAACAAATTTCTGCTGAAGAGTTTGAGTGCAAGGCGGTGCTTCACCCTGCAAAATACCCCATTGTCTCACAGTTTGGTTGGACCAGCAGCTGTGGCAACCAGTCCTCTGAGACAGACTGGACAGGTGGAGCCGTCTGGCACGTGGATGAGATAAAAGTGTTCTTTCATCACTTAGTGAATTTAACCTCATGGGGAAAAAAAATCAACAGGAATTATTTGACTGTTTTGATCCAGTTTTTTATCTGACTGAAGCTTCCTTTTTCTTTCAGTAAATATCTGGTGCATTCTCAACCTTGATCATCTGCAGACATTAAATACCTTGTGGCAGCTTTAAGGAGAGGAGGTTGTTTATTGATTCTGTTTTTTAGCTTAGTCATAGATTTTACTGCTGGGAAAGGAATTTGAAATTTCTCCTGTGTTATGAGCGTGTCTGGATGTGGTATTTCTGCATTTGGATGCTGGAGAGAGAAGTGCTGTGGAAATGCATTTACCTAAGTAAGCCCAACTACCATGTCACATCAGTGGTGCAGAACATGGGGCAAAAGGAGTTCCTAGTGTATTTCGTATAACACTTGTGAGAGCGCAGTCTAACATCAACGAAATGTGACAGGTATGAGAGTAGCTTAAACTTGCCTTTGGAGTGGTCTCATGTTGATGTAACCATTTAGGATCCGTTCAGGAAATGCCTTAAGTCCTGACTATCGTATAACAGTCTCCAGTGATCTTTCACACTAATGTTGCAGAAGAGTGATATCTTCTTGCCCCACTCCCACCACCTCCAGGGTCTGGCCTAAGGAATTGCTTTCTCTGCTATTGAGAGGAAAATCCTCAGATTTTGAGTTTGGAATTATTATAGGCTTCAGATTTTATTGTTGTTATATGCCTTGATAATCATGTTGTATAAATAAGAAAGTGAAACTTCCATCCACCTCTTTATCCTTCTTATCCTGCACTCTTCAGCATCTCTCCTTTGTTATTGTGAGAATACAGGCCCAGTGAATTCTTTGGAGGCTCAGCCAAGCAATACTGCCAATAATGGGTATATTTGGTATTCAGAAGGCTTCCATGTAGCTGTTCACAGGTGAGCCACTGTATTTCAGCAACTTTTCATTAACACTTTCTAGAGCTGTCCTTATTTTCCTCCTATCGATTTTATTATTATTATTCTTATTATGAAATAGCTTGGGAGCTGCATAGCTTCTGTTGATTGTTATCAAATGCCAACCTCAGCTATGCCAGACTGAATACAATTATTCACGCTTATTTCAGAGGTAATTAATTTATCATTTAATAGCTAATAACGACAATTTAAATAGCAGCAGAAAGGAAGGAGAGGAAAAGAGCAAATGGAAGAGAAAGAGATCATAGAAGCAACTTCAAACATGTACAAAATAAACCGCCTGCCGCTCTGAGGCTATTCAAATTACTGTACACGTACAGATCTGACTGGACTACAGATAATGAACTTGTATATATCCAGCAGAACAAATGGGCTCCGCATTGCTCTATCTGTGAGGCATATTGCTGTAGTACTGTCTGCTATTAGACTTTCTTGTATTGATTAGAAGCGTCTGTATTTCTGTGCTGCAGTCCTTTTCCCTTAAGATCTAACTTGAAATATGAAAGCCACTGGGGCCCTTCACATGCTGGGGCAGAAAAATAAAGCTGATTGCTATCAGGGGTGCAGAAGACCAGGATAGTGCTGACACTGGAACAGAAAGTTTCTTTTTCTAGGAAGGTACGAAGGATGATGGGAGGATCAGTCTGATTGGGCTATCAGTCATGTTGAATGCAGGCAGAGGTGGGATTTCAGATGGGACATGTCAGGAATTTGGTGCTGAAAAGGCAGGGTTGAGGACTATATAGAGCCTGTTATAGACTATATGTATACTGCAGCAGTAGCTGAAACATCAGTTGCATTTGATTTGCAGCTGTGGCACAACTTGAGGAGACCATTTTGTCAGTGCAGCTCTGCTCATGAGCTCCGTCCTTTGTTTACAGCTGTTTGACAGTATTAAGAGAGAAGGATGAACAAGGAATTACTGTGGTGGGTATCCTCATGCGTCTGAGCTGGTGGGAAACATGCATAAATGGTAAGGCTGTTTCAAGGGTTTTGGTGATTTAGTGTTTCCTTGTAGAACTTTTCTAAATGCTGCTTCTAGAATCCAAAAAGATATTTAGGGACTTGTGAAAACCAGAGAATAGACAGATATTTCTTACCAGTACATGCTATGATACCTTTCTTTGGCCTGGGGAAGCAGTGGAACAAGTGAATAGGATGGCAGTTAGGAAAAAATGCGCTTCTCTAACCCTTTAGAAGAAAACACATTTTTGTGGAAGTAGAGTATTCTGCCTCTGAGTTGCTCTCTTTATCAGAATTAATTAATCTGTCCACAGCCTCCAACAGAGCCTCTTGAGGAACACACTCATGTAGGCAAAAATTAGACTGGTTGAGGGTCAAAACAGGTTTTGCTCTCCCATGTGTTGGTGAGTTAATCATGGGACATAGATCACAGGACCAAGAGACTTTTTGATCTGGATTATCTGGGCCAAGTACATCCCATTTGGAGTTCTCACCTCTTAGATGTAGCAAGGGGGCCAGATGTCCAAGCATCACAGAATTTAGAAGGAAACTGAAATGAATGCCAGGGGTCTGTGAGACTGTATAGAGCAGAATGTTTTCCACCCATTGATAGCATCAGAGCCTCATAGTCCTGCATAGCAGTGAAGCTGATAGTGGTGCATGTATTGTCACTGTCTAAAGTAGGTCTAGATTGGTGAAATATAGGAACAGAAGGAACTGAATCCCTTGTAAAACCATCAGTAGGATCCAGTTTTGCACCTCTTTAAGTTACTCAGACAACAAGAGATAAGGAGAGCCAAATATTTTTGATCTAATGATGCTTCTATGTACATTGTGTCTCCGTCGCTGCCTCCAGAGATTTCTGCTTTCGAGGCAAATAGCTTGTTGCAGGTCCTTTTGGTCTGGTGCCCAGCCTGCAAATGAGAGTACGACCAGGCCTCTTGTACTACAGTGACAGCGTACAGCTGCTATCTAGGAACACATGAAAAAACTTAGCAAGACAAATGAGAGACTAAATGGTTAAAGGGATAGAGAAGGCAGAGAAATTAATAATTAAAGCTGTTGAGCTGCAGTAAAAGGAGCACATAGCCTGGAAAGAAAGCGGGTGGGCGAGCAAAGTGTCATATTTGGAGGTGAAAGTTGGCACTTGAACAGCATTTTAAAGTACTCCAAAGCCACCTCCGCTGACATCTCTGCTATATTGTATATTCTGTCAGAGGCTCTGGCTGTTCAGCATATTGTGGCTGTGACTCACATGCAGACCCTGCTGCTTGCTGCTGTGCTAGATATGGTAAAGAGAGACATGGCAGAGGTATTGTGTGAGACGTGAGATAAATATGTGCAGGTTGTTGTTTTGGGGCCCAGCACACACATGTACCTGTGTGGATGTGTGATTGTGCATAGAGGTACAAATGTGAAAGCCAGTCCTTGTAGACTCTTGACAATTCACTGTATTCTGTCAGAAACCACACAGATTTATTAGGATGCATGGGTTAAATGTGATGTTAACAAAAAGAACTTGTCAGAATTAGGCTGAAACTGAGAATAGAAGGATGTGAGGGGGAAGATCCACATGAAATTAATACTTAGCCTTTTATTTTTTTGTCTGCTGAGCAGAAATGTACTCAAGCTTAAAATCCCAGGTTCACTTCCCAGTACAAGCTGAAGGCCCAGCCCATTTTGGCCCTGGCTGGTCTGTAGTGCTCAGTAATACAGCCCAAGTAAGGGATCTTCTCTGGCAGAAGTACAGGGCAGAGCACTGCCACTTCTCATCACTGTCAGAGTGCAACAGGAGAGATGTGGGACCCATTCTGTCCTAGAGCAGCGCGGGTGGACCCGCCATGTGCTGGAAGGGCTCAATGCGCACATGGGATTGGGGTGCTGGTAGCATCCATTCCAACTTCTCTGCTAGCCAAGATGCTTTGGCAGAACTCTATGGAAAGTTGTAGCTCTGACAGAACTGGATCAGAGTGCAATGGCCAAAGCAAAATATCCCACCCCAGTTTGTGGAGAACTTTCCTTTTGCAAAAGCCCCATCCTCTTGGTTGTGGCTTCCTTCCACCCTTGGCTGTGGGTAGATGCTGAGGGTTCAGGCAGCTGCTGTCTGGATGATGATTGCTGAGCAAAGCCAACATGTCAGGGCAAGGACTGCTGTTTGAGCAGAAGGAGGGGGAGACTCAGAACGCTGTAAGAGAAAAGAAAATAAACTATTCCCTTTGCATCTATGATGGGATGTTTTCTCTATATCCTCCCCTGCTCCACTCCATCTCCCATTCCCACTTCCATTTGTTCCTGTTAGAACTTGTGCTTTTTAAATAAGGAAAAGTTGATTTCTGGAAAGTTGAATTTCATTTTTAAAGTAACAGTCACATGCTTTATGGCTAGACTTTCAAATATATCCCTAAGCATTCAAAAATACATAATCAGCAGCTTTATCTATGGCACATTATTCAGGATTTAAAACATAATGGCTTCCTTTTAAGCATTAACAGTTACTTACTACCTTAAATCCCTATTTCAGTATGAGTTAGAGTTTGAGGATTTGGATGTGGAAGGCAGAATAAGGAACAGAAGCAGCTGAGTGCCAGAAAAAGATTCTGCTATCAGGCCAGTATAATCAGAAATAAAGAATAAGGAGAAGAATAGGAAAGCATCTGTTCTCTATCTATTTCTCTGTCTAATCTGTTCTGTCTAGTCTTCCAAGCAAGTTTTTACATCACACTCTGTACTTCAGAATTGTTTCTGAAGATGCCATTTTATAGCGTCTTCCAAAAAGCACCAGCATCTCATTAAAAGATAAAAGTCCAATGCAATTCAAAGAGAAAACAAACACTGATTTCAAATAATAAAGCAGTGTTTCATCTTCCATTGAGCTGCAGGGGGCAGCCAAGAATTTGGATAAAGTATTGCTACCTGGATTTATCTTGTCAGACTTGCACTAGTATTAATACTTTTGTTCTAGTACACAACTTGTGTTTTCATCTGTGAATAAGTGAATCATAAGAAGAGAGGATCCACTGCAGTACACTAGTACAGTCAAGTGTCCTTTATGACAATGCTCAGCATTGCAGATTTAAAAGAGGGATGCAAGAAATTTCCATACTGGACAACTAGAGAATACCTCTACCTCCTGAGGGAATGCCTTTCTGCCTTCAGACAGTGATTTATTTATACTGGGAGACATGAGAATTTATAGCCTTTCTGAATAATTATAATAACAATAATCCTATCTAACGAAATGTTCCGGTGATCTCATTTTTTATATAAATGCCTAATTCTTTTTGGATCTTACATTGCTCCTGGCTGCACCTTGCTATCTCATGAGTTTTACAGATTAGCTGTGTGTTGTGCAGAAAGAAACAATGCTTCCTTTCATCAGCTGGTCTTTTACCTTTGCGAATGCACCTTTGTCCTCTGCTGTAAGAGAGAATAATTGGGAGTGCTCAAATTGCCAGTTATTTTGTAAGCAACTATCTTTTCCCTTCTCATGCTTTTGGTCATGAAAGTTGCTGAATTTTTTTAAACTTCCTATGTGTCTAACTACTTTTACCACCCGCTTTGGAACCCTGCTTATTTATGTGGTATCTTTTAAAACCTAGGAAGACAAGAATTCAAAACGGTTTTGCTAGGGGAAGTGTAGCATTTGTTAAAGTAACAGTTTTGTAATATTTTCAGTATTGTCCATGTGCTTTGCTGTTGAGGTTTAGTATTTTCAAGAAGGATGGTAGGTTCCTGGATTAATCAGCTCACTGGGTTTGATGAACTGTCTCGGATAAACCATTTTATCTTTAAGCAATTATCTTGGAAAATTACTGCCCACTAATGGGGTTGATGAAGGAAACTAGAGTTTCTCATGTGGACCTTTTATATTTCGCTGCCGTGTGTCTGGACTGACGACAGTGCTTATTCTTACCCAAAGAGCCCAGAGACGCCCAAGAAAAGAGACAAACAAATGGACGAGGAAGTGATGCTGGCAGTTCATGGGTGGTGCAGAACAGGCAGCAGAAGACCAAGAGTCCCTGTAGTGTGGATGTGGAAGGGCAGTCCAAGACTTAAACCCTTTCCTTGTCTTCCTCTGTAACTCACAGAAGGGATTCTCAATACCACGAAGAACCTGATGCCTTAGTTTCAAGAGCTCAGGATTTTAAAAAAAAAAAAAAAAAAGGTTGGGTGGAAATATAAATAATGGATTAGGCTGAAAAATTGGTTTAGGCACTTTGACAATGTCTCAGAGGTGTCTTTGCCCCTTTCAAGCAGGAGCAGATTGGAGACATGAGATGTAGAAACATGACTTTTGTTCTCTTTTCTCTCTTGCTTTTTAAAATCATACCCAAACTCTTATTCTGCAAATGTACTGTTCAGGATCAAAGACTCGTCTCTGAGCAGAGAAAGCCCCTGGAGAGCCAGACCTGAAGGCTAAGCCCACAGCGCTGCTGCTGCTGGCTGTACTGGTCTATTTGGGAAATCTGATCATGCACCAGCATCTGGTGATGGAGCGAAATTGGAAGCAGTGTGCTTGGCGTCCTTGCATAACTTTTGATCTTTGTTTTCTTTGCCAGCTCAGGTGCCTCTGGTGGCCATGGTCCATCAAGAATTTATCCTCACCAGTGTCAGATGTCTGTAAGGCTCTTCTGTAAAGCAACATCTACTAATTCCTAAAATTTCTCAGAAATTGCATACTTTGGTATAGGGGCTAGAATTTATCTGAGAAGGGATAATGAATAGGATCGCTTGAGGTCTCTGCCCTTTTCAGAGTATTTTTCCTCATTCTCATCTCTGGCATTTCCATCCACTTACAGAGTGACTGTAGGTAACCAGCTATTGGGAAAGAAGCGATAGGAAGACATTTAATGAAATGTCTGAGATTATTTCCCCTGCAGGTATGACAGGAACAGCCAGGAAAACAACACACCTGTTTGTATAGGGATCTCTCCTACCTTGTGGTGTTTTCCTGCCTTTACTGCATCCCTTGTGGGATGCTGGATTTGCATGCTAAGAAGGCTGCTGTTAACACAGCTTAAACACGATACCTCACAAACAGCAGTGCCCTTGATCCATCATTAAAAATGTCCTTGACACACTGTGGCATCAGAAGAAACATTTGTGATGCTAATTGCTGGCAGCACTGTTCTACCATGAATGTTGTACAGAAAGTCCCATTACATTTTGTTTTAATTTTTGGGTAGGGGGCTGGTTTGATTTTGCTTTTTTTTTTTTTAATTTTATTTTAATAGCAAATAATGTTTTGTTTGTTTGTTTTCACAGTGGGGACTCCATTCTAAGATTTTTTTAAATGCTGAAAATGTAATTATTACCTAAAGAGTTAGAAGGGGAACAGCCTAAATTTTCCTTCTTTTCACAAGCACTTCAAAGGTAGATGGAGATAGAGAATCTGTCTCTCCTCCAAGCATGACCTTCCCTTCCAGACCAGGAAAATAATATTGGAGCCTCAAGAGCTTCAGGAATAGTGAAACCCAGATCCCTGCTGTGTCTCCTTAAGCAAAAATTTATATTCTCAGAATTTGGGCCTGGGCTCTTCTCTGTTCCCTTGCCCCACTGAGTGACATTCCTGTGCAGTTTGTGGCCTTGCTGGGTTGTCCTCTCAGCTGGATCTGTGGCTGGTGTGAACATGCAGAGTTTTCAACGACTCTACAGCCTTTCTACCTTCTGCGTGTCCATCCTACCTCCATCTCCTCTATAGCAGTGGCACAAGTGTGCCTGGAGAACTTCCCTACTTGTCCCCACGTTGCTTTTCTAGAAATTGCATGTGCTGTGTAATGGCTCAGAAAATAAAGGCATAGAGGCATATGCCCTTGTTTGGTCCCTGCTGGTGGGTCAGAAGTGGAGATTAATAGGATAGGAAATATGTTTCTACTCTGCAGTCAGTAAAGGAAATTCACTGGAACTAAATTAATCATGAAACAGATGCGAAGAAGAGAATAGATTAGCGGGGAATTGACTCATTAATTAGATTCATACCAAAGTTCAGAAGAGGGTTTCCTTCAAGATAACAACCAAGTTCAAAGATCAGAAAGGGCTGATCTGGGGGGGGCACAGTATTTTATTTCTGAACTCTGTCAGGTTTTATTTTAGCCCTGGTTATAATGGTATATCAAAAAAGCTGCTGGAAGGAATTCAGCAGCTGGCAACATCTAACCACAAAGCGCCCATGGATGGAAGCTATTATCAGCCCATGCGCTTTCCTCAGCTCTGGTTTGTGGTGTTAACATAAGTGCAGGAGCCCTCTCTGTTGTGCCACCTTGCTAGATTTAGAGCTCGATTACAAGTTCTCCTATGAAGAACAGCAGCTTCTTGGAGGTGTGTTTTGTTTGTTTGTCTTTTCCAGCACTAGAGTGAGCAGAAACCACATGCAGATTTAAGTAAGGTAAAGTGCTAAAGTACTGTCCTCCATGCTGCGCTTCTCAGGACCCCTGCTCACCCTCTTTGTTGTTCCAATTCAGAGTGGCAGGGTGAGATGAAGGTAGTTACTGTGTGTTTCTAAGGAGGTGGGGTTTGGCTGCATTCTCCTCCTCGTTCTAATGGGATGCTTCCTTACATGATCTCCTCTTAGGCTGTGCTGCAGCTCGAACCCAGGGTTGATGTGGGATCCATGCAGCAGTATTCTTGTTAAAGCAAGATCTATACTGCCTGTTTTATCCATTGGACTTGCCCACAAGCTGGATTGCTGTGCAGGTGAAATGTCTCTGTTGCCAAGTACAGATACTCCAGTGAAGGAAACACAGGAGAAAGGATAAGAACTCAGTAGTTACCTGTTGCTGTGTTGCAAAAAGGCCTATTTAGGTCCCTTCAGGCTCTGCACAGACTCTGCAGAGGGACCTGCTGCTGTCCAGATGCCAGGAGGTCCCTGTGACCGAGCTGTGTGTTGTAGCACATGCCACACTGCTGCACAATGGAGCTGATGACCATCATGTTGAGATGGGTTTTTGTAATGCGTTCTTAATGAGCTAACAAACCAGAGCTAAGTTCTAGTTGAAGCAAGAGTGAATCCATGAAGCCCCCTGCTTTCTGATTTACCTTTTACCATCTTGTGCTGTTTCTCAGCATGAACACAATCAAACTGTACTCGGGAACATCTGAGCTGCCTATTTGCCACTCAGGACTTTCTGGGTCATGAAGTCTCCACATTGTTTATTTAGAGTTAAGTGTTCTGCTGGGTGTCTTATCACTTTCTGTAAATAACAACTGTCCTTAAAATTCTTTGGGCTGGTTACCGAGACTGACAATCTGTGTGTTTTGAGTTGCTGAACCATATTAATCCCTAATATACTCTGGTCTGTGATGGAAAAGCTAATGTATTGAGGATGTCACAAGAGGTAAAAGTCAAAGGACTTACTCTTCTTGGACATGTGAAACACTTTGGTTGTGACCTGAATAAATCTTCCAGCAGCAACAGTGCTATATCTGTTGTGCATAAAGTTGTTAGAGGAGTCTGCCTTTTATTCCAACATGTTAGAGATTTTATAGCACCATGGCTAATTCATTTCTAGAGAAGACAAGGCACACTTTATTTTTACATACTTGTAGCTTGTCATGGTAAAGTTTATTCTACTTAATGTTGGAGTTGGTAAGGGGTAAAAAAAACCCACAACATACTTCACATACACCTTCTAAAGCAAAACAGTACCAAAGTCTTAACCGTCTTCCTAGACAACTACTAGCAGCCTTTGCTAAAATGGAGATGGAAAAATGAAAAGAGGTATCAGGTCTGTGAACTGTATAAAAATCCAATCCAGGGTTTATACTGTGATAATTCATTCCTTTATAATCCGCACCAGGCTGATGAAATATCAGCTTGTACTGTGGATGTGACCTAAGGCAATTGTAGACTTTACTGCTCTTTGGATCAGGACAGCTAAGAATGGAGAATACACATCCAGTGAGCAAAATATTTCTTCTTTGTGCTTTTAATACAGCAAAATGCTTTGGTGCTGCTTTTGTTTCCTTCCTTCAGTCACAACAAAGAAATGTTGTGAGCGGCCCCTGAGAAACAAAGCTTGGAATAGAAAAGGGATTTAGAGAGAAGAGGTTAGATTAAACTGGTAAGAAAAAGAATTCCCAGTACTGTGCTCCCAGCTCAGCCTTCTGAAGGGAAGCCTTCTGCTCCTGATCTCTTATGATGCACTTGGCAGCTCTGCCCAGAGTGGCTTCTCTCCTTCATCTGTACTGCTATAAACTAATACTCACTGATAACAGCCCTGCCAAGCCTGGCTGCTGCTGATGCATCGTACACAGCTTTCATTAATCTATTTGTGCCTAACAGCTCATCAATGAAAGCTCATTCTAATTCTCTTCCTTCTGATCTTCTATGGGCTTTTTGTGAGGAGGAGTGAGTTTGCAAGAAAGGAGTGACCTGTAATACTCCCTAGGTTTAGCTGTAGCTTCAGCAAGTTTTATTCAAGTTTTCCTTTTGCACTGCACAGCTTAATCAGTGCATGTTGATATAGACTTGCTCTTCTGCATCTTCTCATCTTTTGACCTTACAGTGATTTGGTTTTAAATACTGTTGTGTCCAGTTGTGATTGATTTTCTTGGTCTGGGTGCCAAGTTCAATCTTACCAGCACAACCCATTCCTGATAGGTGACTATTCCTGCTCTAGTTGGTGGGAGGTGATGGAAGTCATCCCGTGCTGCTCTCAGTCTTGCTGTGCCTCTGCCCCTGCTCTGCCAGCTAGTCCTGAAATTATAACATTCCTCCTATATTATTGTTGTGGGGAGTGAGCTTCTAGCTTCATTTGTGTTTGCATAAAAACAGAAATTAAGGCCTGGTGTGGATCTCCACAGGTCATCTGTTTTCCCCAGTGAAGATCAGCTTTACCAATATAATTCCTAATATGTTAGTCTAATCTTTCTTAAAGAGGTCTAATAATGGAATTACCAGACTCTCTCAAAATAATCTATTTGAGCACCTACTACCCTTATGTTTATTTTTTCCTGGTATCTAGCTTTAGTTCTGTCTTGCTACAGGATGTCCTTGCTAATTATTTTTTGCCCTACCCAACCTAGACATAAAGAACTGATTATTTGCTTTTCAGTATGACCCCTGGACCTTTTTCAGTTGGGCCAAGACTTCCTTGATATTGCTTTGCCCAAACTTGAAACAGAACTCTAGCAAAAATCTTAATAGTGCTGGACCAGGAGAGAACAGATTTATTTCTATATCTTGCCAGGTTACATGCTTTATATTCACCTAGGTTTGTATTTGCAATTTTGTAACAGAAGGGAATGGGTGGCTCATGTTCAGCTTGTAATCTTCAATAATGCAAATTGTGTGTTTTTTTTTTTTTCCAGTAGAAGTGCTAGCTTGTCATTGCTCCTCCTCTGTGTGTTTGTACCATTGATTATTCCGGTCTAATTGTAGTAACTCATACTTGACCTTATTGAATTGCAACTGTTCTCTTCAGGCTACATCTCCACTTTGTCAAAATGATTTTGAATTTTAATACGATCTTTGCCTTACTTTGGTTCCATCTGCAAATTGAATTAACATACTTCCTATTTCATCTAAATCTTTAATGAAAATATTGAATTGTACCAAATCTGTGACTGAGTCTTACAGGAGCTCATTCAACATGTCTATCCATTTTGACAGTTGAAACACTGAGATCTGCTTTCTGAGTACAATTTTTCTGTACAGTTTATATATTTACTCTGCTGTAGTTCTTCTAGACCATGCTCCTTATTTGCTCTAAGACTTTGAAACAGTCTCAAACTTTGTTATATGACATCTTGTCTACTCGATATTCCTCTGCTATCTTCTCACAGAAGCAAATTAGAATGGGTCATCACCCACTTCTTCTTTTCTCGTAGGTACTTCCAAATTGTTCCTTTGTTCTGAGGAATGGGAGTTAAGCTGACAAGCCTATAGTTTGCTGTCTTCTCCTTTTTTCTGTCTTCAAAAGATAGTTACTACATTGTGTCAGTTATCTAGTTCATCACCAGTCCTTCCGAAGTTCTAAGAAAATAATCGTTAACAGCTTCGAGATTGATTGAGTCAGTTCCTTAGAGCTGCAGAAGGAATATAGCAGATTCAGCTCATTTGGAAAAATCTAAGCTATGTAACTTCTCTAACATATTCCTTTTGTATTCTAGGCCTCCTTTACTCCTTTGTTAGTTCCTAACAGTGTTAATTCATCACAGTTGACCTTTTTATGAAAATGGATGCAAAATCACTCTTCTCAGCCTTTTTGTGACTAGGTTTTCCTTCTCTGGAAAGTGGAATAACAACTTGTGCTGGCTTTTACTGCTAATAAGCTTAAAGAATGATACCCTTTTCTGTGTGATATTTTTGCCAGTCTTATTTTACTTTGACTTAATTTTTCAAGCTTTATTCTTATCTGTTCTTTCTATACGTTTACACTCATTAGTATTGACCCATCTGTTTTAGTCCTTTTTTCAACTTCTTTTGTACTTTTGCCATATATTTGAAGTCAGTTAAGACCTTGTGATATGGCCAGGTTGGTGTCTCAATACTTTGGCTATCTTTCTTCGTAATAACATTGTTTGCATTTATATCATTTTTTTTATTCCTCGGGAATATACAGTTCCTCTTAAGTCTCTTACAGAAAGAAAATTCTTAAGAATCCTGATCCACTCATCTCCACTGAGTTCTCTGCAGTGGAAGATTTACATAAAGCCTTGTCCACTTGATCTTACTCTTTTGCTAAGCTTAGGTGAAGCTCTTCCTTGGAAGCACCTTTCGTGGTTCTGGAATTTGTGATCTTTCTCTTTTGACTCTGTTTGCAAGAAAATTGCATGTCTTGTGCTGAGTCAGCAAGGTCTTTAAAGGTGAGAAAATCTGCTAGACACCAGTGTTCATGGCCTCTGAAGTAAACAGAGTTCCTGCTCAGAGTGAGTTTTGCTTGGAAATAATACTTGCAGTCAGGCAAAGTTACAAGATGAATAAAACCATGTTATTCTGTTAAAGTGTAGCTCAAACATATATTGCAAATTTCATCACACACTTCTCATTACAAAATGACAAACAAGACCTTTGCGTGTTTTATCTAAAGACCTTGGCTTTATCTCTTATTCTGAAACTTCTGTTTCCCAAAGTCTTTTTACTCTTTGAAGTTATTGACAGGAGTTTTTGGTCGATTGAAGGTGTAAAAAGTAGATTGGAGCAAAATTCCAGTGCATCGATGCTTCTTTAGTCTGGCTGATGCTCTATAATAATCCAGAACTGGCTACTGAATCATTTGGTTATCCCAGCTGGATGCCTGATGACTGTAAACCCATGAAGATTTGCTTTCTGATCTCTTGCAGGTACCCTTGGTTTACCTTGTAGAATCTAGGAGAATCAAATAAGGTCAATAGTGTTAAAACTGGTCAGGGTGGGCAAAAAGTCATGGTTGGTTGGTTGGTTTGTGTTTTTGTTGGTTTTGTTCTGTTTGTTTGTTTGCTTCTGACTGAAGTATAGGTAATTATTTGTTTAACTTGTTACTGGCCATTCCCTGCCTCGTGCTGGTGTGAGAGTTTTCAGCTACCTTGCCAAATTTTTGGTTACATTACCCTATTAATTCTGTGCATTTAAATTTTCCCTCATAAGATTTCATTGGTATTCTGTACTGCTCAGAGTCTAAACATGACACATTCGAGTGCAAGCAGATTTATTGGCAAGCCTTCCTGACTGATCCCATCGGTGATGCAGGCTACCAATATTGTCCCCGTGCTTGTTTGCTCACTGTCCTTAATCATCATGCAGGCACTGTCAGCAAATCCATTTCCCACTCTAATAAGTATTTCAGGTGAAGTGCATGAACACCTTAACATGAAAGTCTCTGATTCCCTTGCCTGTCCATTCTGAAAAAGCTGTACACCTTCATATTCATATGCTATTCATGAACTATCCTCTTGCCTGCCTCCAAAGACCATTAGCCAACTCCTTTCCTACCCAACAGTTGGTTTGTCCTCAGCAGGCTTCTTTGTTCTAGGAGCTGTACATAAACATTGTGCTGAACACATAATTAGTGGTGCCTCTCTCCACCACTTCTGCGGAAAATGGGACTCAAGTCTAGAGCAATTAAAATTTCTTTTGCAAAGACTATGGGTTTACTGGAATAAAGCATACAGCATCTCTGTATGTACATATGGAGGTGGGTGTGTTTAGGTGTGGGAGTGTGCATGCCTCAGTGTTTTGGGGCATATTATCAGGTTTCCCTAGTGTTTATTATCTGAAGATTGAAATCTGTAAGCTGCGCTTTGGGTCTTTGACTCTTATTACAGCACCTTCTAGCTCATGCTAATTTATAGCCTGCTGAAAAGTGTGTCTCCCATTGGATAGAAAGCATGATATGCAATTTTATATGGCAGGATAGACACCAATGAAAAATAAATACCAACTGCATTTAGGCTGGCAAAAGTACAGAAGAAGAAAGAAGAAAAGCATGAGCTTAAATAAATAAAAGGGAGAAATTGAAAGAAAAAAGAAACATGGCAATATATGGTGGCCATACCTACATTCACTTTGCTCCAGAGTATTATGGTCTTCTGGGCCAGAACTGTTCATAAGAGGGTTTAAAGGACAAACTGCTTGCTAAACATCATTCCTACGTAGGTTTATATACTAAATTTCAAGTTCCTTAATAAGAACTCTTAATTAAAATCTCAAATTTAATCTTGCAAAGCCCTGAGCAATTCATTGTGCTTTTGTATGTCTTAGATCTCATCAAAGTTTTGGGAGCTAAGACAGTCAATAGCTTGGATCCTTAGTATTTAGCAGTATTCACCAACCACATTTTTGATACATTACAGTGACTGAGTGGCAACCAAACCCTGAGAGGTGTGTGGGATCAACTGGGTACCTCTAGTTCTCTGAGACTGCCCACTCATGAAGTTGTATTAATTTCAGTAAAGGTGTGAACGTAAAACACAAGCATGTGCCGTGTTAGGTAAGCACAGCTTTAAATGGAGCTCAGTTTGGCTTACATCCATGAACGTTTTTAGTTAAAGTGGCTGTATTTAAAATCATGCAGCTGGTTTCTGACATAAACCTCAAAGCTTTTGGCTCTTTCACTTGCAGAATAAAAAGAGGACAAGTGTATTTAATTTGTGCTATATGGGGGCATTTCATTTAGGTGGAGTTTTGTGACTCTGGGACTTGTTCTTTCCAGTCATGTTTAGCTCTCAGTGGAACTGCACCTCACCTGCATTGGTAAAAAGAACAACAGGAGCTTCCACCATTCCAAAATGCCATTGTCCACCTGAAGAGATGAAAAGTGTTCTGTGAATACAGACTTAGACTGAGGTGGATATGAGGCAAAAGGGGCTGATTGAGAGTCTGGTGAATGTGAGTCTTTCTATTGAATCCAGTGAACTTTGGACCAGACCCCAAGTGTGTGAGAGAATGCACTCTGTAGCAAGGAAATTTCAGTACTTTCCTATTTTTTTTCATCACATTTGTATCTGATAAAGTTCTGTATCTTGTTTTTGGAGCAAAAGGCACTCTGATGTCCTACCTGCAATCTGGAGAATAATAGTTATTTTGGAGCTGCAGCCTTTTAGCTGTATGTTAAGAGGGAGGAGAAGATAATAGGAAAAAAAAAAAGAAAAAAGACAAATAATTTTCTTAGGATCTTGTTATTTAGACCTTCAGGGAAGTAGCAGACACATTTGTAAGTCCAGTATTTTAAAGTGAAGAAAAACCTTAGGAAAGACAGAAAAGGAGGGGGGAAAAAGATTTTTCAAATGGATTTCTGTTTTTAATCCCCCATTGCTCCTCCTCTGCTTACAATAAATTTCATAAGGTCAGGTCGTGTCATTTGCTGTGGGATAAGGTTAGATATGAAGTATAATATGAACTTGGAAGTGCTCTTTCTAAATTGCAAGGTCCATCAGATACTCTGGGAAGAGAGTTTGTTTCATTTTACAGCTGATGAATGAGATCCTCCACCTTGCATATACTCCAGAGCCATTTCAAGGCTAAACTTTCATGGGAGACACAGAGAGCTGCCCAGGGCTTGGGACTGTGTGCAGGGATAGGAGAGGAAAGAAAAACCCAAAACAAACCAGGAGGTGATACAGCCAAGGACTGAGGGTATTAGCAGAGTTATTTGACCACCCTGGACTAGAATTGTGGTAGGTGCTCTGGGTTCCCACTGGCACATGTTGATTATGTTTAGGCATCACCCTGTCCCTGAAAGCACAAACAGAGATTCTGATTCATTCTCAAACCTGTACTATTGTTAGGGCTGTGTTTCTAGTGAGGAAACAAAGAACAGATCCAGCAGTGCTGTGAAACATGGACTTGATCGCTGTGCTGAATTACTGTGTATGTGAGAACCTGCTTTTTTTGCCCAGCACATGTATTTTTGGAGGATCTGTACAATAACTTAGATAAACTCTGAAGCAAATGCTTTTGGAAAACCCTCAAGAATGTGACTTGGAAGTTCCTGGAGCATTGTTTTCTGTTTTCTCTTGCTTTCTTTAGCCCATGTCAACAGCTTCCTATTTCCAATGGTTTCTTCTTTTATGGTTTTGGCCTCTTGTTTTCCCTCTGTTCCAGTTACATTATATGAAGCCAGGGCTTTCTATTCCGCATTTGTAATACATACCAAAGAGGAGATTAGTTTTAAACTGAAAACAGAAGATAGTACCTGGCTCCCTCAGAAAAGGCTGAGACAAAGCCAAACCAGTGCTCTTCTCTCTAGAGTCCTGGCTATTGCATTGACTTCTGCTTGCCTTTTACCCTGCATTAAAATACAGCAATAGTTCAGAAAAATGGCAGTGACAATTACCTTGTGGGGTGTCATATTCACGCTCTGTCGATGATGACGCCCAAATCCAATTTGCTCACTTTACAAATCAAAGGATGATTTTGTTAAGTTTTCCCCCTAATGTAGGTACCTCTGGCACCAGGAGTACTACCTTACATCTTTCAGTCAAACTGGCTACTTTCTTCACGGCTATACCAATAGGGAATATTGGGGGGGGTGGGGAGGGGGAAACCCTCTAAGCCAAATTTTCTGTTCATGTGAAGTAACTGTTACACTTGTAAGACAATCATGGCAGCTTCAAGAAAATTCAGTGGCTCTAATTGGCTCTTTCCCTCTTCTCTACGACATGATGCAAAGGAAACAGTATATGTCTTTGAGTTTTGGGTGTAAAGAACTACAACTGAAGAATATATTTCTACTATTTTGATGCTGTTAACATCATCATGCCTAGTATTTACCTTGCCAGTGTCAAGCGCTTTGCATCATGACTAGGAAAATATAGCTAAATACTGCAAAACATTTCCAACAAATGCAAGTTTGAATTTTTGTGTTTAGTTTGATCACGTTTGCATTTCTTCTCTCTTGCTTTCTGCTGGCATCCTGGCCAGGGGCGATCTGGAACAGAGGGAGGTGGATAAACAGGTTATAGAACAGTCAAGGGAAGGATGGACAGAGGTTGTGATTGTGTGTGTTGTTGATTTTGAAAGCTGAGCTTTTCCAGCAACAAAACAGAAGCATCCTCCATGACTTAAGTGCATGTGGCAAAACACTGAAGAAAAATCATAGTCTTACATCCAGATTTTTGCAAACAGAAAAGAGGCAAAAGTTGCAGAATAAACTATTACTCATTGTAATTTTTCTGGATGTAGAAATAGTAATTTCAGAAGGGGTGCTTTAAATGTCAATAGTAATGGTGCACGGCACTTGATAACAGCCTGTGTCTAATATCCTGAAAAGTATATTAATGCATTGTCCCCATTTCTGAGTCACAAATGAAACTATGACGTTCTTTTCCTGAGGTTCTGATGTTTAGGAAGTGCTATTTAATGACCTAAAATTATTTCCTTTATTTTTAACTGGTCATAAACTTAAGTGTGTTCATGCAGTACTTCTGATAGAAGATAAAACAAGAAAAAGAAAAAAAAAAAAAAGCATGGATTATAGCCCATTGTGGGATTTTGGCACAATTCACATTCTTGAATAACAGTGATTGATCTGTTTCCTAATTTAGTTAAATCACCTTTTAGTCCAGTAGAGTGTTTGTATATGTAATTGTACTAAAATAACTCAGCAGATCTTAGGCAACAGTTTCAGTTCTGTGTTCATAACTGGACTCAACATCTCTCTTAGTGAATGTCAGGGAGGGATGTTCTCTCTGATGCGGATGGGCTGGGTAAAAAGGGAATTGGGAACATTTCTGACCTGATCTTCAGAGAAGAAAGATTAGTACAATTGGGAAAACCAGACTAATGAAAAGGGATCTTCCCATACAGCTATCTGCCATTATACTTGCTAGTGTCATGGTTTTCAACAAAGAGTTAGATCAAGAGACATTAAGAATGTGTATTTTTCTAGGAAAAGACTGTGTGAAGGGAAACAATTTGTTAAAGATACTCTGAATGCCTCTCTGAATATGAAGTGACAAGAGTTTGATACCTCCTTTTAGTGTTAGCCATCCTAGAGCTTTCTTGTTCTCACCATATGGAACTTCACTAAAGAGTAATCAAAGTAAAGCAAAAAGCCTTTTCTCTTCTTGTTGCCATTCTTTTCCACTCAATGTAGAGAACGAAGGGATTTGGTGCCCTGAGATAACAAAGCTGTGAAAACAGAAGGCAAGGCATAGAAACTGCCTTCATCCTGCGCAGCATCGCCCTGCTGTGTCAGGGTGCTTCTTGAGCTTTGCATTTTGCTCACCCTGAGCACATTGCTGAACTTCCTGTGAAGTGAGACTATAGTACCTTGGCTTCTAATTGGATTAACGCTGCAATGCAAAACACCTTCTTTGGAGTCCTGTTAAGATAAGTAAAAAGCAAAAAAAAGAGATGCCATAGCAGTGGAGGAAAAATAGTAACAGAGTCAGAAAAGGATGCCTGCAATAAAGTAGGAGTGAAGTCCTGCCCTTCCAGGAATATTTTCTGCTTTCTGCAGTGTGTCTCCAAGTCTTGGTTCTTCCAGGCTGCCAAGTGAGAAAGGACAACTGTCCATTTTCAAGAACATACCAAAATCTGGTGAATCCTGTATTATATGACCTTTGAGGGCAATTTTCCAATCATGCTGCTGCTATATTTACTCATGATGTGTGAATCCAGAGAGCTGCTATATTTACTCATGATGGGTGAATCCTGAAAGCAGAAAAATAATGCGGCATCCATCCACAATTTGAACCAAACTCAGTTCAGTGCATGAGAACCTTATTTTATGGAAGTAGTTGAATTTCAAAGGTAATGAATTGACCCAATATTTAAGTAGAATATTGCCTTGTGTAGTTAGAATTTGTGCCTGTATATATTACACTCTGAATGGGTATGTCTACATTTCAGGGCCCTGGTGCAGGGCAAAGTTGGGAGATTCCTTTTCGCAGTAGCATAGAGCTCCTGATCGGGGCCATGAAAGTTCTCACAGGTTCAATACTACAGGGACCCCATCCTAGGTCTTATGCACAAGAAAGACTGATGGAAAAATTCCACTTGTCAGAGGAAAGACGTTGACACACTTGTGACTTCTAGTGCAGTTGCACTGGAGTAAGAGTAGGGATGGTGGAAATAGCCTTGACAAAGAAGGAGTATCAGGCAAAGTGCAGGTGACAGAGCAATTTATCACATGGCTGTGAAATGCATTAGCTGCCTATCACCCTCAGTTATGTAAAACAAAGAGAGAGAGAATTGATTAAACTATGACCTCTTCCATCTACCGGCTGTCATTTTAGTTGTCATGACAGAGGCTAGTATCTAGTCATTAAATGCACAGACTTCTCAATTTCAGATTTGAGCACTAGATTAATAGTTCATGTTATGTGATTCCTTTTCCGTCTGCTTGGCTCAGCGTGGACGGTGGAATCTCCTGTCTGTGTCCGTCACCTCTCTGGATGGAGTTACTTGTCCACCCCTCACATAGTCATGCTGGATCCCTCTATAATGGCTCACGTCTCTTTCTCTGTTGGACCAGAGCCTTGTACACTTGTAGCTGTCTCCTTATCTCCATCTGCTCCTGGTAGCACAAAGGCCTGATTTCTTCTGAACAGCTTGACATCAAAACCCACAGGGAGTAGGAATGGGTTAGTCTCTTCTAACTTCCTAGTCCTAGGGGAAGATCAGAAACTATCTTCAAATGTTGAGTTGCACAAAGAATTATGGTTGCCTCTATGACAAAAGAACTTGAAGCAGCAGATAATTTAGCACCACACTTAAGGGGAAATTTTACAGGTTTCTGTTATAGTCTCTGTTTCTATCTGGTTGGTCCAGATAAGGCTTTAAAATAAACCGTTTTCCATAGAAGCTTGATACTTCCACCTCCCGTTTGCTGTTTAGGGAGATGGATAGCTGTAAAGGTAAAACAAACTTTAAAAAAGGTAGCTGCTAATTATGAAAATTAATTAGTGAAGTTGCACAGGCTCTTTAATCAATATAGATAACTGCCTGACCTGAGTCAGTAACTGAGCTCTGTAAAGTAAGCAGTGCAATATTATTGCATTATTGCTTCTGTGCCAAGGATTTATGAGAGGCACTATAAACCTTCATAGTGCAAGGGTCCACCAGACATTTGAGAATCATTCTAGCATTTCAGTAGTGCAAAGGTATTCAGAATGAATACAAAAGGGTTGCCCTTTAAGTGTCTACATATATCTTTATTCATCCCCATACCAGGTTATCTGAGCATCTAATACAGAAGGGCAAGTCATCCATGAATTATTAATATGGGTTTGCTTAGGACCCTTGCATTATCAAAAGGTGCTACTACAAGTATCTAAAGAGACAGGCCCTGTCAGCAAGGCTTGTCCTTCAAGACTTAGGAATGTATGTAATGGATGATCATAAGGTAGTAGAAAAACTCTTTTCCTTATAGGTTTGTCTTGTGGTTCTGCGGTAAGTAACCTGATCTGAAAGTGTCTCTCCTGAGCAGTTGCTTGTAACATCCTTTTCCTCTGGGTCAGAATAGTTTTCTTGTCTGAAAGAGTCAGATTACCTTGCTATTGTAGTCAGCTGCATCCTGCAATCTTTCATATAGTGAAAGGAATATATCTGGGGTATGAAAGAGCTGGGAAAGGATGACTACCCACGGTCTGGCAGAATGCCGATGTTGAATCTCCGGTAATCTGATCCCACTGTATAAAAACCTTGTTTCTCTGGTTTTAGAATGTTCATGCTGTTGACTTTGCTGGGACAAGATGTAAGAAGCGTGAACATTATCCTTCCTTGTGTTTTCAACTTCTAAAGTATTAAGCAGGAGGAACGTGTTCATTTGCCTCTGGATGGCCTCAAAGATTGAAGCTTCTGCAGCCAGACTTGGGCTATCCGTGGTTACGTTTTATGCTGGCTTGCATTTGAGAAATGGAGCCAGGGAGAGGAGTGAGGAGTAAGTCCAGTGAAATATAAATAAAACACCAGCAGAGTGAAGAATGGATCCAGGAGGCTCCCCGTGCAAAGAAAACAACATCAAGCTGCTCATATTTGTGCCAGCTATCAGTAGCCGTGTAGGACCTTTCTGGTAGCTAAGCAACAGAGGCCATAAAGGCATCCTGGCTGCACAAGCTATTTCTTTAGACTTGTTTCCTTATGGGAAGTCTGTAAGAGAGAGAAGTCAGCAGTGGATTTCTTCCTGTATTTCAAATATGGGGACTAGGATCCAACCATGTGAATGTGAGTTAAGGAGGAACAAAAGTTCTGTGAATTCAGATGAGTCCTGGGAACCTTACAAAAGCCCAATGTGCAGTTTGGAAAGTTCACAGAACCTTTGTATCCCTGGGAGTCCCCAGTCACTACCTAATAAATACAAGTCTGCTTATGTTGATTGTAGAATTCTGCCTGCTGTAGTTGCCTGGGTCTATTAGTCACCAAATTAAATTTTATATAAGTAATAGTGAAGCACTTTCAAGTAGTTTTGTTCAGCAAATAATGAAGAACAGCCTGAAAATCAACTTACCTATCCATTTATTCTGTGGATAAATGCTGCAGATAGTCATAATAGCAATAACTGAGATTTATTTAGCTCCTTTCATTTGAAAGAATCCCAGAGGGCTTTTCTCACAGCATACAAAGAGATTGTTCACTCCCTGCTGAAATGCAACACTTCTGGGGTGGAACACAGCAACTGTTCTACTCCATCAAGAACTACATCAAATTTGCTAACAGGTGAAGAGAGAAATAGCGGTAGTCTTTTATGTAGACAGAGTGTAATCTTAACTGGAATTTGGGCAGAATCTTGGATTGTAAAAGTTTTGTGCTTGCAAGAAAGGACAGGGTTATCAAGACCTTGATTTTATATCTTTTCCAAAAGATGGCTACGGGTTGGGTACTGGTTTGGTACAGACTAACAAGCAAGACCATCCTGTATTAGTTACTAGTTCTTTACAGCATCTGGGTTTTCCTTAGAGGCCTTTCCATCATCCAGCTTCATAGTTGCCTGGTTTATAAGAAATCATGAGATCATAGCCTTAAAGAGTTACAAGTACTGGTTTACTACTCTTAATCAAAACTGGATTTTCTTTGCCTATATTCACTTGCCAAAAAGTAAATTAGGTGTCTGGGGCTCAGAAGATCTCTTTGGGAGTTTGAGGAGAGATACTGTACTTTATTATTTGACATGAATACAACATAGCTGATAACAACACATCTGCTGCTCCGTGATGACCACAGTGTTGTGTTAGTGCAGCTGAGATCATATGAAATAACCTGCTGTTTGGTGAAAGACCGTGTGTGTACCATCAAGTGGTCATCACATGCAAATATGCAGAACACAAGGCTGTATTCCTCACAGAATGTTGCTCTTGTGTCAAAACTCTCCACATCTGTACATTATCTACATTAGTGGTTTTCATTACTTTCTTAGGCTGATAATCTCTACTGCAAAATAATATAAAGAAAATTGCCATTCTCTCTCTCTCTCTATATATATATATATATATACAAGCATGTCTCTACCTAGTAATTATCAGAGACAAGTAACTGAAGGTTAGGCTGGCTTTCTCTTTGAGCACTACAAGAACTCAGAGCTGATATGTAATGGAAGCTGGCAGAAAAATTTCCTAAATGACCTTCCTAAGTAATGAGCAGTTGAGGGTCACAACCATAGAACAGATAAATCAGGGGACAGTTCAAGAAAAACTAAGTGGTAAATTATGGTAGAACACAAGAATATCAATCATTCTGCTTTGGCTTCAATATCTCAACCTTTAGATCCAGGCTAGATAGAGACAAGAAAATCTAGGTGCCAGATCTAAAAGCAATAAGTCCAACCCTTGGGCTGGCTGTGTGATCATAATTACAAAACTGCAAGCTTCAGGTTGTCCTCCTCATTCTTCTGCACTCCTTGTTTCTTAATGTGTTCATTTCAGGTTTTCTTTTTTTTTCTGCTATATTTTAGCAGACATATTCTATCTATTCAAAAGGAGGAGTGGTTTGGAGTTCTCTATGTTTTTGTAAATTAAGGGAAATGTTGATGAATCTACTGTTAATGGTTGAACAATTGTTAATGGAAATAGAGGCTGATGATACCACAGGCTAAGTTCCTAATACATAAAATAGTTAAATCATGGCAGTCTTTGTCTTCAGACAAGACTCTTATTAACAAGCTTCAGACATCAGAATAGAACTGGTCCTTGGTTGTACGCTGACTTGTCACCTTGTCCAGCCAGCAGGACTGCTGGTGGATGTCAACAGAATTGCTGATCGCTTGGTTTCCTTAAAAAAAATATTTCAGTGACAGTGCTGTTTGTTTTCCCTAATAACATTCGAGTGCATTATCAAGTTGCAACCAAGTGTGGAAAAGGGGGTAAAAATGTTGTTAACAACCTAGAAATGTATTGAAAACAGATGTTAAAATAGAGCAGAGAGATCCCCGGTCACTCCTGCTCTGGTGAGGACAGACAGGACTTGGCTGGTGAGCGTCCTGCTCCCAGCAGCGGGCTGACTGGCCCTTTGGCTTACTGGTATTAGCCATCCTACAGGTTGTTGTGGACTTGCTCCAGTGCCTTGGTGTTCACGAAGGACTTTGCTAGGGAGCTGTGGCTGATGCAGAGCGAGGAAGTGGCTTAGAGGAATCAATAGCAACTTGGGCTTTGCTAGTCTCATTTTCTTGTGAAACTCTTTTTTTCAAATCTTATCCATTTAGTAAATGCTACTAAAACCACTCAACAATGATCATTTATGAAACTAATGGGCTGTTCTAGGCTGAGCTCTCCCCCACATCCTGGGAGCCGGCAACTTGTGCATTTTTCATAAGTGCCCAAAGTACTGGCTCTTCCATCTTTGTGCTTTGGTTTTGCTTTCTGTAGAAATGGGAATAATAAATCCTGGCATTCACAGTGAGGTCTTTTAAGACTTATATTTTCTGTCATGTATGTCAATATCTTGAACTGATCAATATAATTTTTGATTATTTTTAGTTTTTGCTAACCTAAGCTTTATGAAAGCTGGTTATCTCAAAGTGAGGAGCTGTTTATACCTGTTGTCTAGTCCTTGCAGAGTTTTCTTGGATGGAGAGTGATACGGTAAGCAGAAGAATGGGCTGGTTAATGAGGTAGGTGAAGGAACAGATCATTTGCACATGGCAGAGCAAAGAGAAAGATGCTGGATTAATATTCTTCATACTCGAAACTGATGTAGACTTCCTCTCCCATACCCACTAGAACTCATGCTCCTCAATCTGAGATAGTGTGGATGGTGAATGTGATTCACCATGTCTAACACCCAGAGAAACAACCCAGTTAAAATCTTGCATGTGATTTTGCTAAATCTGCCCATTTTTTAACATACTGCCAGCCAAGGATCTGCCTTCTCCCACTAAAAAAAAAACAGCAGAGTGGACAGTCATATCTGCTTAGCTCCAGCCACTGGACTTTGCTCCGTGCTGCACCAGTTTGGTCTGAAACTTTGTCAGGAGCCAAGTGATGAAGGATGCTGCACTGAGATAAAGGAGGAGAATTGGGAGAAGAAAGATCTTTTCCAAAGGTAACACTTGTAAGAGGAACAGAAACACACATAGTGTTTCTGCTGGAGAGCCTGACTCAGCTGTCAGAGCATCTCAAACCAGGCCAGCTGAAATCTGCTGACTGCAACAAAGACCTTTAATACCTTTGTAAGGCATATATGTATGGAAGGGCAGCAGCCACTTGTGAACATGGTGTTTTCTGAAACCTTAATAAGTAATTAGAATTATCATAGTGCTTCATGGAAATTTTACTTGGGGAAGAATCTGTAATCTGGATATTTTACACACTTTTCTCTGTATAACCTAATAGTGCAAGAACAGGTGAAGGCAATGCTGCATCTTCTGTAAGTTGACTTAAATTTACAATTTATGAAAGCCATAGTATAATATTTCTTTTTAAGCCATGTGAAAGATATATGATGAACAAATTCCTTTCCAAGGATGTATTGGAAATCTAGGCCAGAATTTACATAGAGCCTGTTGCATTGGTTTTTGATACAATTGAAATTTGTCATGATTGTCAGGGGAGATTTTCTGGTTTCTGGATTAGCACGGTGGTTTTAACGATTACTGGCAACCCTGTGCAGCATGCAGGTCTGAGGAAGCAATGCAGCCAGGTGGTTGAAATCCATCCTAAAAAGATACTAGGTGTAAGTACAGACTAACTCTTATTTGGCATCTGTCTAGGCCCCATTGTGCTGTATCTAAAGAACAAAGTCAAAATATTTCTCGCCATAATGCAGTAGCTATAAATGATGCCATAAATATCTAAGCAAACATGGGAATCACTAGTGCTCAGCTGTAGCTTGCATATGGGACATGACATATTGCTGTTCAGGAAAATTTAATTGAAACCATTTTCCATGAGGAAGCACAGCTTTAGTAAAATGAATCTTTTTCAGAAAATCAAAAAAGTTTCCAAGAATCTGACTAGAACAGATATTTTCTTGACACAAATACTTTTGATTTTTTTTTTTTTTTTTTGGGGGGGGGACGTTGACTTAATTTCATTTTCTGTTACTATTATTTTTCTCCCTTTTTTCATATATTTCAGTATAAGTAATGCAGAATATGTTCTTTGTTATGAAATATATATTTTTTTCAGAAAAAAAGTCGCAGCATTTGTGTGTTCTAATCTGGTGAAATTCTAGAAATTTTGAGGTTTTTCTAGCTGTCTTAAACCTTTGCACAATTATACATGCCAAAGTAAGGCTTTCTTGCCTTACTTTGCCCATGAAATTTTGCTGGTGCAAATCATTCCCCTGTCATTTGACCTGTCACCTGTAAATAATCTGAATTGTGAGCTCATGCCATTCTTTGTCAGAACTGTTTTACCTGTCTTGTACAGACTATAAATCCAAGAATTGCATTTTCTGGGCACCAGGGTAAAAGGCATAGAAGAGAATACAAAGCTTTTATTGATGGTGTTGCCCAAAGACTGAACTGTCAACAGGGAAATAATACTTCTTTCTTATAAACACAATTATGCTGTAAGTGAAGTCAACAAGAGTTCTGCTCTTGGCCTCAGTGGGAGCAGGGCTGCATCCAGAGAAGTATATTGAGCATTTCTTCGTTTTATCTTTGCATACATCGCCTGTTGATGCAGAGCTGAGAAGGCTTTCGATTGACTCACACTAATGTATGTTGTTTGTGTTGACTTAAATAGGTGCTTTCATTATTATTATTATGATAGGGCCTGCATACTCCAATTAGGATTTGGGGACATCATAGTTTGACATTGTGTAAATATAAAAAGAAACAAGGCACTCTGAATTCACAATTCCCTGAAGCTGTGTGTGCACTCTGCCTGAAGCACGAGTCTTTTGTTGAACAGTTTTGCACCTTTTATTTTGATGCATAATTATTAATGGAATTAGTATCTTCATGCAAAATAGTTTCTTTGTTGCCTTCCTCCTAGAACTTCTCAGTTTTTCTTCAATGCCAAGATGACCTTTTGGTCAACATGAATTTTTGAACTCCAGGGAAATCTGACTGTGCCCTTTCTGTTGCTTAAATCATTCTCTCTCCTCCTCACATATACGTTCTTTTTTCTCTTTTGGATTTCATTCTGCTGTAGCGTATTCTCAGTGCACAATTCAGGGAGAATAAGAGGGACAAACGCCTTTGCAATTTGGGATTTATCAAAAGCTTTTTATTCCGGAATGACGGCAAGGGAAATTGCATCATCCGTATATTTGTCTGGGGAAGACAAAGTAGACTGGGAAATACTTCTGCAGAATGATGGACTCCAGTGTCAAGGAAAGAAAAAAAATGGGTGTGTGGAGAGCTAGAAGAATTAAAGAATATATGTGGGTATAGGTGACTATTTTTTGGCAGCCGTGATTCAAAAGATAGCAAGGCCAACTTTGTTTCCCTTGCTTTTGAAATTCAAATAGATATGCTCAATTGATCTCAAGAGGGAAATCAGAAGAGAAGTCTACCTCTTTTCTTATTGAATTGGTTTTCAATTACAGCTCAATATTGATCTTATGAAATTATTAGTCTCATGTCTGGTTTAAACAGATGCAACCCATGGGTTTTCATGGAATTCCGTGATTTCTCCCTGTTGAGAATCTGGCTCATTGTTGTAGCCATGGCAGCTAAATCCCTGGCCAAGATGAAGTCATCATTCTGGGTGTAATCCAGATACAAAGGTTTTCTCCAAGAAAATGGAAAGCTTAGAAGTCCTCAGTTGGCACAGTGTCACTGTTGTTGGGCTTCTAGTCAAGTCTAAATGAGACTCAGTCCAATCCTGGAAATTTGCTTGTTTGTGAACGTTGGTTGTTTTTTATTATACTCAAATGCAACAAAAAAAGTTGATTGATTTCCAGTGCTCTTGTGTTTTCAGATGCTACGTAGTCAAAAATCCATCTCTAGATGAGTTTCAGGAAATCAGAGGCCAGCTCTAGGTACAGCAGTTGCTTGGGACAGGAGGTCACTGGGAAAAACGAGCCTGGGCTGCTCGTGTGTTTTCTTTGTGTCAGTGCAGGGGAAAGCTGGACTTTCTGCAGCCCAGGATGGGGTTGGGATGCTCTGTGCCCCCACACAAACCAGTAAAAGCAGCTGCTTGTCCCCGCAGTATTCACGGCACCAGAGAGAAACACCAGCCTGGCTTTCCCGCCCCTCTTCTCACCAGCTCACTCTCCCCATTCTGCCTCTTCTCCCTCCTTAAATTCAATTTTGCATGAATTTCTGAGAAACTTTCCCTCAGATCTTCTCAGAAGTCCATCATACCAGTAGCATAATATAAAGCTCGAATTGAAACCACCTCAGTTGAATTTACTCCATTTCAATAGCTACACAGTGACCTATGCAAACTACATCTGTCACTTCAGTTCTGTAGGTGGCCGTCACTGCAGTGTCTCTAAAATATTCATATAGTGAATAGTAAGATTTTCACAAAATAAGTAGTAAGATTTGACTTGTAACTTTTATAATACATATGAAATTTGCAGCCATTTGGGAAGGAGCTTAAATATTGCCCGTGCTTTTTTTTTTTTTTCTTCTTCAGTGCAGATCCAGGCTGCCACTAATAGACTCAAAAGGGGAAAAAAAGTCAGCAGGGCAGGTCAAATTATCTTTTATTAAAGGAGATATTTTGCATTTTCTTCTAAAATGCCCAGCACTGATTGTTGTCAGAGATAGCAATATGTATGGATTTGATCTTGTATGTCATTTCCTACATTCCTGAGATACATTATAACTCACACCTAGGTGGTTTCCATTCTAACTGCTGCCCAGACCTGACTGCACATTTCTACCTCTCCTCCTTCACTGGCTGTGGCTTTTGTCTCACTCTTAGAACCATTTCAGCATGTCAGGGCAGCAGAAAACCAATCCAACCAAACGAAGGTAGATAGTTATCTGCCAGCTGAGCACACTGAAATGACTGAGTGCTGGATCCATTGAGATCAGCAGAAGGACTTAGTCTGAGGTGGGATCAATCTGTCCTAACTGAGCAGCTTAGATTAAGCATCTGGTTTTAAGGTGAGGAACAGTTGGCTGAGCAAATAGCATCTGAACTGCTGTGAATGTGCTGCTAGATCCTTCTAGAGGGTAAAAACCTGTGGCATCTCCTTTTCCTACTATGAAAATCTTTCACTGGGAAATCACAATAGTGGTTGCCTGTGGCTTTTCCCCAATATCTCATGAAGTCCCGCAGTGACACAGCCACTGTCATGTGGAAGAAACCTCATGTCGGTGCTGCTGTTCCTGGACATGCAGTCGACATTCTGTAGACACAGCCTTGGCACTCCTCTTGCTAGAACCAGGCCTAATGTCAAAATACAAAATGAAAAATCATAAAAAGAAATGAGGCAGATTTCCCCTCTCCTCTCTGCTTAATTTTTCAAGAAATGTCATGAATCTTTTACTGGAAAGGGCCTAGCAGCAGGCATTGCTGTATTAGAGAAAATGAGGTGTAGAGCTATTTTTAAACCCACTGAAATAGCACCAGACAGATTCCATTTATAGGAACTTGTACTTGTCTTCTTCTGTGCCTTGAAAAGGATAATGATTTCTGTGAAGTAATGATCCTCTCATCACAAACAGAATCCCAAGTGCTGAACCTGGTGCCCTCCTTGATATTTCTATTAGGTTTTTTGGACTAACTTCCCTCGCTTCCTTTCCCCCTACCTTTTAAGCAAAGACATTGCAATGTTGGTTTTTTTCCCCTTCATCCTTTTTTTTTTTCTTATTCTTCATTATAAGAAAATTAGAAGCTGAGAAAAAGCCTCTTTTGGTGCTAAATTGTTACCGGCTAATAAAACTGCAGGAGCCATACATGGTGGGTTTTTTTCCATAAATCAGCAGTGGAGGGAATTATGTGGCAAGAGATGGAAGGGCAATGTTTAATCAGCTCGTGTAGGAAATCATTAGCTGCACACCCTCATTCCATCGCTGGCTCATTCTTCATTCCCTATGGCTGCTTTGCCACCAGACCATTAACATTTTTCAATGACTTTCTAAATGCAGTGAAAAACCACGGAAGTAGTGACTTATCAGTGGATGTTATGGCAACAAGAGGCTGAAGAATGTGTCTTTTGTTGTTTTTATTTTCTTTTCCTTTCTTTATGCCTGCACACCCTTTCTCCATTAGAAATGTACTGAGTTAAAAGATCTGTAGCCTGGAAGGCTGTTGGTCCCCTCCAGAAAATAAAAAGAAACAATATTAAGTAGTAACATGAACAAGAATGAGATTTTTATTAGATTTACTGTATTTCCTTGTTTATGGTTTTGTCCGTTTCATGGCATTTTTCACAATCTACCACTGCAATCCAATTTCTGCAAAATTTATCAGAGATTAAGTTTTTCACTGAAGTGGCACAAAAAAAAAAAGTCACAATTTATTTGCTAAAAATTCAGGTCAAAAGGGACTGGTGTTACTCAGCCAGTGTATCATAGCTCATAAGGGTCCCATAAGTCAACTGTGTGTCTTACTTGTAAAGGCTAAGACAAAACTCCATCTTCCACTGCCAGTTCTTTATTAAATCTGAAAGAAGTTAGCTCACAGACTCAAGTGAGATCAAAACCTCACCCTAAGGAGTCACTGGAATTTTTTCTTGTGGGACTGCAGTGGAGCTCAGATTTCTGCTCTGAGTTGTTAATCCGCTATCTTTTGCCAGCCTCCCTTTCATTAACTGATATATTATATTTAGTAGTAGTTTCCTAGACACTCATCCACACAGCCATGTGTGTTCAGCTGTGGGTGTGTGCTATCCATGTGATAATTTGCAGAGCTCTGGGATGAACCTCCCTGCGTTTCTCACCTCATCACCTGTCCCTTGCCCACCAGTCCCCATAGGCTCTGTGTAATCCAAGCCTTTGTACAGATTCCCACAGTTGTCATGGCTTGAAAAGCAAGCGATAATTTAAAAAATGAGTTACAGTGGATTTCCCAGAACTATATTTAATGCTTTTTGAATTATTTTGGGGTTTTATTATTTTTCTGTAGCTTCTGGGGTAATTGTAGAACAAGTTATGGTTCAGTAGAGTACTTTTTCATTTCTTTCATATTCACATGAGATGATGTGCTCACAAGAATATTTGCAACTTGTAAGGAATGTTCCCATGTCAAACTCCTGTTGCTTTATAGACACAACATCTGTCACTTTCTGCCTGTAGAGTTAATCACATTAACTGGTGGTCAGTATGACTGCCTCTGGCATGGAATTTCCTATGGCACAGGAAAAGAAGTGTCTGCAAAGGTGTGAGCTATACACTGATCAAGTTGGAAGTACTGTTTCTGTGAAATAATACACCTCTAGCAAAGATAAAATCTTATAATCTTGAAAGACATCAAGCCTACAGTTCTGTTTTACTGGAAATGGTAAAGCAGTTTATTTCCTAACTATCAGTCTGTCCCCATGCAGTTTAACCCCAGTTCTGTGCTTCTCAAAAACTGGTAGCATCATTTTTTTCATACTGGTTAATAACTGGTGCAGTCCACATTTGACAAGAAGTGTATGTCCAACTCCTTATCATCCAGCCCTGCAAGTTTTCTTTGCCATGTTCTCAGTCTGGACATACCAAGACGTGATGTTTTAAGGGTGCCTCTGCATGGAGAAGGCAGGATGCAGTAAACTATGTGTGAATTTGCCCTAAAATGTTCTGTGGTCCCCCAGGGTGAATTTGCCCTAAAATGTTCTGCGGTCCCCCAGGGAGGGAGGTTACAGACTAGTTCTTTCTACCCAACCTGAAGCCCATGGGCTGTTCAGAGATGGCATTGCTTCCTTAGCCAGCTGTCCAGTCAATAGGGGAGAAAGGGACTTCTGGTGGACAATTTGAATCTCAGGTGGGATTAATACCATTCAGAGAGAACGTTGTAATACAGGGTGAATAGTTCCAGAAATAAATTTCTACAGCAGGGGATGGGGGATAAATTCAAGTCCTACTTTACAAATACTTCAATGAAGTGTAGAATGTTTTGAAAATGGAGGAACCTACGTTACACAAGGTGCTCATTTAAGAAAGATACGTGGAGAGCTGATTCCAAGTACCAAGTGATATAAATTTCTCTTGTTTCCCTATATGTGACCGACGTCTGTAGAGAAAAGCTGGAGTAGTAACCAAGATTCTTTCAAATGGATTCTAGCTGCTTCCCAGAAGGAAGTATGCCACTTTGAGGATAAAGTTTGACATATCTGTACAAGACATTTTTTTCTTTTTCTCCATTTCATCTTTAGAATTCAAAGACTGTTTTATTCAAGCATTGGCTGGCACTCCATCATCCTCTGACTCCTTAAAGTACATTGTCTGTGAAACCAGATGTGAAACAAGAAACCAGGCTGATAAGTAGAGAACACACTTGAAGTAACATCTCGTTTGTCAGACAGTGAAAGAAATATAGAAGAGAATGATCAAAATATGCCTCTGTGTTAGGCCTGGTGCCATTTTGCTTTGGTGAACTGTAAAGGGTTGTTCGAGCAGAAGGTAATGACAGCCCACACCTGAGTTTTATCAGCTGTTGCAAGAAGAGTGCTTCTGTCCTCAGGAACCACTTCCCTAATTCTCATTATCTTGGTCCTGTGCTAGAAGCTGAAGTGTGGGATTTTGAAGTAAATGTAACTGTAAATCACTGTTGCACTTTTTGTTCTTCAACAGACATGTTCTAGCTTTAGATTTGCCCTGACATTTTTCTTTTTTTTTTTTTTTTTTTTTTTTCCTCTCTTGAGCTGTGGGAAGCAAAAAGTAGCTCTCGTGGTGTGAACTGTGGAGTTGCCATATGCAGGGACAGGAGTTAGACTCAATAATCCTTGTGGGCCCCTTCCAACTCGAGACACTCTATGAGTCTATGATCACCGCCTGTATTATACTCCTAGCCTTCTCCCTCACAGTACACCCTTATCAGGTATGCAAGTGCCATACAATAGAGGCCATGCAAGGAGAAGCAAAAAGTCTTCTTGACAGGTTCAGAATTGCTGGGGACAGGTTGGGAGGAAGATGCTGGAATGTGAAGCAAAGGCAAAAGGAGCCTTGAGGAAGCGTGCATGAGGCTGTGCATCCCACAGGTGTAAATCTGGCTTGTGGTTTGCACAGGGGTTTGACAGAGATTGTCCATGGGGTGCATTTTAGAGAGATGAAGAAATAGCATTATAGGGCTGGACTTCTGTGAGTTTTCTATTCATGCTTTAAATGTGAAGCGAAAATAGCATTTCAGCTCATTGTTTTTTGGTTTGGAGGGAGCTCGATTGTGTTTGACTGTCAATTAACAGTCTCCTCTGCATGCTATTGTATATTCCCGTAGAGAGATTGTCACCTTTCATGCTGTGACTGGCCTGGCATCTTCATGTGTAAAATGAGATGGGCGTAAATCTGACCTGAATGGCAAGATTGGTGCTGGAGAAGAGCTGCACATATTCCTACAGGGAAACTGGCCAGCTGTGACACAGCAGACTATCGGTCTGCTGGCTCTCTTTTGTTCCAGTCCTTTATGTGTTCTCACCAACCCTGTGAACATAAGGCTCATTCATGTGTTAGAAGAATGAGAGGTGACATTTCCTTTGAGTATAGTAAAAAACATATATATATATATATATATATTTATATATATATATATATAGTATTTTATTTCTTTAGCTGAAACTATACCACATGTCAATAGATGTGTTCTTCAAAGTGTGCTGAATGGATGGGGATCCACGTGAAGTGCGGAGAAGGTGCTGTTTACAAAATTAAAGTAATAGTGTAATTTGTAGAGAGATGGCATATGAAAGTATCTCTAGTTAGACATTGTTTGCAATGCTAGTCCTCTTAGATACATGGGGTCATATAGCACAATACTGTTGCAATTTTCAAATCATGAACAACAGGCAAACCCCATGGTGTAGATTTTAATATTATTGGTACATTGAGCAAAATACAAAGGAAGAAAACATTGGTATGCCATGCATTTAAAAGCTGGTGATACTAAAGGCTCAGAGAGCTCCAGTCTATAACACATACTTTAAATAAGAAAACCATAAATGGGAGAGTGAAAAGTCATTCTATAACATGAATAAGGAGTTAAGTAGCTTTGTAAGGAGAAACGGCTTCACCAACCCGAATGTGGTTGGGAGAACTGCAGATGCATCTGCAAAGATCCAAATTCAGAGGTATGAATAAAGACAGAATATTAATTCTATTAAAGTTTTGCTTAGCAACAGTAATCCAGACAATCAATTTATCCGGCGAGTGAGAAGAAAGTTAAATAAGTGATGTTCCTAATAATGGATGAAAACTAAGTGAGTTTTCATAATCTGCAATGTATTGCTCTGTACGCATTTGAAAGAACGAAGTTTGACTGCAGATGTCAGGTCTGTGCTGCCACAGCGATAGTCACAGTGCTGTGCATGGAAATATGGCTTGATAAAAACAGAGTCTGAGACACTTAATTCCAAAGGCAGATTGATGCAGGAGTTTAGGCATGTGGTATAATGATTTGCTCTTTTAGGTCATTGCTTTAAATTCAGCCCCTGTCATCTGTGACTACAACGCGTTATCCTGCAATGGCACTGTGACCTGCGTGAGGTTAATTGGTGGTTTCAGTCCATCCTTCCTTACATGACTGTTCATATCCAACTGCCCTATTTCTGTTTGGTCCCGGAGAATCTCTTTGGTTTTAACCTGCCTTTTTTCAGTCCCCTTATTTTGCAGAGACATAAGAGTGGCCAACTGGCACCAGCCCAGTGGCACATCTGGTCTTCAACTAGTGAAGAGCAGCCAGGGTATGCTGCCACAGGGAGATGGGCAGGGAAAAGAGAGATCTCATCTCTGCAGATGAGAGATGATTCCTGCCCCCAGGTTTCCTGTAAAATGAGATTTGGACAAACATGCCAGTTCCACACTGACACTCACTCAGTACAGACGTAAGTGAGCAGGAGGAGAAATGTGGTTTGTGTTTGCTGTTGTTAGTAGTTGTATCTGCAGCATCTTAGAGTTGTGAACTGGGACTCTGCTGTGTTAAGCAATGTGCAGACTTGTAACAGAAGGGCTGTTTCTTCCCCAAGGAACTCATAGTTTATGGGTAAGGCAAGACAGCACAGATGGGTGGGTTGAAAAAGAGGAGAGAGGAAATTATTTGCCAATACTAATCAGCAAAATCGTCAGGAATTATTGCCTGTCATTTCCATATTTTTACAGGCATCACAGCAAATGGGAGTGTTAATGAGGGTTTTGAAGGACATCTGTAATATTCTTACAAATCTGAGTTGTGTCTCAGACACGCTTGCTTGAAAATCCAGCAAGCCACTGATGGAGCTGGTGATGTATGGCGTTTGGAGAAAATATCTGACCTCTTATCCCTAGATAAGACGTGTCTGGATAGTATAAAGGCAGAAGATAGAGTGCTGTGGTATAAATGGAAAGGACTGGAAGCCACCTAAAGCACAATTACTTAGTCTTTCAAGGATCTTCATCCTGTGTTGTTGGCATATGAACCTATATAAGCATGTTGAAAGACAGCAGCTAGGTATTGTTACCATTTCTTTTAGATTTAAAGATAACTATTTTGATGATTTGTTTTTTGGTGGTAATTTTGGGGCTTGTTTGCTGCAGGGCAGCCCCTGGTCCATCCACAGGTGGTCGCAGAGTATAGCCAACATGGATGCAGAGTGTGTCCCGTTGCATGGTAGCCAGTGTCATGTGTGCTCCAGGACCCAAGCTGCCTGCCTGTTAATATTCAGATTCAATAGAAAAGCCTCTCACTCAAAGTCTTAAGTTGTTTGAAATGTCCTACTTGAGAGAAGAGAGATGCACTCTTTGCAATTTATTACCTGAGCTCTGCTCAGTGGAGGCATTTGAGCTTCTATGAAAATCCTTCTCTATGAAGGGCCCTTGGCAGTTGAAGAAATTCCCATTTTTGGTGCAGAGTAGCTGGGATGATGACTTGCTGACGGAATGCAAGGCACCCAGCGTATTTGACAACTTTTATATTTTGCTTGCGAGGACCTATACCCTTTTGGCTCTTGGGATATGCTGCTGTTCTATTTTTGTTTTGATAACTGGAGTCAAGGGCAACCAGGATATTTTTTTTATTGAAGAAACCAAATAAAACTCAATAAATGAACACCAGCTGTGAGCTAAATTCTAGGTCTAAAGACGGGTAAGAGGCCATATATGGGATGGAGATGGTTTGTGTGAACTCTTTATGTTACTCATGGCCATGGATCAGAACACTTGAGATTTGTAAGGCAGAAATCTGATAGTCAACCATTTGAAATTACTGTAACTGGAAAGATGTTTCACCTTCGTTTTGGTGAGCCAAAAGTAATTTTTAACCCAGATTTGCTTGGGCTGGCCTTGTCTCAGAGGTCATTGCAGCTTATAAGAGCTGGATATTCCTACTGCCCTAAAAAAAAGAATAGAGTTTAGACTCACAAAAAATGTATTTGTTCAGACTGATGGAGTGATGACCATGGAGTAGACTGTAATATGTACTGAGATCTGTTGAAACTGCACTCAACAACATTAAAGAAAATGTTCTCCTCACACTGGAGGTCAGCAATGTTTTATCAGTTAAAGATGGGGGCACATCTCTCCTGAATGTGACAAGCAGCAGGCTTACCATTTTCCTGTCAGCTCCTGATTAAAGTGAAATTAGTTCAAACTTGAATTAACAAAATCATTTTGACTTTCCTCTCCCTATCTCTTTCACTTCAAATTTTGATTTTGATTTTATTCAAAGCCACATTATATCTCTTCCACAGCATGTATAATTAATTAGGAGTTTCAGGAAAGCAACCAGCTCCCAAGGGAATTGCTGTGAAACTGCCTGGTGTTTTCTCTGTGGCTCTCAGCCTTGCTGGGTTTTTTTTAAGGAAGACGTCACCCCATATGAAATTGCTTTTATTTTATTTTTCCTTCCTCCCCTTCATGTAATCTCCTTACATGCACGTTCCACTTGATTGCGGCAGGACTCTCATGATTCTAGTCACAGTGTATTTTCTAGAAAGCTCTTTTTTAATGACACCCTTCAAATTCCTGCTCACTCCTCCTTTCTCTCATCACATCAGTTGGCCACCTCCAGCAGCCAAGAAGGTCTAGAGTTAAAAAAAAAAAAAGAAGGAAATCTATTGCTTCATGTTAAAAAAACAACCAAACAAAAAACCACTAAACCCTTACTCTAAATCCAATAGTTCTTTTTTCCTCCTTTTGTAAACATTGTGTATTCCCAGGGTTGCCACCATAGGACCAGCTTTGCAGCATGGACAACAGGTAGGGCCAGCACTTCTGCTGTGGCCCAGGCTCCCGTGAGCTCCTGATCAGCAAAATTCATATTGCCTGGCCCAGCAACCAAGATATCACTGTCCTGACTCCGAAATTGCCTTTCTTTCTGGTGGCAAGGAAATAAATCTGAGTTTGTACTGTGCTGGTGGGGAAGAAAGCAATTGCTTCCAGCTTCCTGGGCTGGATTTTTGAATCAGAGAAAGAAAAAGTGAGCTAGGGCAGGATGCAGAGAGATTTGTCAGTGTCCCACGGATACTCGTTGCCCCAGAGGCTCACTGAATTTTACAAATTATGACAAATTTTGGAGCATTTTCTGCTTTGCTTATGCAAACACAATTTTTTTTTTCTAGCAAATGTATGATATTGTGTGTCTGCATGTGAAATATGCTGACTCAGGGTGATCAGTGCATCTTTTTAATTGATGGCTATAGGATGCAGCCTGCTCCTTGTGAAGATAGTTTCCTTGTATTTGGTGCAATATTTTTCCTGATGACCAGACTGTGCTTATGTTTGAGGCCTGAGGTCTTTTTAGGTTTGAAGCTTCCTGCTCAAGGTGTTTGACAGTAGTGAATGAAGAAAGGGACTTAGGGATTAAAAAGACAAGAATATGAACAGCAACATGACAGAGGCTGGCAGGTAGATCCTGTCAGGAAAAAAAAAGAAAGAGATGCTGTCAGAGTAGGTGTTGTTTGGCACTGGGATGTGGAAGCTAGTTAGAATGAAAGTTGTCTCTCTCTTTAACAAGAGCTCCACCATTGAAAACACAAAACAAACACCTCAAAACCACCCTAATCCCTCATCACAACCTGGTGAGGAATTGCATTTTCAAAGCAAAAACTAAATCTTTCCCTGCCTCATGATATTTTGCTAAACTAAAGGGCCTGCTGGCCCACACGTGTTAAAACTTAGCCTAAATCAGCTGTTCAGCTCTCAATCTGGGTCAGAATAGAGCCAGAATGTAAGTTAATAGGACAAGCATGCTCTGCCAGTCCTAGCTGCTGTGCCTGAATGAGTTTGCTTCTAAGTAATAGAGCAGAGCCAGAAACAAGGGTCATTATGGAAATAAAAACTGCTTCTTTCCAGCCTCTCTCTCTCAGTGGCAGAAGGTGACATTAGTTTTCTTAATCCAGTTCTTGGTTTATAGAGATCCTGTATGGCAAGACATGCATGCACTAGTGGTAGCTTTGCAGGGCAGAAAATAAACGGTGTAAGGAAACAGATAAGAAAATAACCAGTTTTCTTTAGGAAAGTGAGAGTAAAAAAAAAAAAATGCAGGCTTTTTACTTCAGGAGAGTTACAAAAAGCAAGTATCAGGGAGTATTCCACCAATTCCAGTTCTATTTCTCCAGTTGCTGGCTGATCACTTTGAAGCAGTTCAGAATGAGCCAAGCATTTTCGTTGCTTAGTATTTTATGAGATTTTGTAGACTATTCTGTAGTAGAACACAAACAGGTGATTTCGAATGGACCAGACTCCAGCAGTTTTTCCTTCTCGCGCAAGCCTGGGTAGGAAGCGAGCAATGAGCCTTTAAATTACACCTCTTCAGATGTGCCTTTACGCTATGCAAAGCTATAATCAGATCTTAGTCAGCCTTAATGGCTCTGGTGCCTGTATTGGCAGCCTCCCTTCATCCGTCACCTCACAGTTCCCTCTCAAAAATGTGTGTTTTAGGTATTCTCCAGATAGCTTAACTGTCTCTGCCTAAGAGAAGGAAACGGTGGTGTGACAAGATAATCACCACTCAGCAATGAGCAGTTGCTGTTATGCTAAAGCTGCGAATTCTGCGGTTTCTCTGGTGAGCCTGTTGCAGTCATTAGTTACAGGCCTATGTCTCTGAAGATGGGTGAAGAGCTTGTAATGAAAAAACAAGCCATTCTATAACTTGGGGGTACTTTTTTCCCTTTTAAGATAAGGTTCAGACCTGCAAATCACAGTGCCCTTTTAGCACAGATCATCTGCTATTCTGAGAGCAATGAAGGACTGCGACACATTCATGGCATCTCTTGATGCTAATGTCTCAAATCTAGTAAGTATACACCAGTGAGAGCACTCAAACCTTCATTTTATCATTGAAAGTAATTTCAAATCTCAGTGTATACGAATACTAGATAAAGAGTTTTTCCTTGCTTCTAGAAGTCTGCTTGACAGCGTAATTGTGGAAAAAGCAAAGGAGATATGGTTTGTCAGTACCATCAACTGTGTAGACAGAGAATGAGTGCTTTTCAGAGTTGTTACTGTTATTTGGAGCAGACTTGTTCTCACTTTGCATTTTGTCCCGTTGCCCTGTCCACACTTTCAGTACTCTCATATTCTGCTCCCTACTCTCAGAATTTAGCTCTGGGAAGTCGAAAAGGGTAAGACAGTCAACGCTTTCCCATGGCTGAACAATTAATTTGCTAGTATACAAAGTTAATTATGAGAGGTTTCATGGTTTGAAGCACTAAAATTAAAACTGTGGTCCTTGCACTTCAAGACAACTGCCTCAGCTGCAGCCCTGGCCCACATTAATGCAGGATTGTAGCTGTTGTGTAGATCTTGTGCAGCCTGTAGGAAGTGATCTGACATTTTCTGATTGCTTCAAGCAGACCACTGGCTGCATTTGCTACTAATTGACATTTGTGGGTTTAAAGTGTAGTAAGGGTGAGCTGTGTTGGGGCCTAAGGCTCAATTCCTCAGCTGTGCTAAACCTCCGTCTACTGGCAGTGCTAGATCCTGAGGTCAGCTATGCTCTGGTGAGAGCTCCTTTCAGTCAGCTCAAGAGTAACCTGAAGAGACATTTAAGCAGACCAGAACTGTTGGAACACATTTTCACAGTCTCCATTCCACCCCTGTGAGTAGATCCTTACTGCAAACCTGCCTCTTGGAAAGTATCACATGTCCTCTTTGACTCCAGGGAGAAGCTGTTGGTGTGGAGGATGGATGCTCAGAGTAGGCAAGTGACAACTCTAAATGCCTTCTTCAAGTGAAGGAGCAATTTCTAGAGCTTTTTACAAACAAGAGTGGAAAGGGAAACAGCAGAATCAATAGAAGTTTTCAAACATTTGGTCCTGTGGGCTTTGAAAAAGAGGTGAGATCCCTGATTCTATCAGAAAACAACAAAAAAACCCTACCATCTTGTTAATTCCTTAAAGCTTTTGTTGTTTGCTGTA